>NC_056746.1:402772147-402797147 GCF_019279795.1 Protopterus annectens | reverse complement strand
AAAGGGAATGACTATGCACTTTTTGTCATTTAGCTTGAGGCCATGATTGTGACACCAGGTATCCGTCCCAGTGAGACCCTTTTGGAGGATGTCTATGTCAGCCGGAGTCAATTATAGCCCCTAGTTTGCAGTCATCTGCGAACTTGGTCAGCCATAGTCATCCTGTGCTTGTCTGTACCTCTGAGAAGTATATGCCGAACAGGAGGGATCCTTTGACTGAGCCGTGGAGAATGCCACTTGTAACCAGCTTAGAGTCGGACATAGCTCCCCTGTAACTCTCACCATGTGGGTTCTGTCCGTGAGCTAGTTGGCAACCCATCTTGTGATGTAGGGGTTTATGTTCAGGCTGGTGACTTGTCTATAATACCAAAATGGGGAATGGTGTTGAAGGCCTTTGCGAGGTCTAGGTAGGCTGCGTGGTACCACCTTTCCCTTGTCTATAGCCTTGGTAACTGTCTCAAAGAAGTCCACCAGGTTTAGGAGGCATGATCTGCCCTTAACAAAGCTGAGCTGGGTAGGGTCCAGTGTTTCGAGGTTCCCAATGTCTCTGTTAATGAGTTCTATGATGATGCGCTCCATAGCCTTGCAGATCAAGCTAGTCAGACTTATATGGCGATAGTTCCTGGGATCTGTTGTGGCTCCACCTTTGTGGAGTGGAATAACCGTTGCTGTGTGCCACTCTATGAGTACGTAGCCTGCGGAGATGCTGAGTTATAACAGTGTGTTTTGTTGAGGGGTTAGTTCGTCTTTGAGCTCATGTAGGATGCAGCCTGGGACACCATCCAGTCTCATTGATACTGTGTTTTTGGCTTTGGAGAGGGATGCTTTAACCTGAGTGTCTGTGATTTCAGGGTCTCTGCATTCTTCTGGTATGGTTATGGGCCCTTTTGGGGGTCAGAGGGGGGTGAAGTTTGCACTGAACCTGTCTGCCAGGATGTTGGTGATATTGGTCGGTTCAATGTATTTTGTGCCATTCTGCACTAACTCCGAGCAGATCTGAGCATTGCCACTTAGATTCTTGACATAGCTAAAGAATGCCTTGTGGTTATCTTTGGAGTCCTTGGCAATTTTTCTTTGAAAGCTATCCTTGGATGATTTTATGAGGGATCGTAGTTTCTTGCTGATACTGATCAGGGATGTCTTCACTTCTTGGGATTTTACTCTTTTCTGTACTAGTTTCCCCCTTCTGTTGTATAGCTTGTTTATGACAGGGGTCCACCAGATTGGTTTCCTTTTCTTGGAGGAGTGAGTCTTATTTTTGCTTGGGATAGCACGATCCATGTATTCTTGTAGGTGCCCATAGAATGCATTAGTAAAGGATTTTGCAGCTTGGACAGCGTTATCCTTTAGCATGGGGGCTTTGAAACTTTCCACCTCGGTCTTAAGTAACGTGAAGTTTGCTTTTCAGACGTTTTCACTGTGGTTTCCTTGACCGGGGGTGGGGCGGAATGTGGATATCCAGAGTGATTAGTTTATGGTCAGATCTAACCAGCGAGGAGTTGACCTCTGGTGTGGAACACTAGTCGTCCATGTTGATGATGACTAGGTCCAATATGTTGTCACCTCTGGTGGGAGTGTTGACCAGTTGAACCAGGGCATTTGAGTTTATAAATTCTAGGAAATATTGGGCAAGGGAGTTAGTACTTGAGTAGTTCTCCCAGTTAATGTTTGGGTAATTGAAATCACCCAATATTAGGGTGTTTGGTAGGATCTTTATGTTTCCCAGTGTTTCCAGGAACGCAGAATGGGGGTCCTGGGACATGGTGGGTGATCTGTAGCAAGCTAGAATTTGAATTGCAGTTTTGCCCGTTGTTAGTTGCACATAGATGATCTCTGAAGCATTGTGCTGTTCCACTAACCTGGAGGTGTGGGTATCCTTGATGAATATGGATACGCCCCCGCCTTTTATATTTTGGTCCGGGTTCTGTGGCCAAAATGTATGGTATGAGTTGTAGCCTGGTAGTGCTGGGGTGCTCTCTGGAGCTTTAAACCAGGTTTCTGTTACTGCACATATATCGATTTTCTCCATACTGAGGAGTGCCTCGAGTGCGTGCATTTTGAGGTTTAGGCTTCTGGCATTGAGTAGCATTACCCTCAGTTTTTTGTTACTTGTGCTATTTACGGCGGTGGGTTTGTCTTTTGAGCCTTCCCTAAAAAAGGCACTATGGGGGTGGCAAGAGCCTTGGCCAGTATTCGAAAGCCTAAGGGTGACAGGTGCAAGCCGTCTCTAGTGAAGCAGTGTGGCTTGTCGAGCATGTCATCCCAGGTGAACAGACACTGAATCCCCTTTGAATGACACCAGAAACTTAGCCAGTTGTTGAAATTGATAATTATTTCTTTATACCATCGTATCATTCTTGGTGAGGGCAGGACGCTACTCAGGGTCAGGGTCATACCAGCCTGGTCTACATGATCAGAGAGCTCTTCCATGTCTCTTTTCATGTAGTTCAGGGAGGTACGGTTCAGGTCATTCACACCAACATGGACAATGATAGACTTGTATTTGTACTAGTTCTGGAGTGACCTGAGTGCTTGTAGTATGTGGCAGATCCTGGCACCCGACAGGCAGCTAACAGTAACCTTCTCCTTGTTCAGCCTAGTGAGTGGGACGTCAGTGTGCCTGACTATAGAGTCACCTATTACTAGTGTGTTGGGTATGTTATTTTGCCTTAAGGGCTGTGATTGCATAGCACACTGGTTTTGTGAAGTATGTGTTTCATGGTTTGTATTGGGGGGGGGGTGGAGATTGCTTGGATGTCTGCTTTGGAAGTCTCTGTTGCTTTTCCAGATATTTATTTAGAGCCTCCGAGTATGTTTTTGTGTATTTATGTGTTTTTTGCCGGTGCTGGTTTAATGGGTCTATGTGACACTAGTGGTGTGATGCAAGTATTTCCCTTCTCCTCTTGACTGTCTAATCCAGTCTTGGGTTGAGAGAGCTTAGCCTCCAGTTTGGCTGTATAATTGCATCTCTCGCATGTATTAGTGTTTAGTGGTAGGAGGAGAGGGTTGTCTGTGTACATGAGGCAGTTGTAACATTGCCTCAAAATGCCCAAATTCACCAGTTGGACTGGAGAGTACACCTGAAATTGCCCTTTGGACATGCCTGGATAGGTACTGTGAACTGTTTTACTGATTGGCTAGTAAGGTTGAATAGAGAGCCTTGTCCTTCTGTACAGTATAGGGGGGTCTAGTGCTAGGGTTTATTAGTGCTTGCTATGCGTTTTGAGCAAGTGCCGGGCTGAGAAATGTATGGTTTGAGTGCTTAAGTTGAAAGTTTGTCTGGTTCCAAGGGAAAAATTGAAGAGGAGACTTTGTGGAGCCAGGAATAGTTATACCCTAGCTAGACAGTACTGCTAGCCTGAGGCTGAAAAAAACAGTACATGCACATCAATTCTCTAGCCCAGTTAAAAAAAAAAAATAAACAGTAAATAAGAAAAATGTGGAACAGCAATGAGTATAACTTTACCCTCAGTTTAGGCATGAATGTTTAGGTGTTACTGGGAACAGACCTGTAAATTTATTGAAATAAATCAATTCCTGCAACTATTATTTTTATACATACACCGATCTAATCATCTTATGGAAGACAGAGCAATAAAAACTACTGAGCTTTAAACAGCGTATAAATCACTCTGATCTTCCCTTATATTTATAAATGCTATATGACAAAATTGTTAATCTAATAATAATAATAATAATAATAATAATAATAATAATAATAATGTCTGTTTTCTGTAACCATTACAATTGACACCCCATGCATTACAACTGCTTGCAGGCAATCCTTTGCCTGTCAGGCACAGCCTCCCTTCCCATAATGCATCTCTCAGTCTCCAGTTGTTTGTTGTACTTCAAAATCATTCAGAAGGAAAGCGCTCCTAGCTGTTCTTTAGAATAAATGAATAAATAACACTGTTTTAAGTGGTGAACTAGTGTGTAAGTGCCTCAGCATTTTTTTCCTCTTTTATTGCATTCCTGCAATATTCTGTTGTTTCCTGTCTACAGTTTTCTTTACTTTTTGTACAATGAGAAGCATAGCCTCTTTCCCTTACCCTCATGATATTCCCCTTTTAATAAAAAAAAAAAATACATGGTAGTGGCTGGGCAGTCCTGTCAGCCAGTAGTAGTACAAATGTCATACTGTCTAGAAGAATCTCACAGCATTTCTTATCACACATTTTGCCTTGGTTTTAATGCAGTCCACTGAGCCTTCAGAATACATTGCTTCTATTCTTGAGAAAATAATGAAACCAATTAATTCAAGAGAAAAGAAAACCACAATAAAAAGCAGGATGCTTCCTGAGATAATGCATCTGGTTTCAGTGTCAGATACAGCTGATTCTGATACCTTCTCCATAGATCAAGGGCAGTTTTCCCCCACATTAATCTTTACAGAAGTTGGTCATCAACCTTTGAGGATACATAATAAATCTCTAGTATTATAGGTTCATAGGTTGGTACTAGGCTATCAGCCCTAGGGCCAATACAAGCCTAGCCATAACAATTCCCTGGCTATTTCTTCCCACACTATTTACTTCCCTGGACCCCTATCTAGCAGGGCAACTGACATGATCCCGGGGTGAATTTCCTTTCTCCCATTCAATCATCAAGGTTCCTTTTGAAGATGGCCAGAGAGGCACTCTGCTTGACATGTATGGGCAATCTGTTCCAGAGTCTGGGGAGTCTCTGCGTCAGGAACCTATCCCTCCAGCATGTTTTGTTTATTGTGATGACAAGGTTTAGATCCCTGGAGCATGTGGCTCTGAGTGATTGGGATTTCTTTAAGTGTAGCATGTCCAACAGTTCTGAGTTTGACATGGCCTTGTATGTTAAGCAGAGATCGCCTCTGAGTAGACGATATGCAACAGAGTATAGCTGGAGTTTTTTAAGGTGGTCAGCATAGGGCATCTGCTTTAGGCCTGTGATTCTTTTAGTGAGGTATTTCTGCGGCCTTTCCAGTTGTTGCAGATGTCTTGAGAGGTACATACCAAACGGGGCGTTGTATTCTATAATGGGTCTAATGAGGGATGAGTACAGTGGGACAATGACCTCCTTTTTTCTGGATGAAAAGCCCTTAGTGATGAGGTGTGCCACATAGTAGGATTTCCTGACTGTTGTGGCGATGTGGTTATCGAAGGTGAGACCACTGTCCACCTGTGTCCCTAAGTCTCTTCACACTTTCGGTGTTTAGTGTACTGCCACCTATATGGTAATTCACGGATACATGTTTTTTCCCAAAGGGGATAACTATACATTTCTTGGCATTGAGCTTGAGCCCATGGCTCTGGCACCAAGCATCTGTTTCTGTAAGGCCCTTTTGTAGAGTATCCACATCATTTGGGGATTCAATAATGGTTCCCAGTTTGCAGTCATCTGCGAACTTTGTTAGCCAGAGTCCCTTAGTGTTGGCCTGTACTTCAGAGAAGTAGATGCCAAACAAGAGTGGTCCCAGGACTGAACCCTGAGGTACTCCACTTGTCACTTGTCTGGAGCTGGATTTGGAGTCGGCTACTTTTACAGTGTGGGTTCTTTCAGTAAGCCAGTTAGCAACCCATTGGGTGACGTAGGGATTAATGCCCAGTTTAGTAAGTTTATCTATGATTCCAGAGTGGGGGGTGGTGTCAAAGGCCTTGACAAGGTCTAGATAGGCTGTGTGGACAACCTTACCCTTGTCCATGGCCCTGGAGACTGATTCGAAGAAGTCAGTCAGGTTCAGGAGACAAGATCGGCCCTTCACGAACCCAAACTGGGTGGGGTCCAGTGTTTGAAGGTTGCCAATGTCTTTGTTTATAAGTTCCATGATAATACGTTCCATGGCCTTGCAGATAAGGCTTGTCAGACTGATGGGATGGTAGTTTCCGGGATCCAAGGTGGATCCCCCCTTGTGGAGTGGGATAACTGTAGCTGTGTGCCACTCAGTGGGCACAAAACCTGAGGTGAGGCTATGATTAAACATGACACTTAGGTGAGGTGCCAGTTCATTTTGTATTTCATGTAGTACACAGCCCGGGATGTCATCTGGTCCCATGGATGCTGTATTCTTAGCTTTGGAGAGTGCATTTTTACCTGTGTGGCCATTATTACCGGAATTTGGCAATCTTCCAGTATTGAGATGGGCCATTTAGGGGGTGAGAGGGGGGTGAAGTTGGCACTGAATCGATCTGCCAGGATATTGGCAATATCCTTGGGATCAGTATATTTAATCACATTATGTTTAAGCTCAGAGCAGATCTGAGCGTTGCCATTTAGATTCTTGACATAGTTATAGAATGTCTTGTGGTTGTCTTTGGAATCTTTGGCAATTTTATTTTCGTAACTAGCTTTGGAGGATTTTATGAGGGATCTCAGTTTCTTACTGAGGCTTGTAAGGGAGTTTTTTGCATCCTGGGATTTTCCTCTTTTCTGCAACAGTTTCTTCCTTTTGTTGTAAAGTTTGTTTATGGCAGGGGACCACCAGACTGGCTTCCTTTTTTTGGATGAGAGCACCTTGGTTTTATTTGGGATGGCACGATTCATGCATGAGTGGATGTGCTCGTACAGTGCCTTAGTGTAGGATTCAGCAGTTGAACTTTCAGTTCCTGTCTGCATGGGTGTCATGAAGTTTGTCACTTCTGACTTGAGTAGTATGAAGTTAGCTTTGGAGAAGTTTATTATGGAGGTTTCCTTACTGGGGAGTGGGGGTGGGATCTGGATGTTAAGGGTGATTAGCTTATGGTCAGGCCTGACTAACGAGGGGGTGACCATAGGTGTGGAGCATCGATTTCCCATGTTGGTAATGACCAGGTCTAGAATATTGGACCCCCTGGTGGGACTATGGATTAGTTGATCCAGGGTGTTGAAATTTATGAATTCCAAGAACCGTTGGGCAAAGGTGTTGGTACAAGAGTAGTTTTCCCAGTTAATGGCATGGTAGTTAAAATCACCCAGTATTAGGCTTTTTGGTTCTATCTTAATATTTTCCAGTATGTTTAGAAAGGTGTAGTGAGAATCTTGGGGTATATTGGGGGATCTGTAGCAAGCTACAATTTGGATTGCAGTCTTACCTAGTGTTAGTTGCACCTGGAGAATTTCAGACACATTGTGTTGGACAACTAGCCTGGTGGTGTGAATATCCTTGGTGAATATTGACACTCCTCCACCTTTAGTGTTTCGGTCCTGGTTTGGTGGCCGAAAAGTGTGGTAAGAGTTGTAGCCGGGTATTGCAGGGGTGCTCTCTGGAGCCTTGAACCAGGTCTCAGTTACTGCACAGATATCAATGTTCTCCATTTTTAGGAGTGCCTCGAGAGAGTGCATTTTGAGGTTTAGACTTCTAGCATTGAGTAGCATTACCTTCAGATTTTGCATGCTTGTACCTGTTACAGTGGTGGTTTTGTCCTTTGAACTTTGCCTACAAAAGGCACTATAGGGGTTGCAAGAGCCTTAGCCAGTAACCTGAATCCCAGGGGCGACAAGTGCAGACCATCTCTGGCAAAGCATCGTGGTCTGTCAATCATGTCATCCCAGGCAGACAGATACTAGATCCCCTTTGAATGACACCAGAAGCTTAGCCAATTGTTGAAGTCAATCATTTTGTCCTTATATTATTGTAGGACAATCTACTCCTCCTCCTCCTACCTCCATTGTTTATATCTTTGAAATTCCTTTGAGTTTTGAAATGCCAAGGTCTGTCCTAGTTTTACTTGCTGTTTCCCCTCCTTGATTATATTAAAACCTTTGGAAAATTTTAATAGACATGAGGCCAGAAGATCAAAACCATGTTTTCTCCTCATTTGGAAGTGAAGTGTCAGGGCACATTCTTCATTTCCTCCCAGTAAATATTTTTCCCTCTGTTGATAGTTTTGCTGGTGCTAGCAGTTCCTTTGACCTATCCTGTCAGCTTTAGCCTTTCCCTTCTGATGTTAAGCCCTTTGATGTTCCTTCCTCCAGGTCACTGGTTATGGATGTTATATTTACTGGCATCAACCATGCCATTGATGACTTGACACATTATTTTTTAACAGTAAAAACAGCCCCTGCACATAAGGCAATTGCACAGTTTGAACCACAAAAATTAGGCATATATCTAGTGTGTGTCTTTTTGAAAAATATACATATGTTTACATCTGATTGTGCATCTGCTGAATATGGATCTAACTAAAATACAGGACTCTCTGCTGATAGGGAGGACTTGGGGGTGTTTGGTGTAGGCAATAGTAACCAAGGGGACACTAGGACTATTATTGTGGGACTGGACAATGTTTGTGGAGCATTATTTCAAAAACTGAATAAAAGTATGAGATCCTTGAGATCGAATGTCTGGCACTCCAGTCTTTTTAAGGCCTATTTAGCCAAAGGTATCTCACCAAGAGGGCTGAGAGTAAGGATACAACCACTTATTAATGGGATTGATACGGAATTGGCTAAACAGTGGGCCACCATACAGCAACAAACATCTATGAGTTTTGTGGAAGCACTAGCAAATTATTATGATAGAACCATAGACAGGGACATTGAGGATATAACCAAGTTATATGAGGAATCAAAAATTTTTGAGGGACAACCCTTTTATGTCACGGGTCTTAGTAAACTAAGTAACGACCTCCTCATTTTGGAACAACAGTTACTTGAGAGGAAGGTCCGTAAATTTCAGTGGGATAAAACTGATTATGAACGGGGAAACCCATTCAGTTATAACAAACATGTTAGATTTGAGGAGGACAACACTAGGATAACCAAAGGAAAATGTCCCAAGTCTATTCTTAAAAAATGCCCTGCTGGTACTGAGACATCAACAGAGGACACCTCATCAGCCATGGACTTGGACATATACAGCAGGTCACAGATTCACCTACCCCAAAAAGAAGTAAAACCACAGCCCCTTTAGGACCCACTATCAAAGAGCAGGGAGAAACACTCCAAAAATAGACAACATGGAGGGGTTGTTGAAACTGCTAATTCAGAAATGAATGTATGTAACAACAATGTGTTAAATATTTCAAATGTCATTTTGTCACAAACGCAAGTGAGTCTACTCAATAAAGGTCTCAACTTCATTCTGTTTTTTTTCATTTCTGAAGATCTTTTAGCTCAGGATGTAATGGCATTTTGTAGATTATTGAACTTAAGGTTACATTTTCAAGGATCTACTGATCGGGATTCTGATAGGGTTTTCACCTACCACAAGTCCAAATTTGTACCACCTATGCACCATAATGTTCAACTATTTCAGACAAGTGTACCGAAGGATTTGCATTTCCATTTTAGTGAGTTGAGGTGTAAGGCCAATAATCTCTCAAGGACTGAACTTTGAGGCCTTACATGATCTAGAAAATAACAATGATCTGGTTATCCTCTTTGCTGATAAAGGTAAGGCGGTTGTGATCATGAATTGGGCTCAATATGATACTGAAGCACATAAACAACTTAGTGATGGACATTATTATGTTAACATGCCTTTGGATCCAACATTTAGATTCAAAAAGCAAATTGACGATTTCTTACTATCTGCCAGGCAGGAGGGTATTATTTCTGACACAACTATGTTTCATCTCAAGGTGTCGGATCCCATGAATCAATACATAAACTTTTTACCTAAGATTCACAAGGATCCCTATCCACCAGGCAGACTGATTGTATCGGGTAGAGGTTCCATCACTGAGCCCCGTTCACAATTTCTCACCAAATTTTTGCAGCTACTACTGAAATGGGTCCATTCAAGAGTCAAGGGCACTACTGAATTTTTACGCATTATCTCTGAAACACAACTGGAACATGGATGGTTATTATGCACACTTGATGTCAGTGCACTTTACAACAATATACCACATGGGGCCAGTCTGGAAGCCATAGATTGTTGGCTATGCAAATCGGATTTATATCAACCTGGTTTCAACACCTTTTTGATATGCCTCACTGAACATCTCCTTACTAAAAATGTCTTTTTCTACCAGGAGCAATGTTATTGGCAAATACAAGGAACAGCAATGGGGACATCCTTTGCCCCCATCTATGCAGACCTTTTTATGGCTTATGTTGAAGAACATCTTATTTATGGTAATGCGCATAATATTTACCTGGAGGAAATAGACATTTGGAGAAGGTTCTTGGATTATTGCTGGATGGTTTGGAGATCAGAAGGGGATTATTTGTTGGAATTTGTGACCTATCTTAATGAGAATAAATGGAACCTACAATTCACGGTGAATTATAATTTGGGCCAAATAACATATCTTGATGTCCTAATCACTAGAAATAAAGATCATACTTTACGAACTGAGGTATTTCGCAAATATCCACAGTATAATTCCCTTCTCCATGCATCCAACTTTCATCCACTCCATATAGCCAGGAATATTCCAAAGTCACAGTTCATAAGAATGAAATGCATTTGCTTGCAGCAATCTACTTTTGAACACTTTAGAAAAGATCTAACTAATAGGTTTTGTGACAGAGGATACAAAATGGGACATGTTTTGGGTGCAAGCAATTGGGCTTCAACACTAAATAGAGGCGATCTTTTGAAATATAAGGAGAAACAAAATAACTACCAACTCTGATATCCCGTTAGTTACCACATATGGAAGAAATACGAATATACTCATGAATAGTGTACAAAGGCACTGGAACATTTTGTTGGCCGATAGTAATTTATCACAATTCCTCCAGGAGAAATGTCGCTTCTCATTTCGTAGGGGCAGAAATTTGGGTTCACATTTAAGCCACTATAAACGGGGGCCCCAAATTTGTATACCTTCTAGTAAACAACTTTGACGGGGGGATACTCTTGTTGGGTGCACTCCCTGCGGACACTGTAGCCACTGCAACAGAATTATGAAGTCCAAACAATTTACAAGTAGAAATTCTGGAAAGTTATTTGATGTCCGTTTTTTTGCCAACTGTAGTAGTGATTGGGTGATCTATTTGGCTACCTGCAGTTGTTCAGCATTCTATGTGGGTCATACTTCAAGACCACTAAGAATAAGAATATCAGAACATATCAGTGATATGAGGATTAAGAAACCCAATAGTGCATTATATAAACATTCCTTAAGACATCCTACAGCTATTTTCAGATTTATGGTAATAGATAAAATTAGGGGCAACAGAATAAAGTTGGTTAGCATACTATTCTTGATGCCAAAGAAAAGAAGTAGATAATTAAATTGGGTGGACTTTTTCCACCAGGACTTAATGAACATTTGTAATTTGACCAATCAGTTTGTTTTTTGTGTTTGATGTCATGCATAAAAGAGACTTTGTTTCTTTCTTTTCAACACTGAGGAAGGCTATGTAACAAATTTAGCTGAAACCGGTTTGTTCATCTCTTTTGCTGACAAGCAATAAAACTAATTATATTGGCTTCAGCATCACAGTTTGCTGGCTTATTTGCTGTTTTTCACATTATTTTTTAACACTGATATTTTTGGCATTAGTGGTTTGCTGTCAAGCTCTAAAGCTCCAGGGTCTGAATCAGGATTTCTGGCACCAGGAGTATCACCATATTCAGTTCTCCTTCACCATTGTCCTGGTGCTGTTTTATCAGTAGTGCCTCTATCAGGATTTGCCCAGTCGCACATCACATTTATGCCAGTAAGAGATCTTCCCAAGCAATCTACTCTTGAGTGGCAGAACCCACTCCTCTTTCAGAGCCCAGGCCCCCTCCTTAACTCTTCCTTTCTCTATCTTTAAAAGGGCTATGAAGTCTCCAGTCTATTGGGCACCTGAAATAAGGCCCAGGAATGCTTCTACCTGTTGGTGTAGAGTGTTAAGACTGTAAACTGTAGTTCCTGTGGAACAGGATTTATTTCTCTCCACCCTTGTCTACTGTGTGACTTGAGCACATTATTTAACCAGGCACCATTCCTAGGTTGACCCTGGAAAGGGACCATGCATCTAGTGGGCCTACTTGGTTAACAAATGGTATTATCATTACTACCTCAGCTAGATATCTGGAGCCTCCTTTGTTCCTTCCCACAGAGGGCATTTTGGATGACTAGAAGACCATTTACCATCTCCTCCTGATTACCTAAAAATTTGGACAATATCTGCAAAAGAAACATTGGAGGAGGCCTGGCTCTCTGACCAATTTTCCTCACCAGCAGAAATTACAACAGGCATCCCTATTTCCTCCAACTTGTTTTGTTTGTCTGTTTGGCAATTTGTGCAGAGGATTAAGGCAGTAAGCTACCGAGCAGCTTTCTGTGTTCCACTGTTTGACTTCCTCAGCCTCAATTTGTCTACTGTGTAATTAGCAGCAAGTTACTTAACCCATGATCCCAGGTTGAGTGTGAAAATGGTCTAATATGGATCAGTGCTTTACCCTAGTTAACAAATATAAATAAATACATTTATAAATAAATAAAAAGAAAATCTTGTAAGTTTCAGTGACTCAACAGGCAGTATACTCACCTTAGGTGCTGAAAAATCAGAAGACTGCTGGTTCTAATCCCACATCAGGTACTTGGATTAATTTTCTAATACTGAATCTGCAGTTTAAAATAATGGGGGTCCTACACTACTGAGGTGTGTCATCCTTCGGATGAGATATTAAGGTTTGGTCCCATTTGCCTGAGTTGGTCATAGGTCAGGTGGGTGTAAAAGGTTCCAATGGATTTATTAAAAAAGAGAATAGGGATATAGTTGCTTTAACAGTTAACAATGACTTGAATGGCACTTTCAATTCATCATTAAAGTTTTGAAGAACGAATGAATTAAAACATTTTATTTATAGGCTATACAATACTCTGTCATATACTTTCCATATCCTGTGACTTATTCAAAATTATATACTTATAACAAGCAACCCCAAACTCCCAAAACATAAACAAGTGCATTAACATAACTGAAATCAATAATGTTTTAAAATTTCAAACTCCAAAACAAATGAACTAATATCTAAATTTGCACCTGAGTATAATAAAGTTTCCTGATTTGAAAATTTACATTGTCTGTACCGTTGCTACCACTGGCCAGTATACAAAAATATATAAAATAATTTCTATAAATCTACATGTACATCATCCTTCTATAGCTCTCTTACAGCAAAGTAACCCATAGTCAATTTGGATGTCAAAACCTCCAAAGAAAATAATTTGTCCTACATCAAATCCCTTTTTGTAATAGAAGCTCTAATGCTTCATATCCAGGTAAAACTATAGATCTTAAAACTGGAAAAAAAAAGCATTTCTGCCTAACCATTTTCAATATGTGTAAAGAAAGTTTCCACAGTCTGAGCCATAGGACTCAACATTTATATATTTTCTCCTAAGCATTTCTTCTGCTTTCCCCATCTGTCCAACATAACTCCATAATAAGATAGTAAGCATGGACCATTGTCTTATTTTGTAAGTATTTAAATAAGATATTCAAAATAACTGAAAAAACAAACCAAGATAGGGTGTATCATATTCAAACAACTACTTACACTGTTTTAATATAAAATTCCCCTCCTTGTTGGGTTTAATCAGATTTCGTAAGTCCAAAGAAACAAAAATTCCTATAATCTGGGTTTCTAAATTTTCTGTAAGATGAAATACACTAGCTAAATGTATTCTTAAATCTATTGTCTACATTTTTAACACCTTCATTAAAATATCACTTAAGACATTGGCACAAATACATTAACAGTAAAGAAAGCGAGTCATATTAACATTTTTTTTTTTGCATTTATGCATTTACACACATTATAAATTACATGTTTTCTTTCTTTATGACAACTGTTTTTTAATCCAGGATTACATAAACCACTCAATTCTTGCTTTCCCTTAAACCTCACTCCTCCGTCTGAACATTATTCTGCATGTATTGCTGCCACAAATTGCATTTATTTCGAAGTCATTTGCAGCTTCCGTTTTCTAAAGGTCCCTCTTCCAGTTCTTTTATCACTTTTAAAATATTCAATACTTCAAATATAGTTGGTTTAAATTTTGATTTCTATTTTCTAGTTATTGCTTTTTGGCAGCCAACAGAATTAAACATAATAAGGCCTTACTGTGTCTGGACAATTCAGATCTTGTATCCTAGCTGAGAAGAATAATGTCCTTAGTTACAGCCATTTGCTACCCCCAATATGTCTGACAGAATACTCTGTAGGGAATTTTTAAAGACTGCCAACTCATTACACTTCCAAAACATATGATCTGATGTTGTCAGTCTTCACTCACTCCTTGGCTGTGCTCGGAACCGACTCATCTGTTTACTTCAGCTCATGCCTTCCAAACTCTCGAGCCAGGCTGTACCCATAATACTCCTGTGAAAATTACCCCAGATCTCATTATCCGCTTCAGGAGTCAGATGCGTTCAGCCTTTCTCTCAAGGTTTGTCGTATTCTAAGTAAGTTGTTTGCCTATTTAAAATCTCCTTTTCAATAATGTTTTTCTTCATAATAGCTTTCTTACTGTCTACCCGCTATTTTCGTTTTTGCTTCTTCTTAGCTTGAGTGTATATTTTTCTCATTTTTCTTACTACCATTAGTAGTTCCTCAAGTACCATCATTGGTACATTCCTTACCCTTTTTAAGGTATATCTTAAATACCATTACTGGTATTTCCTACTCCTTTCCTTCTTATTCTCTTCGAAAAAAAAAATCTTTGTTTCTATCACTTTCTGCTAAAGTGTATGTGTGTGTGCAAGTGCGTGCGGTGTATGTGTGTGGGCGTCTGTGTGTGCGCGTGCGTGGGTGCATGTGTGTGTGTGTGTGTGTGTGTGTGTGTGTGTGTGTGTGCGCGCGCGTCTGTGATTATGGCTGAAAAACAACTTTCTCCAGCAAAATCCTGTAAAGGCACCTCTGGATTTAAAAGGTGTCAGAAAGGTCAGGGTAAAATGCCCAACTCTGATGGGCATACCCTTTCTATCTATTGTTTGGGGAAAGTCCACTTACAAGGTTGTTCAATCTGTCATTTCTTTTCTACCCATACACTTACTGAACATAAGAATAAGTTGATACTCAGGGGACTATTAAAATCTGATTTTGAAGAGGCCATTTCTGGGTCTATAACTGAAGACAGCACTTCATCATCATCCTCTTCTTCCACTAGTAAGAAAATACCTTTTTCACTTCCAAGTACCTCCGGAACCGTCCAAGAAGGTTTCTAAAGGGCCTTCATTGCCAAACAGCTCTTCAGCACTGAAAGGTATATCTGACTCGACACCTACAAAACTATCGGAGCCGACACTAACTTCCTCGGCACCCACAGAGATTTCAGTGCCAATACAGTCAAAGCTGCCTTTGTCCCAAGGACAAAATATTCACTGACTATTGACCCTTTTAAGGACAGGTCACAAAGCCCTTTCCTTGAAGTGAGACCCCTAGGTCTCCTTCAACTTCCTCGATTCAATCCACTAAGAGTCTTTCTGAGGCCAACATTCTGAGACTAGCGGATCAGCTCCTGATGACGAGGGGGATTGTCCTCGCTTTCAAGCCACTCTGGCATTGGAACCAGTCTACCAATGACACCACCCGTTTCACCTCCTCCAACTTCTATTGAATCATTGGAGCCCTCGGTTCCAACACTCCCAACGTCGACTGTCTTGGTTCCAGTAACATCCTCTTCTCCTGTACCGAGAGCTGCTTTGCGCTCCTCTGAGCTTTCAGCACTAGTGGCCTCCTGGGGTTGAGACTCTCTGGCCAGGTCCAGAGGGGCAGGGGTCGGTTTCCTTAACTTTGTAGCCCTCCATATTCCTTGGTGTGTCGGACATTGTAGGATCATCCCAAGCTTCTGTTTCAGAGGTCGCCTCCTCAGTGTGGGGTGTGACCCCAGTTTCGAAGGAGTCTATTTGGGTTTCGGGCTCCCATCCCTCTGCAGGGGGGCCGGCCTTCTGGATCATGGAGAAGGCTTTGTCCATTGAGGACTCACAGTCCTTGCCATCCCTGTCAGGACTAGTTTCTACATCCCCTCGACCTGAGCTGCCTTCCTTCTCATCCCCAGGACAGAGGGCACAAAAGTCCCAGGATAGACCCACTTTGGTGGTTTCCTCTTCACACACTTCCCCAGATCATCCCCCTGAGGAAGTACCTGTGAAGAAGAAGTGCAAGAGGAAGCATTTAGACTCCCTGGAGGAGTCTTTCACTGAAGATACTGTTTTTGATGAAGGGGAAGGTTCCCCCTGATCACCCCCTGATGATATTTCCTTTGGGGACATTCTAGAAATCCTGAATCAGTGGGGTGGTTGGTCTTCCATCGGAAGAGTCGGTATACCTTGAGGCTTTTCATGCACAACCCTCTACATCTTGGATCTCTCTGCCTGCTGGTGATCTCATTAAGTTAATCGCTACTCCATCGAGCCGATCCTCAAAAGACCTGATCATATCCTATCAGCCCCAAGGATGAGCCACACTGATCTAAAGGCCATGGTGATAGGGGCAGCCACAAAGAAGGAACTTGCTGAGGAAAGTCTGTCTATCCATCCTCCTAACAAAGAGTCTAGGGCTTTGTATAGGTTTTGGTAGTGCATTTATGCTTCAACAATCTTTGCTCTCAGGTCCTTGAATTATATGACACACCTTACAAGATTCAGAGGGATTTGATCAAGGAGCTCTCAGATACCCTGTCAGGAGCAGAAGCTGAAGGGGTATGTGACAAAGTTACCTCTCAGCTAGCAACCCTTGATGCGATTTCTAACTCATCCATCGTCCATGAGGTTGATTGCTGATGCAGCTGAAGGGACAACTAGAGCAGTGAGTTCAGGCATAGCTATTAGAAAGCACTCCTGGATGCACTTGTGTGACTTTGCAGAGCTTCATTTGACAGATCTACCCTTTTTGGTCCGAAGGTAAAAGACACATTAGCCAGATGTGAGAAAGATCGCAAGACACTTTCTGCCACTGGCGAATATTTCTCCACTTTTCAGTCGCCTTATTCTAGGGACCAGAGAAGTGGGAGACTATGGTTCAAAAAATCCAAAGGGCCTTTCTGGGACTCATGCGGCACAGACTTTCCTCGGGGCAGCGGAGGATGTAATGGAAGACACCGCACCAGAGGTAGAAATGGACTGCAAAACCAGGGGTCCAGAGAATCTTTCTCTGGTACTTCCTGTCAGCACCCCTGAGTGGAGGCCTGATTGCTTTCCTCTGGAGGCAGTCAGGGGATGACCTTTTCTGCACCAATCTGCCTGGCAAATATTAACTATGAACAAATGGGTGCAGGGAATAATACCCAGAGGTTACAAAATTCCACTATCATTATCCTTAATAACCCAAGAAAAACTCCTGAACATTCCAGCCGGTGAAAGGGAAGTAGCAGCCTTAGAAATTCAAAAACTGCTGGACAAAAAGAGTCATCCAAAAAGTTCCACCGCACCAAACAGGATCTGGGTTTTACTCAAGGGTCTTTTTAGTGCAGAAAAAATGGGATTGGAGACCCATCTTGGATCTCAGCCAGTTCAACAAGGCAGTTTAGAAAACCAAATTCGTGATGGTCTCGGTACAGTCAATACTTCCTTTATTGGAAAAAGGCTATTGGATGTGCTTGGTAGACCTCTTGGATGCCTGTTATCATATAAAAATGGACAAATGCTCTGGGAGGTTTTTGCACTTCTGGCTGGGAGCCAGACATTTCCAATTCAGACCACTACCCTTTGGACTCACCACAGCCACCAGGATGTTCACCAAATGCATGGCAGTGGTTGGAGCTCATCTTAGACTGCAGGGCTTTCAAGCTTTTCCATACCTCGACGACTGGCTCCTTACCACTACCACCAGGTATCAGTTGGAACAAGCAAGAGATTACACTCTACACCTCTGTACATCTCTAGGCATAACACATTTTGAAAAGTCATGCCTACAACCTTCTTAGCAGTTAGACATCATTGGAGCTCACTTAGATACTATCACAGGAATTGCTTCTCTTCATCCAGAAAGACTGCAGTGCATCAGATCCAAAGTCTCTCAAATTCTAAGAAATAACAGAGTGCCAACAAAATTAGTTCTAAAAGCACTAGGCTCAATGGTAGCAGCAATAACTCTTGTTCCCTTAGCAAGATATCACATGCAAATCCTGCAATGGTTACTTGCCTCCCAGTGATCTCTGATTAATCAACCAGTGTCTTACCTGATTGTAATTACCAGCCGCTGCAAACAGGATCTTTCATGGTGGCTCGATTCCAGTCAGATTCTCTTGGGGCAACCTTTTATTCTTCTGCAACCCTAAGCCATGGTGACCACGGGTGCTTCCCAGATAGGATGGGGGGCATTATGTGGGAAGAACAGTCCAAGGAGCATGAACCTAACTAGAGGCCAACTTACACATCAGTGTTCTGGAGATGAGGGCAGTGCTGTTAGCGTTGCAAACATTCCAAGATGTTTTTCATCTGGGAACAGTAGCAATTCAAACAGACAACATGTCAGTAGTTTGCTATATCAACAAGCAAGGGGGAACCAAGTCTTACCCATTGTGTCGAGAAGCCCTCAGAGTTTGACAATGGATGATTTCTTCCATTCACTTTTTCATAGCAATGCACATTCCAAGGAGCTCCAACGTGATAGTGGACAAGCTGAGCAAAACTATTCTCATGCCTCATGAGTGGTCTCTCAAACCTGTAGTGGCGAACAAGATTTTTCGTCACTGGGGTCAACTTTGCTGCGATCTCTTTGCCTCACCCTTGAACAACAAGTGCAGAAGTTCCTTTGCCCTAATTCCCCTGACGGGGAAGTCACCCAGAGATGCTCTCCTTCACAACTGGCTCCCCGGTCTTCTGTATCCCTTTCCTCTAACTCTCTTGATATCACAATTTCTAAAGAAAGCCAAGAGGACAGAGGACTCAGTAATCCCCATTGCTTCTTTTTGGTCTTGACAGGTTTGGCTTCCCTTCCTTTGGCCTCAGCTTCTTTGGAAGCAATGGATTCTGGACCCAGCTCCAGATCTGCTGTCTCATCCGGAATGCATGGTTCATCCGAAATCTCAACATCTCAAGCTCACTGCATGGCTTCTCCAATTCCCATGACTGCCAGGCATCCTTCCCTATCCTCTCCTGTCCGTCAAATAATTGTGGCTCATCACAAACCTTCAGCTATGAAACTTTACCAGAGTAAATGGGAAAAATTTGCTAACTGGGGTCTTAACAAATTGGATCCTTATTCGACCCCAGTTCACAAGGTTTTGGATTTCTTAGCCAATCTCTATCAGTCTGGTTCCTCTGCATCAACAATTAAAGTTTATCTAGCGGCAGTCTCAAACTTTCATATGGGATTCGATGGCTCACCTTTAATGTCCCACAAACTTTGCAAAGCATTCTTAAAGGGGCTCCTGATGTTAAGACCCCCATTTAAGGAACACATTCCTCCTTGGGATCTAACCTTAGTCCTACAGTCCCTTACTTCTTCCCCCTTTGAACCATCAGCGACTTCTGACTTAAAGTTTTTATCTTTTTTTATCTTGGAAAAGTTTATTTTTATTGGCTATTACGTCTGCCAAAAGAGTATTCAAACTTTAAACCTTATCCTGCAGACCTCCATATTTAATATTCCACAAAGATAGAGTTGCACTTTGGACCAATCCATCCTTTTTACCAAAGGTGGTTTCAGAAGCCAATATAAATCAGACTCTTCAATTGCCAGTCTTTCTCCTTAACTTTACCAGTAAAGGAGAGTATTCCCTTCATTTGCTAGACGTCCCAGACAACTGCATTTTTACCTTCAGAGAACAAAAGATTTCAGAAAATCTGATCAGTTATTTGTTGC
Source organism: Protopterus annectens (assembly GCF_019279795.1). NCBI lineage: Eukaryota > Metazoa > Chordata > Ceratodontiformes > Protopteridae > Protopterus > Protopterus annectens. The sequence goes on along the minus strand of NC_056746.1, from coordinate 402,777,493 downwards.
ATTTTCTTCCCTATCTCTAGGTAATCCAATTTCAGTTTACTTTAGCAAAATGGCTTAGAGACTGTATTACTTTTATTTGTCAGTTGAAAGGGCACCAACTACCACACCCAGTTAAAGCCCATTCAACCAGAGCAGTGGCAACGTCTGCAGTTTTTCATGGCAGAGCATCCTTGGATGACATTTGTGCAGTGGCCACTTGGTCTTCTCCACATACTTTTATCACTCATCACAAATTGGATCAGGTCTCGAGGGAAGGGGCATCATTTGGTTCGATGGTGCTTAGGGACATTCTTTTATGAGACCTCCCAAGACTAAAGTAGCTGGGGACTCTATCCCACAGTCAAGGACTGAGTGAAGATTGACATCAGATAAAGAAGTTATGTCTTACCACAACGTTCCATCTATGTTGTCGATCTTCACTAATCCTTGACATTCCCCACTCCTTCTCCCATCCTGAGACTCTTAGTGGACCGAATTTTCCATGACTGGATTCATATTACAGACACATATCTGGCTTCTGACTATTATGTTTTTTAGTATTATTATTACTATCATTTCTGCGTGTCTGCCACTATGTTGGGCAAACTTGATCAGAAGTAATTTTGAGAGGAGCATTATGGGTAGAGCCTGGCTTAAGAGTTTGGAAGGAGAGAGCTGAAGTAAACTGCCGAGTCGGGTCTAAGGCTCAGAACCGAGCCCACAGCCAAGGATTAGTGAAGATCGACAACACAGATGGAACGTTATGGTAAGACATAACTTCTTTTTTGTATATACCTCTTTCTTCTCCATCATACCTCCAACATTTGCTGTCTACCTGAGGAAAAATTATTTGTGAAGTCTCCTTGAGGTATAAAAATACTTATGCAAACACTTCCAAGCAAAAATCATACAGTGTTTCTTCCCAATCTTTTATAACCTCTTCTGATTGATTGATTCTTACAGTTTCCATGCAATATTTCATACGTCTTACTAATTATCCCATTTTTTTAACAGCAGCTTCTCTTTTAGATTAATCTAAAAACTCTACCAGAGCAGGTCTTTCATTTAGGATTCCCTATCCCTTTCTCTGTGCCTGTTGTCTGATATCAATCCCTGACAGGAAAGGCAGTCTCTAAACTGGAGTCCAAATGCCTTCTTGACCTCTTCCCATTGTATTACCTTTCCATCTCTAGTTATTTGCTCCCAATACCTTAGTTTCTTTGCCTGTTTTCCCCATTAAATTTTAGCCCCCTCTTGTCTATGCTCTGTATCCTTAATTGCAATTATCCATGTTGGCAAAATCTCCTTTTTCCATTCATGTATTGGCTTAGTTCTTAGAATACTTTCTGTTAATTTATGAATATAATATTCTGAATGGCTGTTGCTATTGTTCTTAAGGATTTGCACCTGAAATCCTACTCTCTCCTTATTTCTTGAATTTTTTCCTGTGCTACATCATCATCCATATCCTCTTTAAATTATAGCTTTCAGCTTGTGTTCTGTATATAAGTTTTAACTGTGTAACTCTAAAATATCTCTTCAAAACAGGTAATCCTAAACCACCTTGCTCTAATAAAAGGATCAGCTTATCCCACTTGACCCTTGCCCTTTCCCCCTTCCAGATAAATTCCTTCAGCTCTTTATTAATTACTGTCCACAACATCTTCTCTGGTTGATAAAAATATGCCTGACATGTATATTCAATTAAAGTGACTAAATCATTTTCACTGCTTGTATCTTGCTAGCCACATCTAAAACAAGAGCTTCCAGCTTGTCAGTTTTTGTATTATCTTTTGTTTAGTCTCTTCCCACATATTCTTAGTTGTCATAACAAAATCCTCTTAACCCATACTCCTAAATACTTCATTTTGTCATATCCCAATAAATATGGAGAGTGCTGAACCAATTCATGTGTGGATGCATACTTTACAGCTATAGTCTTTGTTTTATCTTCATTAATTTTATATCCCCCAACAAATGAAACTGTCTCAAAACATTCCACAACACTGAGATGTCCTTTTCTGGTTTTATCAGGTGCAAAATAATCTAACAATATCCTTTGATAACATACTCAATGTATGCAAAAAATAAATATGCACTTTTACTGATCTCTCTCTCTCTCTCTCTCTCTCTCTATATATATATATATATATATATATATTTATATATATACATACACACATATACACACACGCACATATATAAATATATATATATATATATATATATATACATATATATATATATATATATATATATATATATAAATGCATGTATGTATATATATATATATATATATATATATATATATATATATATATAGATATACTTCTTTCTAATTGGTGCATGCAAACATGGCCTCCAAAACACTCGAACTGTGCATGGATAATAAATCCAACCTTCAACAACACCCAGCACTAGCTCGCAGTAAAGTAGAAAACATCATGTTGAGCAATAAAAGTTCGACCACATTTTCTTCAAAAGATTTATTAATCCAATATTTTCATGGCTTCGGACAGCCATGACACCACAGCAAACCGGTTTCACCCAGTAGGCGTCATCAGTGCTTAATTACCTGGATTCCCTTACAGAGCATTTAAATATACGTCTTCTGTTCTCCACTCCCTATGTTAAAGTGACAGACTCTTATATTGCACATTATAATATACGTTAAACACAACAAAATATACGACACTGATAGCATCTCTATATACAAAATACATTAAAAAAATGTATTAGCTAGAAAAAATATATTGACTAAAAAAAATATTAACTAAAAAAATAAAAATATATATCAGAAAATATGTAAATGTCCAGAAAAAATGAATATATTCACTAAGCAGTGTTTTCAAGATTTTCATTTAATCCTGGTTTGTAAAGAGCTCCCAACTTTAATATTCACATTTTTTATTTTGTATCTAATATTTTATGTTATTTTTGTTATAGTGATGTTATCACCTAACACTTTATCTATCCCTACAAAAAATGAAATGTGCTCCCACATGATCCAAATAATGTTTGTACAAAGCACTGCGAGTTCTCCTATAATTTATATCACTTATGTGTAGAGCCATCCTGTGTTTAAAGGGTCTAGAAGTCTGTCCGATGTAGAAAGCACCACATTTACATACTGCCTTGTCCGAAAGATATGGCCACAGGGTTTGATCTGCGTGGATACTTAGATGGTTTGGCTTCGGACAAGGATGATGTCACGATGTTTTCTGGGGATGAAAAAACGCTTTTGCAGACACATAACTCTATGCAGAAGGGGACTGATGTAGACATGGAGACATGTTTTAAACGTTTAACTGAGCGATCAAAGAAATTCAGAAGTAATGTATAGCACATTAAACTGTTGAAGGCATACTTGGCTGTGGGAATAGCGCCAAGAGGTCTACGCATTTATGTAGAGCCAGGCGTGGGCCTGGATGATGATTGTTTTGCTAAAAAATGGAGAGATATACAAAAGGTAACATCAAAAATGTTTTTGGAACTTTTGGTTGATTACTATGATAGACATTTGGTGCAACTTACAGCTGAAGTTAATGAAAGCTATGAACATTTGCAGATATTTACTGGGGATAGCAGTTTTATAATATGAAATAATAAATACAAATAAGAGATGGAAAGCTATGAAAAAGAGCTACAAGCTCGTAAAGGAAAAAGTATACCAGAGATATGAATGATTTCAAAAGTGGTGCAATGTATACTTGGAAACAGAGAAAACAGATGGTTAGTTTTACTACTGACAAAAAAGAAAAGAAAGGGGTAATAAAGAGAAACAGAGCTCGTTCAATACTAAGGAGAACTAGTGTCAACATTACTGAAGGAGATTCTAGTACATCTGAGTTTTCTTCAAATTTGACCGATACTGATGCAGAAATTTTGGAACAAGGGGACATTTTGTCACCGATTACTAATTGTAGCAGAGGCCCTTTAGACGAGGGGGAAAGAAGCATAGACATTGAAACTGGAACAAGAATTCAGGATGATGTTAGAGACATAATTTCACCAATAACTGGTGTACATAATGAGAACTAATTGGTAGTGAATTTAACACCATATACTCTAACAAAAGATGAAAATGATTTACTCAATAAAGGTTTAAGTTATGTGCCTGCAATTTTTGTATCTCATTTGTACACTGTTATAGATGTTAAAAATTTTGCCATTTGTTGAATCTTAGATTTTTCTTTAATAATAAGAATGAAAATGTACCTGCACATGAATTTAAGCTTACAGAATCCACTTTTCAGCCCCCTTACCACCCCACTATCAAAATGTTTGAGGAAAGTGTTTTGTATGAACTTCACAATAATCAGGATGTTATCTTTAAAAATTATGGCATTGATCTGAGTAAAAAACAATGAGATGCTGTGGAAAATCTACAAAAAGATGACAAAGTGGTGGTTGTAAAGGCTGATAAAGGTGGGGCAATTGTATTATGGGAGTCGAGTGAATATGACAAAGAATTTATGAGACAGCTTAGTGACCCAATTTCATATATGAGGTTACCTTTTGACCCAAGTGGTGGATTTAAGGCCACTATAGATGCATTTTTGGAAGAGGCTGTTGCTAAGGGGTTATTAACAGAAGAGATTTGTGAACAATTGTAAGTGACTGAGATAGAACCTTCTATTTTTTTACATACTACCAAAAATACGCAAAACAATTCTAAATCCCCCCGGTAGATCAATAGTGTCAAGTCGGGGGGTCACTGACAGAACATTTGTTTATTTATTTAGAAGGTAAATTAAAACCACTCTTGCCATTGATAAGAGCTAGGATTAAGGATAGTACCGAATGTTTGAGACTAATGAATGACATAGAAGTTCCCCTACATGTATATCTGTGTACTCTAGACCTCCAATCATTATATACTAGCATTCCCCATAAGAGTGGCCTGGCAGCAGTTAATTATTGGGCTGAATATTCCTAGCTATACACCAGGGCCCAGATTGATTTTATACTTAGAATGTTAAGTATAGTTTTGGAACATAATGCCTTTATGTATAAAACTGATTGTTTTTTTACAAATGAGGGGTACTGCAATTTTGCACGCATATACGCAGACCTATTGATGGGTTATTTAGAGGCTAGAATGATACATAATGAGGCAAATGAGTTTAAACAACATATGGACATGTGCCAAAGATACCTAAACGATTGCTGGTGTGTCTGGGTGGGGACTATAGAAAAATGGTATGAGTTTACGACTTATTTGAATAATAATAGTTTTGGAATTCAATTTACAAGCAAGGTGGTACAGTTTGCTATTGATTTTCTGGATATTAATGTTACTAAATTGATTGATGAAACAATGGTAACAAGTATGTACAAAAAATCTTTTTCAAAGAACTCGATACT
>NC_056746.1:402397147-402457147 GCF_019279795.1 Protopterus annectens | reverse complement strand
CTTTCCCAGGATTGTGTAATTTCAGAGTTAGTATATATAATTAGCAGGGGGTGTGATTTGCAGGTGGATTAATTCCCCACAAAAAACAATGTTTTTTTTTGTTTATTTTTGTAATTTATATTTTGCATGTGCAGAGGTTGTTGCTTGGTGCATGTATTGTTCATGTCAGATTTAGCACTGGTGACGGGTTTTTTTAACCGTAGTAGTCCTTTAAGGCACAAATGTGCAAGTGGTAACTGCTAAAACATCAAAAAAAGAGGGAAGGTAGTTATCTAACTTCATTAAGGTAGCTGTGAAGTAGGCATAGGATTTTATGATTTAATACATTAGAAATTTCTAAACTTTTGTGCACTTTAACAGGTACGTAGGTTCATGATATCCAATGGTGGTGTAAATTTCCATTTGAGATTTATATTTTTTACTGTTAGAAGAGTTAAAGTTATGAATTGATTTCATATTTCAGGTGGTAGTTAATTACCCATTCTGAAAGTAGAAGTATTTTCTGGTTAATAGGAATTCTGTTTAGTCAGTAATTATTTAGTAGCTGTGCAACTGAAATAAAAAAAAAAAGTCGGTAGAAGGAAAAATAGCATCTCCAAGTTGTACACATTTAGAGATCGTAAGCAGTACCCAGCCTATAGGGAGCATAGGAGAACATTTCTAGCCACAGTCTCCACTTTAGGGACTAGGAAGACTTGATGGGTACCACTCATATCTCATTTATGTAACCTTCCATGATGATTTCTACTTTTCATTAAATGTCATATTTTATAAGATTTTTTTTATTCACATCCTAATAGAATATGAAGCCGATTGACCAAACATGGTGTGCACTATGGCTAACTAACCCTTTGAAGAGTGTTAGACTGGGTGATGCATTTTACTTCCTTCTGCTCCATGTCATGAACCGGAGAGGAAATATCAAGGGAATGTTCTTGCCCTCTGTAAAGTACTGCAGTGTTAATAGTGCATGGTGTTATTTTTTGCCTATATGTGTCTGATAAAAAAAATTTCGATATTATATATTTTGTTCTATATTTTACTTAGGTGTGCGTTCTAGCCTTATGGTCAGGGTCATTGATGAAAATGATCACTAGGCCTGTTCCCTAACCAAAATATGACATAAATAAATAGTGTGTTTGACTTACTTAGCTTTGCAGACAGTCCATAGGTTGGAGCACACTACGCACAGTTAATCGATGCAGCTGGTTAATAGTATGTACTATAAGTAAGCCCATACAATAAAACAGACATTTTGATGCTGACACAGAAGTTAGTTTATAAACTACTTTTTGTAACTGCAACTGGTGAGAATAATGTGTAGTTTTGCATGTCTGGTAAAATTTACCTTATTTATTATCAGGAACTGTGTTTGACTATTACTTCTACAAGGCTGGCAGTGGACAGTGGAATAACTGGATTGATTATATCACCAAAGAAGAGTTATCTATTCCTGCCGGAGCCAAGGTAATACTTAGTAAACTAGTCTGCATTATGTCTTGCTGGTGTGACAGTTGCTTATAGCATGAAATGGAACAGAAAATCAATTAGTTGAACTGCTTCATGTAACTGCTGGCTGTATTTTTTTTTTGTATTTTTTTCTGACAGATGTACAGTCCATCAGAATGTTAAGCTCTGATGAGTCAATGCTTATTTATAGCTAGTTGTCTTGAATGGCATTCTGTCTTCAGTCATAAGACTAACCACTGACATAGGGGCATTCATCATTGTACTTATTCTATTCTCTTCAGTGTCATAAAAGCATTGGTCTAAATAACTAAATGGTTAGCCTGCAGGCTAAACAAGACAAAACTATTAAAAAAAGAGACACAACTATGCCTACCTCCAAAATGTGTAGATGTTCACCTTATTCATCATTGCTGCTGTAGCCTTAGCTATATGGGTTATATCCTGCCAAGGATATAACATCCAGCCAGCTTCCAAAGCTTCAAAGCACCTACCATGCACCCAAACCATCACTTGGCTTTAGATGAGCTGACTAAAAGGTCAGGTTTGGGTGCCAAGCCCTTCTGAGTTTTCTTGCTGTGGAAGAGAGCATTCTTTTACGGGCTTTCAAGGATCAACAGTCAGCTCATGCTCTTCCTTTGTGGGGCAGATAAGATCCCTTTGAGGAAAACTTTTCCACATTAAAAAATGATTATTTTATTGTACTTTTCTGTTTAAGAAAGTTATTTTTCAGCTAGAGTTTGTGTTTTAATTGGGTGTCATGAGATTCCACTGTACTTGTAAATGGGAGCACAATCATTTCTTGTCAGTTTAACAGTTGTTTAAAGTAATTGATAACTATTTTTTCTGTGAAGAAAGTGTTTATTTTTCTTTTTTGAAGAGACTACATGTGTAAAAGTGCTTTTTACTTTGTTTTTGTATGAAAAGTGACTTTTAAAGACTTTAACTTTTTACTGGCTTTTGATACTTGTTTTCCCTGGGGAAAACAGCACAATTTGTGGCTTGACATTGGAGCAAATTACCACTAAGGGCAACTCTCCTCTTGCCATAGCTTGGTCCCCAAACTTCTCATCTTTTACCCGGATCCCTCTGATGTAGCACTTACAGCCACAGTGGACCAGGGGTTAGCTACATCCAATGTGGCCAGTGGGGTCCCCTCAATGGGTAAGTGAGAGACAGTCTAGTTGGTACTGGGAGAAAGAACAGGGACGACTTCTCTGTATGGCCAGAATGTTGTGCCCATCCCTGGTGAAGCTGTTGTTGCCATTAATAATACTGTTGGCCCCATTATTCCTATCAAAAAGAAACAGTGAACTAAACATGTATCTACTCCTCCTCAAATTTTCTTAGACAGGAATAGTTTACTGGGTCTGGCTCAGGATTTAAATCAGGCTATTAGAAAGAGAATACTTATTTTCCTGAAGAGATTCAAGATTCTGAGTCTGGACGGGAAGATGAATGGACAGATTCAGGGTTTTCTCCTCAGTTTCAAGATTCAAACTCAGAGGAGAGCTCAGTTTCTGATTGTCCTTGTGGGTGTTTTTTTTCTCTGAGACTATTTCCAGAATGTGCCAGTCTTTTCAATGGGAGAACACTGAAGTTTCTCAGTCCCTCAAAAAATATTATGTACTGCTACAGAAGAAATTTCCAGAACCTTCACCTATTCCTCCAGTTCTGCCAGCTTTGGGTGATGTGTGTGTGTGTGTGTGTGTGTGTGTGTGTGTGTGTGTGTGTGTGTGTGTGTGTGTGTGTGTGTGTGTGTGTGTGTGTGTGTGTGTGTGTGTGTGTGTGTGTGTGTATGTGTGTATATGTGTGTATATGTGTGTATATGTGTATATATGTGTGTGTGTGTGTGTGTGTGTGTGTGTGTGTGTGTGTGTGTGTGTCTGCACTGTCTGCAATTTTCCTGATAGCCAACCTGCTGCCCTAAAAAGGCAGATAGAATATATAAAGTTCTACAATCTTTTAAGTTTTTTTTTATACTGTTCCCAAACCTGACCCAGCAGCTATAGCTTTAGTTAATCCTACTGCTGCTAAACACTTGGTTAATTTCAATTGTACTCTTTCTGATAAAGATGAGAATATTACTTGATAAGTATAGAAGTAAAGTGTATGCTTCTGCAAATTTAATTTTCAGAATTTTGAATTTTCAGGCTCTTATGTTAAAGTTTATTTTATGTGTTAGTGTGAGGACTGTTTTGTCTGCAGTTTTTCTGTGAGAAAAAAATTGGCTTTAAATAATGTAAATTGTTCCATTTTACAAGTCACAACTCATTGTTCACAGTGGGCATGTTTGACTCAGTTGATACTTCTTCCAGGGCTATGGCCACTGGTACTGTTATGAGGAGATTTGCCTCACTGCCTTCTCAGAACCTGCCAGATGCTTTGGACAGAGATTTGGTTTTTGTTTCCTCTGCTGCATAGGTTATCAAAAAGTGTGATGAAAGAGGTAAGTTTATACAGGGGAGTCTGTAAGATTTTTTCATCCCGCCTTTTCCAAATTTTCTAAGGGATTCTGTAACCTTTCATCCAGTTTTGGTAAGAAACAAAATAAACAGTCTCAACAAAATGTGCAGTTGTTCAATCTCGCCGTTCATTCTTGACTGATGGGTTTGGCTCCGGTACGGCCGTATGCAAAGTCTTCCAGTAGCTCGAGGCCAAGCCTGTATCCCATGATGCACTGGGAATTATCCCAAATCTAATTTGCCGTGGCATCTGCCCTGTTGATGCCATGGTGGTGGCGGCGGCCACCAAAAAGGAAATGTCTAAGACTTCCTCGTCTATAAATTCTCCTAATAGAGAGTCTAGGATCATGGATAGATATGGGAAATGCATGTTTAGTTTAGCGACTTTTGCTCTCCACTCACTGAAGTACTTAACCCATTTCACTAGGTTACAAAGAGATCTCCTTAAGGAGTTGGGAGATGCTCTTCAGGGTACAATAGCTGCAGGGGCCTCTGACAAAGTTGCTGCCCAGCTTGCTACCCTAAATTCTATTGTCAATTCATCCATGCATCTCATATCCTATGTAGCTGATGGAATGAGTAGGGCAGCGGGTACAGGAATCGCTCTCAGAAGAAATTCCTGGATGCGCTTGTGTTCCTTCATAGAGCCCTTTAAATCATCCTTCGTAAACACCCCCTTTGATGGCTCATCCCTTTTTGGGCCTAAAGTGAAGGAAACTCTGACCAAGTGTAAACAGGAGGGAAAGACTCTGTCTGTCGTCAGAGTCTGTTTTTCCACCCCTACCTGGCCTTATCCCAAAGACCAAAGGTGAAGAAAAATGTGGTTCTGGAAAGCCCAAGGAGCCTTTCAGGACACACATGGTGAACCCCCCCTCCAGGGGCAGAGGAGGGAGTAATAGTGGAAGATGCCACCCTCGCGACAGAGGAGGTCCACAACATCAGGGTGACAGAGATCACTTCTCTGGTCAACCCTACCCGACTGTCCTGCCCTGAAGGCAGTCGGGAGTCGCTTATCTTTGTATCCAGATGCCTGGCAAGAAATAACAAAAGACAGCTGGGTACAAAGTATAATTTCCAGAGGGTACTTCATACCATTCGCCACCCCCCCCCCCCGTCCATAAGGAGAATCCTGGACGTTCCACCCAGTTACAGGGAACAAGCAACTATAGAGGTCCACAAGTTGATAAAAAAAAAAGAGTCATCCAGCCAGTCCCAGCAGACCAAACAGGATCCGGAACTTACTCAAAGTTCTTTTTGGTTCCAAAGAAAACAGGGGACTAGCGACCCAGTTTGGACCTCAGCAGACTCAATCAATATGTGAAGAAAGAGAAGTTCCAGATGGTTATGCTGCAGTCCATACTTCCCTTCTTAGGGAAAGACAATTGGATGTGCTCGATAGATCTCAAGGATGTGTACTACCACATAAAAATGGCCAGCCCATCCACAGATCACCTGCTTTTCCAGCTGGGAGCCAATCATTATCAGTTTCGAGCCCTGCCCTTTGGTCTCACTACAGCCCCCAGAGTGTTCACCAAATGCATGGCAGTGGTCATGGCTCACCTAAGACGTCTAGGATTCCAGGTGTTTCCGTCCCTAGACTATTGGCTCCTTACCGCCACCACCAGGCTTCAACTGATTCAGGCAAGGGAGTACACTCTGTCATTCTGCAATCATTTAGGCATTACAGTCAACTCAGAAAAGTCTGCCTTGTCGCCATCGCAGCATATCATTTTTATTGGAGCAGAGCTAGACACCTCAACCACCACTTTAAGGCTACCAATCGAAAGAGTCTTCCTTCTTCATCAGCATGTCAGCACATTGATATTGAAAGACAGAGCACCAGCTTTTGAAGTTCTGAAAGTATTGGGTTTGATGGCTGCAGCAATCCTAGCCATACTATTAGCAAGAATGCATATGCGGATTCTTCAGTGGCTGTTCTTCACTCAGTGGTCTTACCAGGAACTTCCCATGGAACATACTATATTGATTACGAGCTTTTGCAAGAAAGATCTCCAGTGGTGGTTGACGTCTCTTCATGTCACCATAGGACGCCCCTTTGATGTTCATCATGTTACCCTGCTGCAGTCATCACACTTGGGTTATTCTGTCATCAGGCGGTCCCGCAGTCGGCCGGAATTCCAAAGTCTTGGTCCAGCGTCGGTTGCTGTCGCTTCTTCCCTGACGTCAGTGCGCCAGGGGTATATATAATGCATCCGACGCCATTTTCTTCAGTCTTTCTTGCCGCGTGGTGCCCGAAGCAGAAGCAGTTCGCAAGTGCTGGTCGGCCGACTCCTGAGATTTTCGAAGTCGAATTTCAGATCCGAAGTCTTCAATAAAGCTAAGTACCCCATTGAGGAAACCTTTCTTGCCTCAGGCCGATGTCAGAAAAAGTTAACAATTGTATTTTTTGTGGGAAGCAAATACCTCATAAGGATTTTCATTCGTACTGCATACCTTGCCTAGGCCCAGACCACAACGTCACTGGTTGTCATTTTTGTGCTAGGTTTAATAAGCGTACTATAAAAAGATGCTTTGATTTCGCACGACACTACTTCGGTAGAAAATTTAAATCACTATGCTGTCGGAGCAACCGACTACCAGCGTGCACAAAAAATGCAAGGATAAGGACAGACAGCCTAGACCCAAGCCAGACTCCGAGGCCTCGGCTGGTCCGGTCTCTGGTTCACCGGTCTTCAGTGAGGCTCCGATGCAGCCCCTGACTACCGCAGATCTGGAACCCGAGACCGCTTCGGAGCTTTTGGTGTAGAGTACTAGGCCGACACAGCCTTTTTGTTTAGCCTCTACCGATGACACTGCTGATAAAGATGTCGGTGCTGCAGGAAACACCTTTGGTTTCTGAAGGTGTCTTCAGACCGATGATGCTCACCATAAACACATATCCTAAGACTAAGACTCCTATTAAACCTAAAAAGACTGCACTTCAGTCTCCAGTTCAAGGCCCCATGCCTAAGAAACAGATGCTCAAAATGGCTGAAGATTTGATCTCTTTAATCAGGGGTTCCCAACCCCCACCCGACAAAAGGCCTAGACAAGAGGAAGATTATGCCTCCTCTGAACAAGTGTCTATTTCCTCAGGCTCCTCTGAGGACCAAGATTACTCCTTCTCCCCTTATGAAGATTCTGATGCTGAGGACTCTATTCCCTCAGCTTCTCCTCCTGAAGACTACTCCTTTGGGGAAACTTTACACACTATGAGGGAACATTTTCACTGGGAAGGTCAGGACTACTCTGACTCAAAGAAAAGGCTCAGAGAGTTTCTTTTATTCCCCCAGCACAGACCACTTGCCATCCCCCCAGTTTTAGACATTGTGGATGATGTTTACTTAGAATCCAGTTTGAACCCAGATTCTCTGCCTCCTGCTCCAGCCAAACCTGACAGATACTATAGAGTGCCTGATTCCCACAAATTCCTTTATAAAAGCCCTGTTGCTGATCCAGAGACCATCTCCCAGTGTCCCAAAGGGGCTAAGGCTTCTATGGCAAAAAATCCTGTATCCTCCGAAAGGGACTCCAGAGCACTGGACAGGTGGGGGAAAAAGGTTTACACCTCAGCCACTCCTGCTATGAGGGCACTAAATTGCCAATTTCACATGCTAAAATACCAGCAATTTCTAATGTCTCAGTTAAAACAAAAAATGAGCACACTCCCTCAACAGTCTGAATTGAAAGAAATGCAGGATCTCTTGCATGCAACTGAACAGGTGAGCAAACATACTTTACAATGTGGGTTTGATTCTTTGGAGGCTTCCTGCAGAGCAGCTGTCACTGGGTCTGTTATACGTAGGCATGCTTGGTTAAAGGGACAAACTCTGCCTGATCATGTTAAAGCAAAGCTTCTAGATGCTCCCTTAAAACAGGATGTTCTTTTTGGAGTTAAAGCAGAAGAAGTCTTAAAGAAAATGGAGGATAAGGCAAAATCTATGCAGACAGTCAAAGATTTTCTACAGGTACTGCCCCCCTCGCTTCAGCAGAAATTGGCCAACAAAAAATTGGTCCTTTCCAGCTACTGACAGACCACAGAGGGGTAAATACAGACGTCCAAGAGGCAGAGGACAACCACAAGCCCAGTACAAACCTTGACAATGGGGCACTGCAACACAGAAGGGAGGAGAAGACAGGTCCCAGACTACCAGAAGGCAAACTCAATGACTTGCACCTCATCTGGCCAAGCAACACTCTCTTGACAGCCCCCTTGGGAGGAAAACTCGCACTTTTTCAGTCAAATGGCACATTGTCACAAAGGACAAATGGGTCCTAGACATAATTTCGTGAGGATACAGATTCCATTTCCACACCTTACCAATGAAAAGAGGTATGCCTAACCTGCCACAAAATCAATGGGCAGAGGCACAAAAACAAAATACAGCTCTCATGGACATGAAAGCCATTCAACTTGTACCTACTCGAGAGCAAGGCCAAGGATTTTACTCAAGACTCTTTCTAGTTCCCAGAAAGGACAATGCCTGGAGACCAATTCTGGACCTTTCAGTTCTAAACACCTTCTTACAAGTACCCAAATTCAAGATGCTAACACTACAGCAGCTTCTTCCCATGTTGGGCAAGAAAGCATGGCTAGTAATGTTGGACCTCAAGGAGGTATACCTGCATGTCCCTATCAGACAAAGTTGCAGAAGATACCTCCGTTTCATTGCAGGTTCAACCCATTACCAATTCTCTGCACTGCCCTTTGGCTTATCTACTGCACCCAGGGTCTTCACAAAATGCCTGGCACCAGTAATTGCATACTGCAGACAAAGAGGAATTCAAATATACCCATACCTGGACGACTGCCTCATCCAAGCAGAAAGCAAGGACATCCTCTTACAACATCTGGCTTTTGTAAAACATCTTCTAAGTTGCCTGGGGTACACAGTAAACGAAAAGAAATCAAAACTAGTACCCTCACAAAATATGACATTCCTGGGTGCCAGCTTGAATACAACGGCCCATTTATTTCTTCATTTTCTTATATTCTATGTTGTAATCTTTTCTCTTACTATCTTATTACTTATATTGTTTATGTAGTCTGGATGAGACATCATATACTGCAGTTTAGATATTCTTTATGTATTATTTTTGTATATAGTTTGACAATAGTTTTTTTATGTAGGGTAGGGTAGGTTTTAGCAGTAGGTTATTCTGGTTAGTTGTTTGTTAGTCCTACAGTTCAGGCTTCTCAAAAATTTTCAACATTTGTACTTGTCTCTGTTAATTCTGGTTTTGTGATGTTAATTGACTGTTTATACTATATAATTGTTTTTATACTCTGTATATATTAATAAAAGTTAAAAAAATAAAACGTTATGTATTTTGATTAATATGATTCAGCATTATTTATGATGGCTAGAAGTTACAAAAATTCTTAACACTGAATGTGTGACAGGCCCTTTCATTGTGGAACAATCAGGATATGGATATTTTAAGACTCAAAATGAGAAATGGTCCTTGTAATGAAGTACACTTTAAATATGTGGCAAAATAGCCTTTGAATTTACACATTTTTTGATATTACTAAACTTAGTAGCTGCACCTAAATAAAACACCACCTGTTCTTTCTTTGAATACAGAATAGGGTTGCCACCTTTTCAAATGGCCATAGTGGGACATTTTCGGGACACACATCAGATTTTACAGGCCGACACATACCCACGGTCAGTACAAAGGATAGAACTTTACTTTTTTGCCTAAATAAAAGCTTATTCTTGTAGCAGTTTAGTTGCTTATTCTGTTTCTTGTTACATTTAGGTATTTTAGATACAGAAATAACTATTTTATGCAACTATTACATAAAATATGGGACATAATTATGTCCTACAATCTCAGGACATTTGCCATTTTTAATATTTTTGGTCAGGACACAACCGCCCAAAGAGGGACTGTCCCTCGCAAAGTGGGACAGGTGGTAACCCTAATACAGAATGTGCCAGTTTTGACTAATAATATTTTTATGCAGTCACTATGCAGATTGTACAGGTTTATTCCACATTATGCTTACTGTTACTCACTATTCTGGGCAACTTTTCCATAACAAGGATCTGTCTATAGTACAGCAGATTTCTGTATCCCCTCTGTGTATTCAAACCAGCAAAACATCCCCACTCATACCTATCAACTGTCCAGATTTTCACAGAATGCCCAAATTTTTGCCTCTTGTTTTTGGTCTGTTTTTTTCAAAAATTGTGGAGGTGGGTAAGCATTTTTTTAGTGTGTTTGATGCTTTGCAGGCCTCTTCTAGTGGGCTTGCACTGGTTCAGTTCTTTCGCAGGCACGCCTGGCTTGGGATCCGGATCAGGGCTGACCATGTTAGAAGTTTGATTTTGATGTTGCATCTAAGTGTTGTTTTGGTTGTTCTGTTGGTCAGTCTTGAAGTGAAGAGAGAAGCAAGGCTAAGTCTATGCAGAAAAGTAAAGATTTTTGCAAGTTCAGCCTCAAGTTTAGTAGTAATTGGCCTGCTAAAGGGGTGGAGCGTATCGATTCTCTGATTTTATAGTAGAAGGGGAGATCTAGATTTGGGGAGGGGACAGTCAGAGTTCCTTCAGAGAATGAAGAGTTGGGTTCACCAGCACAGTCTTGAGGAGGGGCAGGGGGCCAGTCACTTTCGTAAACAGGCCCAATTTCCTTTCTTTTCCAGCTGCCAGATCCTTCAGCTGCATTGGCACCTTTGGGAGGGAAGGTCTTTGGATTTAATTGAGAATTGGATTTTAATTACCCACGGGTATTGATATCACGATAAATACACCAAGGTTATTTTATTTATTTCCATACCTTACCTCTCAAAGGACTGCCAGACGTTCCTCCTAGGCATAAGAACTAGAGCTCTGAAGCAAATTTTCTAACTTCAAATAGAGCTATATGTCCTCTACTTCAAAAGTGGGCCTAAAGTTTATTCGCTCCTATCTAGTAGTGCCAGAGAAAACGTAGAATATTTTAGGAATCTATCCTCTCTATCCTACACATACATGGACATTCCCAAAATGTTCATGTTACACATATTTTTACCTCTGCTGGGCTGGGATCACTGGATGGTGACTTTTCCGACAAATCATTGACAAATCATTGAGATCTGAAGTCAGGAAATAATGACAGAAATGTGAGTTTACAACTTCATATCCTTAATTAATGCTAATGCAAAACCTGTTATTCTAAGCTTGTAAGAGCAGTAATTAAAAATTGTCTCTGTTTTTGGACCTTTGTACCCCCCCCCCATTCATTATGGCTTTGTCTAGATTTCTTACTCTGAGGTTGAGAGTTATGTCCCCACTCTCCCTCTCTGTAAATATATTAACAGCAGTATTAATCTCCTCCCATCTGAAAATTAATGGCACAAGCTATATTTCTTAAGGAAGAATTTAAGCTTATGTAAACAGCCTTTATCTAAAATGGATGAAAACTACTAAAATATAGACACGTTAGTTTCCTTACTGTAATGCCTATACAATGTTGTATTCGCTTTCTTTTTAAGAAATATGACCAAAATGGTATCATCTCTGAATCATATTTCATATCAAATGTTCTTTGCATTCATCCTGTGATACCTCCTTTCCTTCTTTATCATATGCAGGCTCATTGCTGGGCCAGAACTTATCATTGCACTCACTGAGTATAAGGCAGAAGAATACTCCTAGATGGGATGCCAGTCCATTGCAGGATACATACATACTTTACCTATGGAATGACTTTGCAATGTGAGAAGAAGAAACCAGAATATCCAGTAAAAACCAGAAGGATGACTGGAGGACAAACAGACTGCTCAGAAGGCATGCCTGCTGTGAACCGAACCACACAGCTAAGTGCTGTGAGGCAGTAATGATAACCATTGCACTTTTCTGTGTGCAACTCAAACTCTTCCAGTAAATCCATTCCCTTCCTACAATTATATGATATCAATGAGATTGTCAAATCACAGCTGCTGTCACCATCATCCAGTGGAGGTTTTATTTTTTGAATTCTTCTAACATCTCCTCCCTCTTGCTGTTGCTCAGACAGTGTAGTCCGGTGCCTGATGCCTACTGTACTGAGCCCAGTCCTCCTGTATAGGTACTCCCTTGAAAACACTGCAGTCTTCAAGCTCATTCTACTCTGAGTTTCAGCTGCAGGAGCTGCACTTCTAAGGCATATTTCATATGGGACTCCTGAAGTGAGACTGCTAACAGCTCTGCTCAGGGGTGAGGGAGTTGATATTAGCCATTCACTGCCATTCACCTCCAGTCAGCTTCTTCAGTACCAAAGGCTTTAGTTAACCTTAGGTTATCTGGGATAAATTACATGCCAAAACTCTGTACTGCAGAGATGGCTAATACCATCTGAAAGACTCTTAAGTTCTATTATGTTTGGCTGTATGGGCCAAATTTCTAGATGGAGCAGTAGAAAATTAGTTCAGTACAGCTTAACAGCACACATCAGTTGTGCTACATGATATTTAAAAAGGTTATTTATTTCTGCTAAACAATTGCACTCTGAATTTCACTTTACTATGCCTGTTACTAATATCTATACTTACTAATCCAAGGCCAGATAAGGTTGAGTTGTAGTCAAGTTATGTAGCAACTGGCAAAGAAGATATGACTTTTAAGGCCAAATTCAGAAAGGGTGCCAAGGAACTTAGTGTGGATAGTAATGGTTATGCAGGAAATGCTGTTTATACTTTTTCTAACAAGCATTTTCCCCAGGATGTTTTGAATAATACAGAAGATATGGAAAACAATGCAACTGATTCATATTCTCATCTTGTTGTACCTTCTACCAGTCAGAGGTCCCAACAAGGTTGTACACTTACCTAGATTTGCCAAACATCGTGTTAACCAGTTAGAACAGTTATCAGATTTGCCTAGGCAGCAGAGTTTTCAAAAATGCCAGGTTACATTGGTTTACCAAGACTCATTGACTGGAGAATGGACCTGTGCAGAAGTGGAGGCTCAGGTACCAAAGCTACAGTACCCACAACTAAATCAGTATGAAAGAAGAAGGAACAAGAAAAAAAAAACAATTTCAAATGATCAGTTTATCTATTTATATGTTTTTAAATGCAAAAGTAGTGTTTTAAGCAACAGATGGTCTTTTGTTCCAGGGAAGAGCAGATTTAGTGAAGGCTGTAAACAATGTTCAAGATTATGTCTGGAAATTGAATTTGTACTGTATAATTAACTGTGATGATTATAAAACTGAAACTGACACTCAGTTTTACAAAATATGTTTGTATAATCCAGCTCTTTCAGTTTAGTTTGTTCCAGAGCTAGAGGTTCTCATGGTTACGATAAATGGTATAAGGCATTCAGTGACTGAAAAACTGAGAAAAGTCAGTTTTGTAGTGTGAATAAAAATGAATCTGAACATTTAGAACCATTACAAAACAATGAAAACATTATTGTTACTAATGCTGACAAAGTCGGGGCCCTAAATATTTTGAGTAAAACTATTTATGTAAGTCTAAAAAGATTGCAGTATTGAATAACAGGAATGATTATGTGAAAATAAAGTGGGCCATGATTGTTGGGGCATATGGTTGGATAGACTATTTTACTGAGGAACAACTGACTGAGGGTGTAATTGGAATGAATTAAAAAAACTTTTATTAGAGTGACTTTTCTGCACATCAGTTAACAATTCTGGCTTACTTAAAGTTTATAAATATATTAATGACCCACCACCGAGGCAAGTAGTAACCAGTGGTGAGAGTAAAACTGAAACAATGGCTATTTATGTTGGCAAGATGATTTTTAAAATAGTATTTTCTTTTGCATCTGTTAGAGAAAATTTTTATTTCATAGATCAAACCGGGGGAGCTTTATCTAATACTAATGATTATCTGGTTACCATATATATCAGAACATTATATTCTATCACACCTAATAATTTTGGCTTAGAAATGGATAAGAAATAATTGTATGAGATAACCAAATATTAAAAAAAAAATCAGATTAATAACAGAAAATGTGGACATTATATTAAGTTTTAATTTTATTTAATTTGGGGATGACTTTTAGCAGAGGATGGGAATGACAATGTGGGCAGGAATGGCCCCAGTTGTGCTCATTTATTCATGAATCAGTAGGAAAAAGGATTTGTTCACAAATCGAAGTTTTTTAGTACAAAAAGTTATTTATAATTACTTACTGATAATATTTTTATTCTGTGGAGGACCACAAAAGAGTTGTTAGA
Source organism: Protopterus annectens (assembly GCF_019279795.1). NCBI lineage: Eukaryota > Metazoa > Chordata > Ceratodontiformes > Protopteridae > Protopterus > Protopterus annectens. The sequence goes on along the minus strand of NC_056746.1, from coordinate 402,443,036 downwards.
TGAATTTTCTCTGTATTTGAAAAGAGTTTCATATTTTTTTTAATTTCATAGCCAAATCATAAGTTAAAAGTTTTAACTTCTTTGATTTACATGTATATGAGAAAGGAGATAACTGAAAACTAGAATTTTTAAAAATGCAAATTTAGAGTATTATATTAGTATGCATTCTAAACATTAGAATATTGTAAAAGGAAAATTTGTCAAAGCAAGTTTGTTAACAGAAAATGCTATATGCATGTGTGTGTGTGTGTGTAAAATAAAACCAAAAAACTAGAAGAAACAAACCTTACATCTAAGTAAACTTCAAAGGCAAATGGAAAAATAAATGGAGGCTAAACTGATATTTAGTGCTTTCTTTCTTTATTGGTCAATAGAACTTCATCAGAATGTAGGTAAAATGAAAATGATGCCATTAAACAGAGAAAATTACAAAGGTAGCAAGAACTGTAACCCAATAAAAAGAGAGAGCATTTAAATCACCATGGAAATAGCCAGTATTTGTTTTTCATTAAATAGACCTGTGACTAGGTGTTAAAGTGCAGTACCCATTAATTAAACAGTAACACTTAAACCAGGAATGAAAAGCATGGAGGTGGTTAAGAGAACCACCTCAAAGCACATTGAATGTTAATATTCCCATTCAGACCAGGTGACACTTCTGCATTAAGAAGCAATTGCCACTTAAATTCTTTTAACTGTAAAAATGAGTCACTGCCTCCATAATAGTCCTCAACCTGTTCCAAGACAAAAAAGTGAAGTGGGAGAAAAGGTTACATACAATGCTGTGTTTAGTCAATGCATTATTTTCGTGTTTTGAACCGATCAGAGTAAGATACTCGTTAATGCGATCAGAAAGTTTTCTTTTAGTTTTCCCCACATAGAAGTTTAAGCATGTGCTGCATTTCACAGCATAAACTACATTACTGCAATGACAATAAAAATAATAGGAAAAGAGTACTTTGTAGTTGATATGGTTAAAGACAAAATGATCACCTGTGTGAATGAAACTGCAAACCATACAATTACTGCAGTTGTATTTTATAAGAAAAAGAAGGGGAGTTACCCAAGGAAGCATTTAAAGCCTGGTTGCTGTGTAAAATGTCCCAGTTAACGGTTAGAATCTCCTTAATCAACTGCATGTCAGATTGTCACAGGGAAACTCAGGGTCGTGTTGATATCCGGCTCAAGTGTAGCTTCTCTAGTCTTGGGGTAAAACCAGAAAGTAAAATGGGTGGGAAGTATATCACCCTGTGGAAACCTCAAGTCTAATTTTTCAGTAAGAAGTTTAGGGTAATTTCTCAACAGGAACAGTTGTTGCAGGAACAGTGCTTCTTTTTGCAAGCACACATCATCACTTACCAGCTGTGGAAGTCTTATGAATTGCACACTGGCAATATTACGCTTCATAAAAAGAGGGTGTTGGCTGGTGAAGTCAATAAAGTTATTATGGTAAGTATTTTTTCTATAGATAGTTGAGCTTAATGTACCTGTGTCTTGGTTAAGGTATATGAGTATGTCCAAGAAATGAACCAAACTCCCACAGCCTGAGACTACAAAGTTTAGAAATCTTACACTGTCATTTATTTTCTGAACAAAGGTAATCAAGTCATCTTTGTTGCCCTTCCACACAAAAAAGATATTGTCATTATAATGGTGATATAGCATTGTATGCTAAAATCCTAGCAAAAATGGAAAGGTTTCCCTCCCCCACATACTAATTACTAGATTTGCGAAAGCTGGGACCATCTTATTTATCATTAAAATAAAATAAATTATTATGGAGTACAATGAAAATGAGATCACAAATGGTGTTGACTTTGAGTAGAAACCTGTATATTTAGCTAAGAAAAGATGTACCATGTTGATGCCTTCTATATTTGGAATGCTTGTATACAATGCTTCTATATCAGTGGTGACCAGAAGGCAGTTAGCTCCTCCAACCTCTTGAGCCGTTTGGAGCCAGTGGTGGGTGGGCAATGTGGAGCCCACTCTGGTCGCAGAGACCCCCTTACCTCTCGACTCTCGCTGTGCTTCTACCCTGTTCTCCGGTTCAGGGGTTTGGTATGTACTGCTCCCAGCGGGCGGGCGGGGGGTCCTTTTGGGTTGGGCTTGGCTGTGGTGCCTAGTCTCTCAGACGCCAGCTCACTGCATTCCAGTATGGTAGCCTCTAGACCAGTGACCTCTTCCAGTTGGAGGGAGGTCCGGCCTTTGGGCCGCGAGGAGGCTTAGAGGGCCATGGCTTTGCCGGCCACAGTTTTACCACACCACCCCGTCCCAAGATTGAGACTGGTGCTACTGTTGTGTGTCTGGCAGGGCCCCAAGCAGAATTCAGGTCTTAAAGAGATCCAAGTCAAATCCCTCCTCCCCTCACAAGCCCCCCCCCCAAATCCTGCTTCCACCGTTGGGGCCCCGCCCGGATCCTACAACTGTCCCATTCAGACTTTCAGACTTCACATGGCGACAATTTTTACATTCACCTTGTGGTTTTATCAGGAACTCTGGAACTTCAATGGTCCTACTCAAGATAATCACGGAACCTTACGTCGTCGAGATCTTCATTGGTGGGTTCTCCATCTTATTCACGTGGGTTCTCCAAGTCCAATTATACTGTGATTACATGGGTGTGTAAAGGAACAAAAACAAGATCTGGGATGGGTGTAGTGCATCCCTGGGATAGGAGTAGCCCAGCCAATGAGAAGACTTAGTGAGTGTATTAGTGTAGTTGTCCGAGGATGGGATCCGGCGAAAGAGAGACCCATCATCAATGAGATGGGGCCGGATGATGCCTCCCATATCCGAGTATGTTAAGTAGTAGGTTAAATCTGTTCTGAAATAGTTGGTCTAAAAACACCCATGAGTACTTGAGAAAGAACTTTATTACTATTGGATTAAGAACCAGATCCACATATTCAGCTATGTTTTTCACTTTTGTTTTTTTTTTGTTTGATATGATGTGGCAGAAAGGGGGATTTGAAGCATTTTTGTGGATTTTCGGTATGCCAAACAAACTTCCTAGGCATGGAGAATCCACATACATGAACTTAAATTCTTGTACTGATAATGAGTCATTACGAAGTACTTTTAAATGTGTGTCGATTTTAGAATACTCCTTGTTACAAAATTTAATATCAACTGGTTTGAAAAATCCATCTTTCATTAAGGTGGGCTCCATTCTGGAAATATATACTTGTTGTTCCATGAGAACTACCCCGTGCCTTTATCAGCTTTCATGATTCTTATTTCTTTATTGTTGGTGAGCTTCTGGAGGGCTTGTAATTTGGAGGGTGTAAGGTTGTACCATTTTGTAGCATCTTGTAAAAGGCATGTGTGTCTGAAATCCCGTTCACATCTTTTTAAAAAAATTTGTAGGTTATTCTGTAAAGTTGGGTGAAAACAACTTCTTTTTCTAGGAAGGGCTACTGCCTGCACAGTAGCCATTGTATTGCTGAGCTCTTCAGGGTCACTAATGCCTTCAATTAAAAGTCTTAAGTTTAATTTCCTAACATACAGGTGTAGATCAATAAGCAAGTTTGGCTGAGAAGCTCTCTGCACTGGAAAAAAGGTGAAGACTTTATTTAACACTTGGATATGTGCTTGGTGACCAGTAAAGAATGAAAGCACTAAATGTCAGTTTAGGTTCCGTTTATTTTTCCATTTCCCTTTGAAGTTTATATATATATATGTATGAGTGTGTGTGTGTATGTATATATATATATATATATATATATATATATATATCTATATATCTATATATATATATATCTATATATATATATATATATATATACATATATGTATACACACACACACACACACACACACATATATATATATATATATATATATATATATATATATATATATATATATATATATATATATATATATATATATGGGATCCGTACAGATCCCCGACTGCACTTTCCAGTGAAACATAAATCGCCAAGCATACTTAACCAAAAGTGCTGTTCACTGAAGCAGCACTCTCGGATAGGTATGCTTGTTGTGCTAGTTGTACTACAGTGCGGATAAGGGAAAATTCCCTTTTCCCCACTGCAGTGCGACCTCGGAGTGAGAATATTAAAGTAGGAGGGGTGTGGGGGGTGCAGGGGGGCTTAATGTTTTTTTTTTTTTTTAAAACATACTTTAACGAAAGTGCTTTTTCGGTGAAAGCGGTAATTATGGATTCTGACTTTTGATCCTAGATACATAGCGCTTTTGTTAAAGTGTGTTCGGTAATTATGGATTCGGACTTTTGATCCTAGATCCATATATATATATATATATATATATATCTATATATATATATATATATATATATATATATATCTATATAAAAAATACATACATACATACATACATATATATGGGCCACCGCTGTGAATGGAGATTGCCGTACAGTGAGGAACAAGAACTTTACCATTCTGTTCGCTGTAGTGTGATCTCAAAGTTGGTATATTTAAGTAGCAGGGGGTGTGGGAGGTGTAGGGGGCTTGCCCTCTGCAAAAGCATGAAATAAGTATTCACATTTTATTTAATTTTTTCTGGGGGGGAAGGGGTTTGACATTGTAGAATTTTGATCAGAGGCTCAATGGGATGTGCAGGGGGACTTGCCCCCCTACTCAGAGCGTTTAGGTAAGTTTTCTTTTTTATTATGCATTCGATGATTCAGACTTCACTCATATGGTGTTGATCATATGAGGTTCGAAGTTTTTAAACTTTGAGTATATAATATAGACCCTATATATATATATATATATATATATATATATATATATATTTATTTATTTATTTTTTTTCTTTCTTTCTATAATGAGGAATGTGAAATTTTATCCAAGAGGTTTTTAAGTTGGGTATATCCACTTTCTGAAGTCAATATTCAGGCTGTATGTTTGAAAATGAGTAGAAATTAATTTTATAAGCCTTGTTTTTTTTAATAACCATAATGTCAAAATGTGTAAGCAGAACAATGATTATTCAAATTCAGTGATGATGTCTAATTCTGTATGTGGAAAAGCCATTAAATTCATACACTGGGATTCAGTAAATTCTATGTAGGTTTCACACAAAGCCTACATGGAGTTTACATGTGTGAACAGTGATGCTAGCACAACAAGCATACCTATCCGATGCCATGCACCATGTTAAAACTTAAATAAGCTATGTTTCGTGGCTGGCAACAGTGTTGCCGGGCAGGAAACCATGTGAAGCTACATGGATAGCAATCCTGTTTAGAACAGAGCACAGTCGGTTACCGTGTTTGCGCGGAGTGCCACAATGATCATGGCTTAACATATAAGTTTCGATAGCGCTCAGTCTGTTAGATCAAGAAATCTGAACAAAGCCCAACATAATGGGGAGACAGTGACCCAGAAACAGGGACAGATTCCACATATATGCACATTAGAAATGTGCTAGAATAACAAGAGCTTTGTGCTCAGATCCATTTTTTGAAGGATTTGAAGTCTGAATCTCAGATGTCACTAAATAATTGCATACATCAGTCCCGAGATCATCCCAATGATATGGCAGAAAACTAAAAAAATTTTAAGGAACAGACCATAAGATATAAGGCAAAAGTCTGTACATACTGTGAAAATCTGGACAGTTGAGGGGTATTATATGTATACGGTCGAAATGCAGTACAGGACAATGTATGCAGTGCAGAGTATTGTGAAATCTGATTCCTGGCACACTGTCCCGATGTTGCATAAACTATAATGGTACATGGACTGCCATGTAAAATAAACACTCAGGGGAAGTGTGTGTATTCAATAGACACACAGATGAATTGTAGGAATGAACATAGGGAAAGAGGACAGGTGAAACAACCTACTGTACAAAAGTAAGGGCATGTCAGTGGAAGACAGCTGTAACAGCAACACCAATCACATATCAATATGGTACAGTAGGGACTGCACAGTGAAAATGTGTATTATGTGTCTGTCACACAAGGTGACATAACAATGGGGAAAATGTCTGTATGAGATAAGCATCCTTACATGAACAATACAGAGAACATCTATCAGGAATGTTATATAAAACTGGGTAGAGTGCACTTTATGAAGCTGTGCAAATTGATTTGCCTGAATATGAGTGTAATCTCAACAGAGGTCTCCAGCAAGTGGGACACAGGTAAAGGATCATGGACAACTTTAAAAGAAGCATGCACAATCATGGACAATATCAGAATAATACCACGAGTAATCCCATGTCTCTGACATAACATATGTGATTTAGCGTGATGAGAGAGGGTTCTGCACAAACACACTTGTACAACTATTATGACAAGTGTACACTCTATGAGGGTAATCATGCATACAATCCCGACACTGTAACTTCTGCTGGAGGCATTAGGAGGGACACTGCTATACCTATATGTGACATTATGATCAATATGGGCTAGTTGACTGGTTTGCATGGGATATAGATATATATGTATGGCACAATTCACACTGTCATAAATGTTACCTATGCCATTAATGTTGTCAAACAGCTATGTATGTACTGTGTACATCACCTGAACAGGTATCCCACATTCATCTGGTGTAACAATTTGATGGGGTTTCCACACCATCAGGCAGTAGTGTTTATCCCACAAAATGAATACCTATATATAGCAAATAAGATGTGTGACAGCTCACTGTGGCAAAGGTAGTACATTTCAGTTACACATCACTGGAAAATGTATAGTGAGGTACATGAAGAAGAGTGCATTGTACTCGGTTATTGGTGTGATGAAGACGGTGAACTATGAAGGTGTCATGGCCTGTGATGTGGATGTCCTTCACATACTCAGTTGTGTTACATGTAAGTGTGTAGGCAGCACTGTGGCCACATGCTGGTAAACATTTCACATACCATCTACTCCAGGACACAGGTCACATACCTATTGGTTTGATTATAGGGTGTGATGTCTATATTATACTTAGGTTTTGTGTTTGTTTTCCTGATGTAACAAACCCCTCCATCTTTTTGTGTCATTGTAGGTGCTGTCATGGCTGTGACAGCAGTCTAAGGTGTGTGTTGATACTGTCTGTATTATACTAATAATACAGTTGTAGTCAATGATTGCCCACAATCTTTAGTTGTTCAGACAGCTGTTTGGACAGAGGATGTTTATGTCATTTATGATGTCTGTGACTTAAATAATGGAGAGGAAAGGGCCTAGCAGACAGCCCTGATGTCTGGACCTGATCACTGGACCCGAGATATAGTTCACTTCACACATTTCAACATATTTCAGTGCTATGTGTATGATACAGTGGTCTCACCACTTGGTGATATAGGTGTTTATGGCCATGTATGACAGTGTTGAGTGAATACCTCAATGTAGATTTGTGTTAAATGCCTTGGGTTTGTCAAGTTCAAAAGGAAAATAGTGTTGTCATCATGCATGCCCTCGATGACCCCCTCAAGGACATCTAAGAGATGTAACAGACATGATGTAGCATTAACAACTCACACAGGTCTGTTGCACACAGACAAGATATTACTAGTGCCCATTTAAAAAAAGTTCCATGATGACATGTAGGAGAGTCAGGATGTGTCTAGACACACATGCATTGGGTGGTGTCACTTCCCAACTCACATGGATGCATGTTGATGTACACCCTTCTACAGGAACATAGTCTGGGTGGAGGGTGTATTGAAGTGTGTATTCAACTGTGTCAGGAAGGTGTAGGTGCTGAGTCTGATAGGCAATCTCTGATCTTGGCATAGCCCATGGATTCTGTGTGATGGGTCTGGGATGAAGGTAAGACAATGTATACTGGCTATCCTGATCTGGCTTAGGGTTTGAACACAATCCCCCATGCAAGTGTCATTGAGAAACTCACCCAACTGGGGATTAACCATTAAATCACTAGATAGGTAACTAATTGGCTAACTGACAGAAATCATACTGTGAAAATAGGTGAATCAACCTGTACAAGTAGAGCTGTCACCATTGGCATACCCCAGGGATCAGTGCTTGGCCCTCTACTGTTTGGACTCTGTTTCTCTACAGTTCAGGCTAAAGCATGCGGCCTTTGACTTACTGCTTTTTCTGACTCTTGCATACTGTGTGGAATCATTGAGTCCACCTGTGATGATAACATACTACAAGAGGGTCTAACACAGACAACTGATTGTTGAGAAAGCCGTACAGTCTACAAATAAATGCACAAATGTGCCTTTATTTTGTCCTTCTGCAAAGTGTAATTCCCTGCTAATTACAGCATTGACAACAGTTCTGCTATGCTGAAACCCAGTGATGCAAGCACTGGGAACACACATAGATATCAATCTGAGCTTCGACCACCAAGTGTCCATACTGGTATTGAAAACCTGTGCTATGCACATCATAAGTCGCTCCATCATATTCAGATCTGAGGATTATATTTCAGCACTGTACTTGAACCTCATTAGAACAGTAATATGCTCTCTTTTGCATGTAGATCACCAGACACATGCAGCAGCTGGAGAGACCACAGGGGTTTCTCATCAAGAAAACACAGGGCCTACAAACCATGCCATGACGTATGTGGATAGACTGAAAGCCATGTCACTGTAATCTGGATAGTATAGGATGAGGTGACTTCTGCCTGGCCTCCAGGCCAGTCTCTGACCCTGCCCTGGTGGGAATAGTGCACATCCACAAATCAGATATAGCTGATGACATCAGCAGTGTCTAGTGAGGAGATTATGGTAATAGCAGTGTCCCACATGTTGGTGTTAAAGGCTCTCTGTAATGGTAAGCAGGTGCATAAACACACACGCCTCAGTTGACTGCAGTGAGAATCAAACCCTTACCTAAGTACACCAAATACAGAACTCTGTATTTAAGGCAAGTGCCACAGCTCAAGTCTTATTTGGACTTTTTCAGACAACACTTTGTAGCTGATGACAGCTGTTTCTGGTGAGGAGAATATGGTAATAGTGTCCCACATACTAGTGTAAAAGGCTGTCTGTAATGACAAGCAAGTGCACAAACACACGCACACACACACACACACACACACACACACACACACACACACACACACACACACACACACACACACACACACACACACACACACCTCACCTGACTGCAGTGAGAACAGAATCCCTTCCTATCTAAGTACACAGACTACAGAGCTCAGTACTTTACACATGCAACACAGTACAAGTCTGACTTTTACAAGGCTGTATGAATGACAGCTTATAGTGGATGACATCAGCAGTACATGTAGAAGAGATGATTTTGGGAGGCATGCATAGGTTCAGAGCTTCATAGTTTCACAGGAGTTTACTAGGGTAATGGTCCTAGGTCTTTACAAGCTTAGTTGTGTAAAAACCCAAGAACCCTTATTGAGCATAGTTAGATGCTCGTTGTTAGTAGCACAGGTTTGTGATCAGCACTGACTGTCCCTGCCCATGAGGGACATACGTAGGTGCCACCCTTGGCGTAAATTTACAATCAACCATCCAGTTGTCAAGGTTGCACTTGAATAGGGTCATTGAGGAGTACTTCTTCACATGCAGTGGGAGCCTGTTCCAGAAGAGTGGCAATTGCTAGGAGATATAGCTGTCTCTCCAGAATATTCTTGTCTCATTTGGTTTGCAGATGTCCAGCATTTCCAGTAGGGCAGGGTCTGAGACTGGTCTGTAGGCCAGGCACACGTCGCCTCTCAGCACCCTGTATGATACTGACTACAGTGACAGGGCTCATTCTTTCCATGTAGGTCATGTTTTGGATGCCCTGGATTCTCTGGGTCAGAAACCTTTGTGGATTCACCAGTTGCTACAGTTGTCTGGTGAGGTACATGCAGAAAGAAGCATTGTACTCAATTAGTGGTCTGATAAGGGTCGAGTACACTGGAGCTATGACCTCCCTGGTCTTGGATGTGATGCCCTTATTTATGAGGTGCATAATGTAGAATGCATGTCTTAGAACTATGGACACATAGTGATCGAAGTTTAGATTGCTATCACCCTATGCACCCAAGTCTCCCACCCCGAGTTTGAATGTAGAAGGGTGCTATGTATATCATAATTAGCAGGGGTACTTCTTTTCTAAAGGGAACAATGAGGCATTTTTGTGTTAAGTTTCAGTCCCTGAGTTTGGCACCAATCATTTGTCTGTATCAGCCCATTCTGTAATATTTTAACATCATTGGGGGACTCTATATGATTGCACCCCATTAACAGTCATCTGCAGACTTAGTAAGCCATAGGCCATCTATCTAGGCCTGGACTTCAGAGAAGTAGTTTCCAAACCGTAGAGATCCCAGCACAGATCCTTGTGGTACTCCACTGGCAACCAGTCTACTGGTGGAGGTAGACTCCCCAACTTTGACAGTGTGCGTTCTGTCAGTGAGCCAGTTGGCTACCCATCAAGTAATGTATGGGTTAATCCCCAGATGGGAGATTTTCTCTATGATACCTGAATGGGGGATTGTGTCAAAGGCCTTGGCTAAATAAACATAGGCAGTATGTCCTGTTTTCCCTCATATATGGCTTTTGGGACATTATCAAATAAGTCCACTAGGTTTAATAAGCAAGATCAACCCTTGACAAAACCAAAATGGGTTAGGGCAAGAGTGTTGAAGGTCACCTGTGTCCCTGTGGATAAGGTGCATGATGATTATTTCCATAGCCTTGCAGATAAGGCTGGTTAGGATTATGGCTCAATAGTTCCCAGGGTCAGTTAATAGATGTGTAGGTGTGTTCAACTGTAAAGATAGTACTAGTTCTGCATGTTACCAGACTGTCATGCATTGCAGATCACACAACATTTGATATTAATTTATGTAGTGTAGTTGATATATGTGTAAAAAGTAATGAGATACCAGGGTTGCAATGCACGGAAGGAGCCAACACATGGCTGCACTGTAAATAAGTGACATATTGTTAGATAAGGCCTTCAGTTTATGTTTCCACGTGTAGTTTCATGGCATAAAGAGTAAATGAACAATAAACAGCACTAATACATGTTAATATTGACTTTGCATAGTGCAGCGGCAAGCAGCATGTTTGCGTGGCAGTTGGCAAAGTGTTTGTACATGCAGGTTACACATTTTTATTACTTTCCCTGTGTGTGCGCAGTTAAGCAGTGCGCAAATGTGAGCCACATTGCTGAAAGTCCGAGAGTTAATACTGATTCTATGAAACACACCTCCTGCTTAGCTGAATCTGTGGCAGCAGGTGTAAATGCATTAACACATTTATTTTTGAGCCCAGGTGATATTGGATTTGAATCTAGGTGTATCTAATACTTTTAAATAAAAAGTGACAATGCAATAACATGAATTCTTTATACTATGTTTTTCAACCTCTGGTCTGTGGACTGAGTCCGGTCCGGCAGAAAGTTTACTAGGGTCCATGAAAGAGTTAGGAGCTCGGACTGAAAAAAAATAATGTCTGCCATTATTTTATGCTCACTAAGCAGCAGTTTTGCTGTTTGGCGAGTGTAAAATAAGAAAAAAAAAAAATTAAAATAAAAAATGTGTGTGTGTGTGTGTGTGTGTGTGTGTAAGACAATGAGACAGAAAGTGAAGAGTGACAGTGATCCCTGGCAGCAGCATCAGTTAAAATGTTTGCATACCTCTCGAATATACCTCTCAACCTCTTGGCACAAGAAATCCAGACAGAGCCACTAATAATGGTGGACAAAGGACCAAAAATGGGGGCAGGTTTTAAATATTGCTCTTATAAATGTTGAATGTTGCTAGAATAACACTGTTTCCATTAGCATGTATTTTCCAAATGATATGATGTTTGTAACTTGAATGTCTGTCATTATTTAATGACTTAATTCCCCAGTGATTTGCCAGAAAATTACACATCTTATGAAGATGGGACCAAGCATATGAGCCAAACGTCTGGGCAATCTGCAAAAACCTGGACAGTTGAGAGGTATGCGAGTTTGTTGATTCTTAGCTCAAGATATCTAAATAAACAGGGGGCATATTTTACTTGAATATTAGGATTTGAGTTAGCATGCATTTTCTGAAACAGAGGTGTGCATGTGAGAGTGAGTGAGTGAGGTCGACTATTGGCAGCAGCGGTAATAAAGAGGTTTGCATACCTCTGGACCTTTCAGCTAATAAAATCTGGATAAAGCATAAAATAAAGATGAATAAAGGCTCAAAATAGGAACAGATTTTAATTTTTCCACTTACAAAATTACAAACTTGCTTAAATAAAAGGATTTGTACTAGCATTAATTTTCTGAAGAAAATAATAGTCTGAAACTCAAATGTATGCCATTATTTAGTAACTTCAATCGTTAATGCCTGGCAGAAAAAAACAAAACATCTTAGGAGTGAGGGACCAAAAAATAAAATAAATACCTGGATATTTTTTTAAGTGTTATATTTCAGATGGAAAATGCTTCCTCTAACACCATTAACATATACAGCAAGTTTGAAACATTAAGCGAAGGAACTATTTTACAACAAAATATAAAAAATATAGTAATAAAAAAATATGTTACTAACACACAACAATTTTACAGACAGCCCATTTTTTGACCACAATAATACCCTCCAGGGTGTGTCTTTTTGTGGAAATAACATGTATTTGGGCCTCAGAACACCCCTGGGCAGGTGTTATTGCCACAGTAACACACACCCTGGTGGGCATTATTGCTTGCCTATTGGTCCCCAAAATAATTATCTTATTTCCACCAGTCTCAAGTGTAGAAAGTTTAAAAACCACTGCTTTATAGTACATGTGTTGCTGTGTGTTGGCATAGCACAGTGGGCCTAAGCGGCATTGCTGAGGTAACCACAACATTGTAAAGCCACTCACCTTTGCTTAGTGTTGGTGTGCGATGTCAAACTCCATGCAAATATAGAGGCCAAAACATGAAGAGATCCATTGCTAATTCTGGTCCTTATGTGTGCTGTGTGTGATTCTATTTTTTTTCACCAGATTATAGGTGTTAGAATGGAGTAAATAGGAAAGTGGTGAAATGGGAGACAGGCAGGGGGAAGAACAAAGAGAAGGCAATACAGGAATGTGTAGAAAGACGGGAGGTAGGAAAGAACCATAGCTATCCTTTTCTTCAACCGTAAAAACTAATAATATGTCCAGAATATTAGTTGAATTTGGACTGTCACCTCCAGAGAGAGGGGTGACAACAGTGCAATCATGTTGTATAGCAAATTGGACCGAATCAATTGTATCAAGATGACACGTGCAAAATAGAGAGTGATGTATGGGAAAATATTTATTTTTTTTTTTTTTGTGGGAGAGGCTCACATTTTTTTTTAATTCAGTAAGAGAGGAATGCTGGGTAAGGGACATAGGTAATTCTGGGTTAGGTAGGTTGGGTAGGTGAGGAAGCCAATGCAGACAAACAAGAAAAGATACAGGAATGGTGAGGGATGCAAAAGGTTGGGGACACCATGATTGGGGAGGGAGGGGACAACTCATGCTCATGCCCATCAAACATGGAGACATTGAGAATTGTGTCTTCTCCCACTGGACTGTCATCACTGTCCCCTTACTCCGCTGGCAGCTGGAGTACCTGACATCACATCTCCTTCTACATACTATGAGGGAGAGCAGCCTCTCCATCCAGCGTATGTGTATATCTATGGTGCGGTGCATGACCCTATGCACCAACCCTGGCATCTCCCAGTGGGTGATAAAATGCCTATCTCCACCACTGCTCCCAGAGGGTAGCACTGTACCAGCTGCTGAGGCAGTACAGGGGCAGCAGAGGCAGTGCTTCCAGGTTAGGTCCCAGATGTGCTGAGCATCTTTGCTGGAGCTGGTGGAGCAGGGGCAGGCTGCACCACTGGGGCTGGCATACCTTGCTGTGCTGTTTAGCATGTAGTGATTTGGTGCACATGGCTGAAATGGAGACATTTTGATGACACATAATAGAAAATAAAAAAAAGAGAGATAAGAGTTGAGGTGAGAGAAAAAAATGAAATTACTGCCATCATATGTGACATACAATGCATTAACACAATTATACAACTATTTTTATCTGAAGTATTATATTTAAGTGTATGTCCTAACAAATACACATTATACCTACAAATTGCTGAAAGTAATCCTTGAAATGTACATATATTGCATATATGCATGTTCCAATTAGACAGATTACAGTTAGCAGGGCATTTATGCCACTTGCATAGAGTTTAATTTAATGCAAGTATTATTAAAGAAATGCAGTACTGTATAGTTGTGACTCGTGGTATTTGAACCCAGAACCTCTGACTATAGTCTTATATTTGACTCCTAAAGTTGGTTTGTTCTATAGACTAATGTATGCGTACTTGCTTTTACAGTTAGGCTATGCATTGCATGCTAAATTTGCTATAGCTGTATAAAAAATAATATATATATATATATTTCCCTTTTAAAGATACAATAATACTTGTCTTGAGCTGCATACATGCCACTTGCCTCCGTCAGTCTCTCCATTTGAGCAGCATGAGCAGATCAATTCAATCAATGTCGGTATTAGCTGGGGAAAGAACAGAAAAAAACAGAAGAGCATTATACATACCAGTCTTGCCTATATTTAGCTTTCTAAGAATTATAAAAATTCTTATTGTCAAAATTACTCAGCTGTGGGATATCCACAGTCTCAAATTCAGTCTACTGATGATTGAGGATATCCCTTTTCCACCTGTGTAGGTCATTAAAATTATGCCTACAGTGTTCTCCAGTGTGCAGAATGCCAGTAGCACTGGATACAGCCTGAGCCAGTCTACTCCATGCCTCAGACTTGTACTAGGAGCCAGAATAGTCCTCCTGCAGAAGCCTTTGGCTGTGGGGCTTTACCAGGAGTCCAGTAAATATGCTGAACTCCTGGACACCCCATCTGTGTGCTGTAAACTGGGCAGCTTCCCCAGTAATACCAGCTATATCTAACACCCGACCTAGAGCAATGGAAAAATGATACTTTCTCACTAATTCCAGTTATCACATTTACTGGTAATGCACAAACCTGAACAATGACGCCAACCATGTTTCCAAGATGTTAAGCAGAGCACGGCACTGCCAAGCAGGGATGACATAAATTTTTGAAACAGGAAGGTTAATCTGGCATTTGACCTTAGTTTGAGGGGCATCTGGTAATGCAGCTTGGAAATTATGTATTGAAAATTGGAAAGTAACTGTTAGGTGAATTAAGTCTATGAACAAGCACTGGGGACATAAATGTCATGACCTGACACATTTGTTTTTGACTTTATACACTGATAAAATTGATTTTTAAAGTGCGGGATTCAAACTTAGGCATAAAGGACAAAACATTTTCTTTCACATTGTTGATTTTCCATCTTTGCCACAGAAGTGCTGCTCAGACATACTCGGGAATCATTCATAAATACAGCTGACAGTTTGAGGTTTTATATGTGTGTGCGCGACCTGACAAGGTTCTTGCATATGGATCCAGTTGTGTATGCGTCTTATTTAATTGTGAAGGCCCTCCAAGTCCAGATAGCAGAATTATAGTCATATAGTTGACAGTATACTGTCAGTTATATAGCTGAAAACACAATGCGGGTGTCTTACCCTCATACATATAAGTCATATTTGCTTCACTATCTAAAGTGTTATAAGTGAAAGTAAATATAATGGGAAATGGTACATCAGTAAAAATCTCTGGAATGTCCTGTATTAGAACCCAGGACCATGTGTATTACAGTCCTACCTTACACCTGTTGCCACAAGAATGTTGAAATAACACTTGTCTGTTTACAGTTCATTGCTGTAAACTGCAGTGTCACAACAGTAAAATAGGTTGCACACCCTGTACTAGAATCCAGGATCATCTGTACTCCAACCCTACACTTACACATGCTGCCAAAGGAATAGTGACATGACATTTACATGAATCCATACTCATTCTTAAGTTCTCTGTGTTAACCTGCACACAGTGCCGCTTAGCATGATTGCGTGGTTCCCAACAAAATTAGTTGAATGCATCTGTTTTCAGTTATTGGCTATCTGCAAGTGTTCGATGACTGCAGCTGTTGGAGAACCTTGCTACTCTCCACTCATGTTGCGCGATGGAAAGCAAAAATTGCAACAATGTATTATTTTTCACCTTTGCACTTTTACACACACCCTGTCTACAGGTGTTCTGTCTGCTTCCTTTGTGGGCCAGTCATCTGGGCTTGTGCACTGCTAAGCGTCGTGCAAACGAGATAAGCACAGCCAAACATGACATTGATTTTCTCTGTTTCCCTTGTTTACACTAAGCCATGCGCCATGCAAATATTGCCCCACCCCCAAAAAAATGTAATAAATGAAAGGGAAAAGTAGTTGAAATGAAGATAACCAATCTATGATATAAACACTACAAAATGTTTATTACACATGAAATATTTCTACATAGGTCTAGATTTGAACTCTCACACCAATGAATCTTTAGAACAAAGTAAGGGTGCCGTATTCCCCACACAAACAGCTTTGCAGCAGGGAACTGAAATCATTGTGCATACAACTAACTGCAACATCATCCACTTTACTAAGAAACCACGTAACAGTTATTTGTATATGTATAAATTTCAGATGTAGTTCATTGAATGATCACACAACCATTTATTGCTTGAAAAAATGCAGCTTTGTCTTACCTCTCTGTGTTTGTTCTTCATTCTTGTCCTATCTGACCAGTAATATGAGGCATGCAGTTATAAGGCATTCTATATCCTTGTCCTTAGAATGTGTGAGGATATTAAATGGCAATAATAAACAGTTGCCAACAAATGAAGGGAATGTTGGATGTTAATCAACAGAACTTGTGAATTGTTTGCTGCTTACTTACATTTCCAACCTTGATAAAGTTACTTATATACACTTTGTAAGTCTAACTTTCACACACACCCACTGGATGTAGGACAGTCTGCATTGTTGTTGTATTTTCCTTCTCCCTACCATTAATCATTCACCGTTGCAATCCATTAGCAAAAAAAAAAAAACACTGAGGGAATGCCTGCACTATATTTACATCTGATACATGGAGCCAAGCATTTGGGATTCAGCAATTCTAATGAGTTCACACCTCATTTGCATCTTCACCATGCTAGCAGCCCTAACTCTACACCATAAAAAGGCAACCATGTAGCTAGGGAAACTGAAGGTGTGGAGATTTGCTTATGTGGAGAACACAGAAGAGGTTATTACTTTGGGATATATTTGCACAGAATACTACTGAACTTGAGAAGGTGTGCTTGCATTTTTCAGCTGTATACTGCAGATGCTGGAATGTCATTTAAAAAAAATCTGTTTCATATTTATATAATATATTAATACGGCGGTAGCATTGTTACCTCACAGCAAGAGGTTCTCCCGTTCGATTCTCGGCGTGGCTTGGGAGTGCCTTTTGGTGGAGTCTGCATGTCCTCCCTGCAGTTGGGTAGTGTTTGAAAGACATGCGTGTGTAAATGGGCGTGCCATTGTTGAAGGTTGGGCGTCGAGCTGGCACCTCGGCGTTTCATAAAAATCTACTGCCAATCATTAGCGGACCCGAGTTCTGCTGTGGCGACCCCTTACCAGGGAAAAAGCCGAAAAACAAACAACAACATTAATTAGCAAACGCTACTGTTACCTGTATGCATTACTTAGAAGTGTACTGATGGCATGGGTATGTTTGTCAGGACATTTCACAGGTATACATGATTGGCAATAGCTTAAAATGGAATGTTCTGTATTAAATCTGTACACATTTAAGGGACAGTTAACTTGATAGCACTTTTAGCATTTCACTGATAGATTGTTAGCAAAATGTGTAATTTGCCTGTTCTTTTGGGGGTGGGGAAGCAAAGCTGCATTTCTGTTTTGGCACAAACAGGGATATGTTGCTGTTGTTACTCTCCCTTGTTTTGAATCCAGCATTGCTTTGTGTGTGAATGTAATATGTTACAATCACACAATTCCTGTTGTTCATATTTCAAATATCTAGACTGTTTTATGTTTTCAAATGGGTAATACTAAAATGCTACTTTTTATGTTTTATCTGGGAACAGGTATTTTTTTAGTTATGTGATACTTATCCATCTTTTATGTTTTAGGACACTTATGTCTGTGACACCCATTCATCTCAGTCCCCAAAAACCACCCTTCAGTGACCCTGAGAATCAGGTAATTGTGGAAGCTTTTAGGCAACATGGTGCCTTTCTGCTTGAGAGGGGACATGGAGATATGTCAGGCAGAATGCAGATTTGGCAGCAGATAGTTGCAGATGTGATTGCAGTAGGTGGCCACAGCAGGACATGTGATCAAGTGCACTATAGAGCCACTGACATGATCTCATCTGTACTGAGGAGAGCAGCTGCAGTGACCTGTGATTGGATGGGTACCAGGGAGACCCTGCTACAGAGCCACCACTAACAGCAAATGAAGAATTCCTGTCCACTGTCAGGGATCCAGACTGCTACCAGGAAAGTGTAGACCAGCATGTCCTTGACATTGGTGCAACTGTTTCAGGGACAGCAAGTATGTCCCAGGAGGAGCTTCCAGGTAGGCTTATGCATCTCCATTGTTAAATAGTGTTGTATAGTAAAATATTTACATCAATATGTTCTGTTTAACAAGAAATTGTTTGGGGGGGGATTGTATATTGCAACAGTAAACAACACATTTTGATTGATTACACATAGGGCTTAAGTTGGACTTGTCATCCAAGTTCTTGTTGAAAGTATAGTTAATGGACATATAAAAGCTAAAAAGATTTACACCCTGTGTTACTCTTAATTGTGATGATGTTGCCCTTACCTTTTTCTTAGCTTCTTCCAGGACTGTCCAGCATAGGGAGCATACCATCATCTGCACAAGGTAAGATAGACATTTTTAAGTCAGTACTGATGAGCTGTTCAAAGAAATATTTAGCGTGTGATATTGGTGTCAGGACTGTTGTATGTATTACTGTACTGTCTGTGATAGTGGGACCACTGTTATTTTGTTAACATATATTGGACTATACTAGTGTAGTTATTAATTTTTTTCTCTTTGTTACTTATTATCACAGGTGTTCCTGACAGTGGAAGTGTGGAACTTCTACCATCTGATGTCAGCATTTCAGTAGACTCTGTTGATGATGATGATGATGATGATGATGGTCAAACAGAGGCACAGTTGGGAGGTGCAGAGGTTGATTCTGACACTGATGTTTACATACAGCCATCCCTTGTAATTCCATCGGATGCAGCCAGTAGGCATATGCCTATCCATTCCAATGAAAAGACCTTTTGGTACAGTCTTAGAGTTAATTATTATTATTATTATTATTATTATTATTATTATTATTATGTATTAACTCTAAGACTGTACCAAAATGTTTGCAGGTCTTCAAATACCCAAATGGAGTGGAGCCTGGCAGTGATTACCATCAAGAACTTTGAGAAATGTTTGACCTTTGGGGTTTAGAGTTAATGAAATCAGTGATTTTACATATTGAATGTAATATGGAGATTTTAATTGCTAATATTGACGTAGTTAACAAATGGATTCAGAATAATTTATTATTTACTGTAGATTAATACAGGGCACGTTTTGATAATTTATTTTTAGATGTTGATTATAAATGTATCCAAATTAAAGAACAGAAGATGGGGAAATTAGAAAGAGACAAAAATGATTATATGCACAAACAAGCTTATCTTGCACCCAGAAAGTATGCACGGCAACTACACACGCACCCTCCACACCCTCTACACTTTTACATTCAGGAAACAGATATAGGGATGGGAACATACCCCAGTTAGAGTCAGTATCCATATATCCTATAGATTCATTTACAACAGTGATAAGAGCAGAGTAAATTCTCAGGACCCTTTGGAATATCCCCCAGTATGCCATTTGGACAGCATAAAACAGAAGGAATGAAATGAATACAACACACCTCTCCAGTCACAGCATGGCCATCCACCCCCCAAACACACTACAAAAGCAAGGCATGAGAGGGTCAAGAATGTGAATTCTGTTTTAACAGAACTTAATGATATTACATGTACTGGGTTTATATTTGAATATGATAATTTTAATGTCTGCAACTATAGTGGTATCAGCTTTAATCGGGCACATTTTTTCTATTTTTAAAAAAGGTTTAACTTTTGCAACTTTTAGACATTTTAATTTTAGTAAAAGTTTAAATGACATCAAATCATTTTTAAGCAAATTGAATTTAGAGATTCTTTTTAAATCTTGCGGTGGCTTCCAGCATAATATTATGAAAAAGAAAAGCATTGTCAACCCACCTTTACGTCCCATATTACAAAATTTTGAATTCTTTGTGGAGTCTGAATTGGACAATCTAGCAAAAAATAAGAACATAAACAGAAAAAAAAATCAATTTAACAAAAACAGAAATAGATGTATTACATGATTTAACATCTAATAATTCTGTTTGGATAATGAAATCGGATAAAGGGGATGGGATTGTAATAATGGACAAGTTGGATTACATTTGTAAATTGCAGAACCTGCTGATGTTCTTCATTTCTCACTGTTGCAGTCTTCACCATTGGGTTATCCATGCTGTGGTAGCCCTCAGTCGGTCCGAATACCAGAGTCAAGGTTTTGTGCATCGGCTGCTGTCGCTTGCTGGGTGATGTCAGGTCATCCGAGCTATAAAGGAGAGCAGGCAATGCCATTACCTCAGTCTTTCTTGTCGTGGAGCCCATAGCAGAAGCAATTCACAACAGTCCCGGTCGGCTGTTTCCAGATTTCTAACTTCAGCTGAAGACATGTAAAGCTAAGTACTCCATTGGGGATGCTTCCTTTTTCTTGCACTAACCGATGTCCGAAAAAGTCAATAATTGTGTCACCTGTGGAAAGGAAATACCCCACCGAGACCTCCATTCTTACTGCGTCATTTACTTAGGCCCAGATCACGACGTACCCCGCTGTCAGTTCTGTGCCCTCTTTAACTCTAGAACTATTCATCGTAGAGCTCTGTTTGTAGCCAGTTATTTTTGTCTTCCATCTCCGATTACCGATATGGCATCCATCAGTCAGCAAACTGCAGAACTTCCAAAAAAAGTAAAGATAAGGATAGAGACACACCGCATAAGGCCAAGCCTTGCGACGACACCACCACTAAACGGGTTGTCAGTTCTTCGGAATTCAGTGAGACGCTTTCGCAACCCCTGATGCAGGACTCGATTACTTTGCAGGCCTCTACTGAGACCCTTTCAGAGTCCACTATGCCATAGATGTCTAACTTGCCTTCGGCTGTCTCACCCTCAGTTGGGTCTGGAGCCACTAAGCATGCACCGGCTTCCAAGGGTACCACTCCCACTTCGAATTTCACTTCAAAGTCTTTGCC
The DNA here is from genome assembly GCF_019279795.1 of Protopterus annectens. Classification (NCBI taxonomy): domain Eukaryota; kingdom Metazoa; phylum Chordata; order Ceratodontiformes; family Protopteridae; genus Protopterus; species Protopterus annectens. The sequence continues at coordinate 402,421,777 of NC_056746.1, read as the reverse complement.
CTTTCTTCCTACTAACACAACGACAGCACCGAGGGATACCCTTCAGGCCAGACTTAGACCCACTCCATAGAAAACAGCAAAAAGTCTCCATTGCACTACTACTCCCCCTCCTCAAACTAGAATGCTTAAAATGGCAGAGGTTCTCATCACTTTCATCTGGGGTAATCAGGCCACTCCAGCCAAAAGGACAAGGGAACCTTCTCCAGACATCCAATTGGATTTAGACTCAGAGGGATCTGACTCCTCTGTTTTTGAAGAGGAAAATCCTCTTACTGCCTGTGACGACTCAGATGCAGAAGAATCTATTCCTTCTGCATCACCTCCGGAGGAATTTTCCTTTGGGGAAGCCCTCCACACCCTCAGGAAACACTTCCAGTAGGAATCAATGGATTTCCTTCAATCCAAGAAAAGACTAAGAGAGTTTCTGGACCTACCCCAGCATAGACCTCTGGCCATCCCACCCATCTTGGAGGTGGTAGATGATGTTTACCAAGAATCCAGCCTTACCCCTGACACCTTTCCACCTGCCCCCAGAAAACCTGACAGGTACTACGGGGTATCTGACTCACATAAATTCCTCTACAGAAATCCTATAGCAGATCCAGAGGTGATTACTCAGGGACCTAAGGGAGTTAAGGCTACCTCTGCAAAGAATCCTACTCCCTTAGACAAAGAATCCGGGGCCCTAGACAGATGGGGTAAAAAAGTATATATCTCTGCAACTTTAACTTTAAGGGCTCTCAACTGTCAGTTCCATATGTTAAAATATCAACAACACACTTTTGAACTTTTGAAACAGAAACTTTCTGCTTTACCAGATTTTGCCAATAATAAAGAGATAGCAGAATTACTGCACTCTTCATCTCAGGTGGCAACACACTCCTCGCACTGTAGATTTGATGCCCTAGAAGCTTTTAGCAGGGCAGCAGTGACGGGATCTGTTATCAGAAGACATGCATGGTTGAAGGAACAACCTCTCCCTGATCATGTCAAAGCTAAAATCATAGATTCACCTCTTGACAAAGAATGCTTGTTCGGACAGAAAACTGAAGAGGTACTTAAAAAGATGGAAGACAAAGCAAAATCTATGCAAACTGTTAAAGATTTCCTTCAAGTACAACCTCCTAGGTTCAGCAGAAATTTCCACTCTAAACTATGGTCCTTTCCTGCACCAAACAGGCAGGCACAAGGTAAAACCCGAAGGACAGACCCACCCGGGCTCAAACTCAGGGCCAGCTAAGAACTAAACAGTGTCCACCTCTAACTCTAGAGCAGGGAGTTCAGAAACAACCCTGTATGCTAAAAACTCTCAATGACTACCTTTCCCATCTCTGCATGCCTCCACCACACCAAAAGCTAGGAGGAAGGCTATTTCTTTACGGAGAAAATTGGAACTTTATAACAAAAGATCAATGGGTCTTAAAAATCATTGTTCAAGGGCACAAATTCAGTTTCTGAGAACTACCACCTCCAAGAGAGTACCCAGACCTACCTCCAAACCAGTGGGCAGAAGCACTAAAATAAGTACAAAACCTAATAGCCCTAGGGGCAGTAGAACCTGTGCCTCCAGAACAAGTTGCAAAAGGATTCTATTCCAGGCTATTCTTTGTTCCCAGGAAAGAGGGAACTTGGCGTCCCATCCTGGACCTATCTTTCTTAATACCTTCCTGGTAATCCCAAAATTCAGAATGCTTACCTTACAACAGCTTCTACCTATGCTGCCAAACAAAGCTTGGATGGTCACCTTAGACCTAAAGGATGCTTACATGCACATCCCAATAAGGGAATCATGCAGAAAATTCCTGCGCTTCAGAGCAGGATCACTACACTTTCAATTCTCTGCTTTGCCATTTGACTTATCTACTGCTCCCAGGGTATTCACCAAATGTCTAGCTCCTGCCATTGCCTTTTGCAGGCAAAACAATGTACAGATTTACCCTTACCTGGATGACTGTCTCATCCGGTCAGACTGCAAGGAACTGCTCCTGCAGTACCTCTCATTTGTTAAAACCCTACTCACCTCTCTGCGGTTCACTATCAACAAAAGGAAATCAAAACAGACACCTACCAGGAAAATCATATTTCTGGAAGCTTTATTGGACACAGAACAGTAAATGGCCTTTCTGTCCCCAGAAAAACAAAGTTTCCTAGCAAAATACTTCACTACTCTGACCTTCCAAACCCAGCTTTCTGCCAGGAAATTCCTGCAAGCTCTAGGGTTCATGGCCTCATGCATCCTCCTGGTACCTCTGGCCAGACTGCCCATGAAGAAAATTCAGTGGTACCTAAAGAATCTGTGGTGTCAACACTCTCAACCTCTGGATACCTCCATTCCTGTGATCCCTTGCAGAAGATCTGAGTTCCTCTGGTGGGCCCAGGCCTGTGCTCTGAACAAGGGACTTCCATTCATCCTCCGTCCATCAGACCAGACCATAACTACAGATGCTTCAGACATAGCCTGGGGCGCCAACCTAGAAGGCAGATGCGCCCAAGGTATCTGGGACACTCAAATACTACCCTTGCACATCAATCAAAAGGAAATGATAGCAGTGCAAAACTCTGTGGCATTCTTCAAACCCTACCTCAAACCAGGAGTTCTTCTCATAAAAACAGACAACACCACAGTCATGTGGTACATCAACAAACAGGGAGGGACTCAGTCTTACCCCCTGTGCAGACTAGCTCAGACAACCTGACATCACCAAGCAAGCAGCAGCAGCCGACGCACAAAACCTTGACTCTGGTATTCGGACCAACAGAGGGCTACCACAGCATGGATACCCCAATGGTGAAGACTGCAGCAGTGAGAACACTCGAACATCTACATTTATGGTAACTGTACACAACTGTACTTTTCAGGACGATACTTACATTAGTATATCTAGGAATGAAGTTAACATTTCGTACAGTAAGACTGACATGTTTTTACATGATCTTTTAATGGAGGATTGCATTGATTAATGTAAGTACCATTTTTGGTTAATCCACATCCTAGAATTCCTAGTGTGCAGCATACCTATAGTCCATAAAGATGTTAACACCTCCCCCCCCCACCTTTGAGGTTAATAGTCTCTGCTTCTGGGTTAAAAACGTACTCCTTGGCAGTGTACATTGATCGATAGTTAAAATCTTTTTATAGGATGCATACACACATTCTAATATACTCGTGGGATTTGTTACCCAGAATTGGTAACATTGAATATGTGGAAGAGGTTCTATTTGCAACATAGATGTACTCAACCTTTTTGCTTTCATTCCACATGGTGTGGGTATGGAATGGTTTGAAGAAGTTGTGTTTGGTTTAGATTTTTTATCTTAATGGATTTAGTGCTCAAGTACAGCTATATTTATTTTGAGGGTGACATCTTTCAGTAAATAACAGGGGTGACTATGGGTGATTCTTGAACCAGTATGTTTGCTAATATGGTTTTATTTGAATGGGGAAAAAGATAGGTTTTGAATTCAGATTTTTTTTTAACAGTATCTGTTTTATTCCTGATATTTAGATGATATTTGTATTATTTGGATGGGAACAAAAGAATCTTTAGTGAATTTTATTAACTATTTGGGTACCACTAATGAGTTTTTGAGATTTATGTCCAGTATTACTACTGATAAATTCAATTATCTTGATGTTACAGTGTTTAAAGATAGGGGTTTGAAGAGAGTTTCATCTACAATTTACTGAAAACCTATTTATTATAATTCTTCACTTCACTAATGAGCACCCACTTTCTCAGAAAAGAAGTACTGTAAAGGGCCGACTTGTTAGGGCAACCCATATGAACACACATTATGTAGACTTTGTGTTGAAATGTGAAAATCTCTTTTTTTACAGAGGGGCTACCCCAACAGTTTCTTATCCAAAATTATTTTGGAAGTTAAGAATGGTTGGGGCATTAGATATAAACCCATCCTAGGACTGGATCCTACTGATTTTTCTAACCACAATGATGACACCAATAAGCATAAGAAAAATCAGGGAGAATTTAGTACAGCCCTTTGTTTAGAATGCAACAAGGAATATTCTACTATTAAGAGTCATCATTTTCTTTCAGCTGTTCCCGTTAGGGATTGCCACAGCGGATCATCTGTTTCCATTTTTTCCTGTCCTCTGCATCATGCTCTTTCACACCAACCGCCTGCATGTCCTCTCTCACTACATCCATAAACCTTATCTTAGGCCTTCCTCTTTTCCTCTTACCTGGCAGCTCCATCCTTAGCATCCTTTTCCCAATATACCCAGCATCCCTCCTCAGCACATGTCCAAACCAACACAATCTCACCTCTCTTGCTTTGTCGCCAAACTGTTCAACCTGAGCTGACCCTCTAATATACTGATTCCTAATCCTGTCCATCCTAGTCACACCCAGTGCAAATCTTAACATCTTTAACTCTGCCACATCCAGCTCTGACTCCTGCCTTTTCGTCAATGCCACCATCTCCAACCCATATAACAGCTGGTCTCACTACCCTCTTGTAGACCTTCCCTTTCACTCTTACCCGTCTGTCACAAATCACTCCTGACACTCTTCTCCACCCATTCCACCCTGCCTGTACTCTCTTCTTTACCTCTCTTCCATACTCACCATTACTCTGAACTGTTGATCCCAAGTACTTAAACTCATCCACCTTTACCAGCTGTACTCCCTGCATCCTCACCATTCCTCTATCCTCTCTCACATTTACACACATATATTCTGTTTTAGCCCTGCTGACCTTCATTCCTCTCCTCTCTAAAGCATATCTCCACCTCTCCAGGGTCTCCTCAACCTGGTCCCTACTCTCACTACATATCACAATGTCATCTGCAAACATCATAGTCTACGGGGCCTCCTGTCTGATCTCATCTGTCAACCTGTCCATCACCACTGCAAATATGAAAGAGCTCAGAGCTGATCCTTGATGTAATCCCACCTCCACCTTAAACGTATCTGTCACTCCCACCGCAGTCTTCACCAATGTCACACTACCCTCGTACATATCCTGTACCACTCTTACATACTGCTCTGCCACTCCCGACTTCCTCATACAATACCACAACTCCTCTCTAGGCACCCTGTCATATGCTTTCTCTAAGTCCACAAAGACACAATGCAACTCCTTCTGACCTTCTCTGCATTTCTCCAACAACACTCTCAGAGCAAATATTGCATCTGTAGTGCTCTTTCCTGGCATGAAACCATACTCCTGGCATGAAACCATACTGCTGATCACTAATCATCACCTCCCTTCTTAACTAGCTTCCACTACTCTTTCCCATAACTTCAAGCTGTGACTGATCAATTTTATCCCTCTGTAGTTACTGCAGCTCTGCACATCACCCTTATTCTTAAAGATAGGTACCAAAACACTTTTTCTCCACTCCTCAGGCATCCTCTGACTTTCCAAAATTTCATTAAACAATCTGGTTAAATATTCCACTGCCATTTCACCTAAGCACCTCCATGCTTCCACTGGTATGTCATCTGGGTCAACAGCCTATCCATTCTTCATCCTCTTCATAGCTGTCCTTACTTCCTCCTTGCTAATCTGTTTCACTTCCTGATTCACTATCCCCACATCATCCAACCTCTCTCTCTCTCTCTCATTCTCTTCATTCATCAGCCCTTCAAAGTACTCTTTCCATCTACTCAACACACTCTCCTCACTTGTGAGTAGGTTTCCCTCACTATCCTTTATCACCCTTACCTGCTGCAAATCTTTCCCAGCTCTGTCCCTCTGTCTAGCCAATCGGTACAGGTCCTTTTCTCCCTCTTTACTGTCCAGTCTCTCATACAACTCTCCATATGCCTTATCCTTGGCCTTCACCACCTCTCTCTTTGCCATGCGTCTCATCTCCTTATACTCATGTCTACTTTCTTCATCTCTTTGACAATCCCACTTCTTCACCAGCCTCTTCCTCTGTATACTCTCCTGTACTTCCTCATTCCACCACCAGGTCTCCTTGTCCTCCTTCCTCTGTCCAGATGTCACACCAAGCACCTTTCTAGCAGTCTCCCTTACTAGCTCTGCTGTAGTTAAGAGTATTATTCATAAATATTGGAATCTTTTCAGACAGATGCCTGGCACCTTAGATATACTTAAAAATAATTTGAGGTTCACATATAAAAAAGGGGGTATGCTTAAAAAATTATCAATCCAACAAAGCATACAAAAATAAGAACATCAGTGTAATTAAAAGACTAGGCACTTTTAAGTGGGGTAGTTGTAGGCAATGTGATTATATTAGTAACAGTGAAGTAATATCTGTGATTAGTCATGGCAAAGAGATAAAATCACAGTATCATTGTAATTGCACTTCTGTGAATGTGGTGTATATTTGTATTTGCCATTGTAATGCATTTTACATAGGAAAAATTGAAAGGGCACTAAAAAAGTGCATCTACGAACATATATATGATATTTTGCATGAAGCTGATACAAATTCTTTAGTAAAGCACTCAAAAGAGTGTAATAACTGTAATTTCAAATTTTCTGTATTGGAGCAGGTGTATAAAATCCAAGAGGGGGCAATGGGAAAACCTCCTTGAGTATCATGAACTTTATTGACAACTGTATTTACAAGCTAACAGGACACCTAGTTTAAATGAAGTTTTGTCCATTGCTGCTGTATTGAAATTGAGGTCAGTTAAGTTGTGATCTTTATATAAGGAAGATCCTAGTTTCTTTTGTTATATAGTCTCTTTTATTATATAATTTATTTTTATTAAATTAATCATCGTTTTATTATTATATTAATGATTTATTATATTTAGGATCTGTTTTGGTTGGTTTATTTATTTTTGTTTATTTAAACATTTTTGCAACATAAGCAGATTTGCAAGTTTTTACTTGTGGTGCCCTTTAAAAATGTCAACACTTTCACTTGCATTCGTAATTTAATTGTATTTGTATTTTCATTGGTTAATGAATATATAAAAAGAATCAACAACGTATTTCTTGTAGTTCTGAAGATGTTCTCTTTGAACAAAAGAACTTAACTATTAAAATAAAGTGGTATTTTTAATTCGCCAGGTGCTGTAGCCATCATTTGGAGGTGCTGTGTTCTGTGCTGTATTTGTGACATTGTAAATTCCCCAGGCCCCACTGTACCATGACCTCCATTCAAAAGCTTCAGCATTTCAGAAAGTTGATCATATGATCTCGCCCATATGACATTCGACTTTCTGTTGACTTGATCTTCTGAATGGGACCCTTATTGAGTTATCACTTAAGACAAAGGCAAACATACATTTATATAAAAGAAAGAAAAAGAAAACAAACCATATTAATATGTTTCTAGTTACAAACATACATCACATATATGTTTTTTGCGTAACTATCTTAAATCCAAAATTGCAAACATTCTCAGTTCCTGCCTTTTCTTAAATCTTGCTCCCTGTAAAATATTATTCTGCATGTATTGTTCACATAATTAACAATTTTTCTATAGTATTTTCTCCTACCCTTTTCTAAAGATCCCATTTCCAGTTCTTTTATGTGTTACAATATTCAGTACATCAGATACAGTTGGTTTATTTATTATTTAGTTTCCATTTGTTGAATGGGAGTGTCCAGCTGAGCTATTGCCCTTTTTCAGCAGAGGCTCGGGGAGAAAAGCTCCAAAGATATACAATGCAATAAACATAGCAATACAGATACATTTCAATAAAAAATAACAATCGAGAATTTTGGTAGTTAAAATGTGTAAACTACATACATGTATATTGTTGACAGATAAAACAGTACTATAAACAAAGGAGAATAGTAAAAAGGTAGAATAAGTTATATGTTTTGGTTTAAAATAGAGTTGAGTAAATATAAGGTTTTGTATGCAGAGTAGCAGAAACTTAAAAGGTTACATAAAAATTTCAGGGAGCAGAGTATAGAAGAGGCTTTGGAGTTTGCATAGGAAGTATAGGATGAAGTAGTTAATGGTAAGTTTTTGTAAGTTAGTTTGACTATACTATAAAGTAGGTAATAATCAGGGAGGATGAGTGCAATGGCAGGACCAGTGTTTTTTAAAGTGGTCTTTGGTTGCTAGCTTAAATTGTTTGGTGTGAGGCAGGGTCCTTATTTCTAGTGGGAGTTTGTTCCATGCAATAGAGGGATAGTAGCTATATAAGTTGCACCCTGTGTTGGATTTGGGTTTATGGATTTTTAGTAGGTCAGGCTTCAGAGAAGTCTGGTAGGGGAGTAGTGAGAGATGAGAGAAGATAGACTTGGTCAGAAAGCAGGCTGATATAGGCTGGAGTGTTTGATATGGAGTTGAGATTGTAGGATCAGCTGAGGTAGTTTGGGCCAGTTCAGGTATTTTGGGGAGAGACAGTGGTGAGATTTATATGTTTGTTGAGCTGTAAAACTAGCTATTTTGTGGTAGGTTGATTCTAATTTGGTAAGTAGGGAGGAGTTAGATTTGTGAATATTTGGGAAGAATATGTTAAGCATGGTAGAAGGTAGGCATGGTTAAGAGAAATCCTAGCTTCAGTAGTTAGGAATTTGATGTTCCTGTACAGTAGTCCTAGCCTTTGGTGAGTTTTTTTGATATAACTGTTAATGTGAAGATCGAATTTTAGTTGGTTGTCAATGGTAATACCAAGGAGTTTGTGCTAGTTTTGACTTCTATAGGAGTATTGTTTAGGGACCTTATGGAGAAGGAAAGTTTAATGTGGTTTGCAGATTTATGTAGAAAGAGTAGTAATTTTGTTTTCTTAGGGTTGAGGATGAGCTGATTATTAGTGAGCCATGTCTCTACTGAGTTGAAAGATGTCTGGGTATTTGTTAAGAGTTTTAAGGGGGAATTAGCAGTAGTTATGACTGTAGAATCATCTGCGTATTGGACATTGTTAGATTGAGGACAAGAGGAGTGGAGTGAGTTGGTGAAGATATTAAAGAGTAGAATAGAAGAAGTGAACCTTGGGGAAGACCAGTTCTTGCTGAGAGAGGGGTAGATAGTGCTGAGTCCCATTGTTTAGACATTGATTTCCATTTTCTAGTAATTGTTTTTTTGGCAACAACCAAAATTAAACTTAATAAGGCATTACTATATCTAGGCAATTCAGATCTTGTATCCCAGCTCAAAAAATAATTTTCTTAGTTACACCCGTTTGCTCACCCAGTATTTCTGACAGAGTAGTCTGTAGAGAATATTTATAATCTGTCAACTCATTACACTCCCAAAACATATGTTCCCAGTTACCTCTTTCTTCTCCTTCATAGCTCTAACATTTGTCATCTACCTGAGGAAAAATTCTTTGACGTCTGCTTTGGATATGAGAATATGTATGCAAACACTTCCAAGCAAAAATCCTAAATCTTCTAGACTTTGTTGCATACTTGGGAGCCATACATATGTCCCCCATTGTTTCCTTGTGAATTACTTATCCACTCACTCTTCCCAATCTTTTTAGCTCCTCTAATTGCTTTCTATAGCTATTGTACAATATTTTATATGCCCTACAGTCCCTTTTTTAACAGCAGCTTCTGTTCTAGATTCAATTAAAAACTCTACCAGGGGAGGTCTTTCACATAGGATTGCTGTATCCCTTTTTGCTTGTCTATACTCTGATATCAGTGCCTGATAAGAAAGGCAGTCTCTAGCCTGCAGTCCAAATTTCCTGGCCTCCTCCCATTCTATTACCTTTACCTCTCTAGTTATTTGCTGCCAATACCTTGGTTCCTTTCCCATTTTTCTCCAATATATTCCATTCCCCTCCTTGAATGGTAGGCAGTTTTCAATTTATTTCTTTCCTGTTTGTTTTTGCATCATGTTGTAGCTTTTGCTTAACTTTTTTTGACAACAGCATTGTATCATTGCTAGGTTCACTTTGTCTTCTCACCTCACATGGACTACACTTAGAAGAACATCTTTCTATTTATTAGTTGAGGCTTGGTATGCACCTTGTGGTTACCAGCTTTCAAATAAAATAACACATGCTTTCATGTTAAGTGGAGTAGTAGATTTTCAGTCCTGTATGACGTAACTCCCTAGCAATGCTTCTCAGGTCTGTAATCTTGTTTGGAAAGCCATTTTGTATTATGTAACCATAACAGAGTGTAAACTAGTTGCTGACACCTCAGAAAAAATATAATAAATATGTTTTGTTCTGGTTGCATTGTATATACCCGAAATATTCTATAAATATCTTCTTTTGGATATGTAATACTTTTTAAGTCTATGTGCATGTATTGAGTGGTAAATTGGAAGTGTTGTAGAATTTTGGTGGCCTGGCAAATGATGATGGAGTGATGTCTGGAGGAATGAAGGCAGAGTCTGGTCATATGTACTATTGGATGATCAGCATGAGCCACTGAATCAGTCACCATAGATTATACTGTTGAGGTGACATTCTTAAACATAATCTTTATAAATTGTCTGCATACTCTTAGTATGGTGTATAAGGCAGTATTATTATGACTCAAAAGACTCTGGAGCAGGCATGTCAGGAAAAGTGGAAAGAAACATGTTAGTTTTTTATCATGCGGATACCTTAGGACTGGTGACGGTGATTTCTGGTTGCTGGGATGCAGAGGAGGTAGGTATAGGTTTCCTGTCATGTCTGGCTTGGTGACAGAGTCATTAAGGGTCCTGGATTATGAAGTAGTGGGAGTAGGGGATAGGCAGGGTACTCCAGTCACCAACAGGGTAGGTGTGAGAGTAGAGCAAGGGTAGCAGTCACTAGAGGTATGTGGGAGACACTGGGCATATTGATTAATGACAGGATGGGACGGAAGTGAGTGAAAAGGAGACCCCCTTACTGGCAACAAGCCTTGGGCATCATGAATGCTTTGTTGGTACTGATCACTGCCTTGCCAGCTGTCTTTAGGCACTGAGAGCACCAATTATCTAGGGTATCAAAACTTGTCAGAGGCATTTGGGAAGCAAGGCTAGGCTTTAAATAAAACACTGAAGTTGTTTATCTAGTAATCGCTTATGGCTCTATGAACCTAATTAGTTTCAGTTTGTATTTATGTAAGGGGTGATTCCCTACATCACTGTTAAGACAGAGATGAGCATTGCAGTGGCCACCAGCTAATGCTGTGATGCACAGAGGGAACTCTGAACACTTTCAGGCTAGGTGACAACTTATCACTGCTGGAAGGAGATTTGTGTGCTGGACATCTTTGGTGTTGTAGACAAACAGTAATGCATATGCCACACATGCATAAAAGCACTTTACTTAGTTGTCTTTTGGAAAAGATAAGTATTATTGGGGGCGTATGTGGAAGACGTGATAAGGAATATTCAGGAAGCACACGCATATGTGCTCTGATGACAAGCCTAGATACTGGTGTAAGATGACTTCTGCATTTCAAGTAAATATGATTCTAGAGAGGACTATTTGAACTGTGATCTCCATATATTTCTGAAAGAAGGGGAATGGGCCTGTATAGAATCCAATACATTTATAATTGTTTTCCGAAGTGATAGTAGATAGGTAGTCATTTGGGGTCTATATTACAACCGCAAAAGTCCTAATCAGCGAATACGGACTCATCGACACATATTGCCCGATCCACGAATACTCCGAACACCCTAAACCACGAAATTCAAAATCTCGAACCATCATAGTTGTCCAACCCCACCACGTGCTACATACTACCTACCCAAACAAAATAAATAAACCACATACATACATTAACCAAAACCCTACTTCTAACCCTACACTAAACCTTACATACATTACTATCTATGCACTTACCTTAACCTGCACCGTAACCCTAAGGTCTATAACCATCACACACTTACCTTACAGAGCTATACCCAAACAAAATAAATAACCCACACACATACACTTAGCAAAACCCTATTTCTAACCCTACACTAAGCCTTACATACATTACTATCTATGCACTTACCTTAACCCGCACCCTAACCCTAAGGTCCATAACTATCGCACACTATTACTATCTATGCACTTACTTTAACCAGCACCCTAACCCTAAGGTCCATAACTATCGCATAGTTACCTTATGGAGCTATGCCGCAGAAGGGCCAACTATGATGATTCGACATTTCGGATTTCGCTCTTCAGGACAATTGGTGTTTTCACGTTTTGATGTATACGTGTCAACGTTTCCGTATTCGGGTAAGTGGACCTTTGTGATTTTAATAGGTAACTGTTATTTTTTGTAAACAAAGTGGCATATTAAGTTTCTCATTTTAACCAAGTTTCTTTAATTGTGAGTATATCAGGGTTGTGGTCTCAAGAAAGTTAAATTTATTAATTATGTTATGGATGTTAATGCAAGCATTACTTAATTGTTTAGGTAGTGCTTAAACGTAGATGCGTTGCCTAAAGTGTTTTGCAAGTTAGTGTGAATAATGGGGCTGGCTTACGTTCAATATTACCAGAATATAGAATCTGTAAATGTACGGTGATGTGATTTTCTAGCAGGCATCAAAATTTTTTAGCAGATATGTGGGACAGTGACGTGAAGGAGGAAGGATAACAGAGAAACATTGCTTGTAATATCTGAATGTCAGAACAGAGTGGTGGAAAGTCTTGGAGTGAAGTGGTAGTCTGGAGGAGTACAAGGAGTCTAAATTATACAAGCAGATTATTGATGTGCAGTGCAACTGGCAGAAGCAGAATGAAGGGTTATGATTGCATATTAAGTTGTGATTGGTAGTATGGTTGACATGTGGATGTAAAAGGGGAGTGAGAAGGAAGAAATAACGTAGAAAACAAATCATAGTTTATAAGTTTGAGAAGAAGAAGGATTTAATTCAAAATGGTTATTTCAAATTTTACAGCAAAAGCACTGACAGCCATTTGATAAACAAAACGAAAGCCTCAAACTAAAACAGACTTAGTATGATTAACTGTAAACTTTTCATCCCTTGTAAACTCACATTTTTTGAAAATGCATCTAGCAACTCATTAAACTCATAGTCAAACAGCATATATAGTTAAGAGCTAATTAGCATCTATGTGAAGGGTGCAGGTATTCAAAAGACAAATGTGCAATGCGTTTGCTAACAGTTTGGGAATAGTCCATTGGATACAGTAGCAGAAGCTCATTTAGTACAAGACTATAGTAGCCCAACATAGTATGTTTCACACCTGTGTGCCTGCAAAAAACAAGGTTAATTAAAAATGTATTCGCATCTAAAATATTAACATTAAACTCTTAGACTTCTGCTAGTTCATTATTGAAGATTTTCAGCATTGTGTGCTTCACACTATTAGTCTCGATACTGCAGAAATCAACCTTTTTGGCTTTGTGTAAGTGATAGTAAACCTTGAAAATACTGTGTTGTCTCTGAATATTTTATATAACATAAACTGTTGCCCCCCCCAATGGGCGCAGGTCATGGCTGAAAAGGAATGGGGGACCAGTCCACTTATATGGTTATCAAGTTGCAATATGTAAATAAACAAACAAATAAATAAATACAGTATGAGAAGACTGAGTGAGATAAGATGGCATGAGGATAAGGTGCAAAACGGTGATGTGTGGTTAATTAAATAGAACTGGTTGAGGGTCAGTATATAAGAAAGGAAATTGCTTTCTTAAAGATGGTGGAAGAAAAGAAGTATGACATGGTGGAGATGGTTGTGTAGATGCCTTCCTGGAGGCGGCTCTGAGGGAGGAAGCACATGGCTAATTAGCATATGCCACTCCCTAGGAATACCTCATTAGTATTCAGCACAGCCACAGGGCAAACCCTCCATGGTGTTGCATGTCTTCACTGTAAAGGAACATGCAATACTGTGTTGCAGCAGTTGCTGAATTGGGAAAGTGTACCATAATATGTGCATGGAAGTGTATACATCATAGTACTTTAATAAATCCCATTCTAATTCACACCTGGCTATGTGAAAGATATTGATCAAACCATGATAAACATTGGTTATTGCGTCACCATTTGCAGAATTTAAAATTCACAAATTTCCTAAAAAGTATACAGTAGGGAAACAATTATTGTAAAGATAAAGTTCTGTCACTAGACAGAGCTCTGACATTATTCAATCACACACAAATTAACAAAGATTGTAATTGAACAAGGGAAGATTGGACTGACAGATGTCAAATAAGATATTATGCCCATAACTATGCTTTAACCCCTACGACCTTAAAATAGTATCTAGTTGTCAAGTCTATAAATAACTAATATTACAGGTCAAACATGTAATGAACTAGATATCAAACATTAAAAATAAACTGTAATGTTTGCTTATAGAGTTGCTGCTTGGGATTCCAAAGGGCTTTCTGCAAGTGGGAAGCCTTAATATGGCTGATGTTCTTCGTCTCACATTGCTGCAGTCATAACCTGTGGGTAGTCCGCTGTCCTCGGTCGGCCCGAATACCAAAGAGTTAGGCTGGCGTCGGTCATGGGCGCCGGGAGCTGACGTCAGTACGTAATAGTACTTAAGCGCATGACTGACGCCATATCCTCAGTCTTTCTTGCCGCGTGGTCCGAAGCAGAAGCAGCGTTTGCAAGTGCCATTCGGCGTTCTGAAATTTTCAGTTTTCGAGTTTCAGACCGAAGACCAGCTGGGCTAAGTACCCCGTTGGGGAAAATTTTTGTCTTTTCTTGCCTCAGTTAATCCGGATGTCAGAAAAAGTTAATAATTGTATTTCTTGTGGGAAACAGATACCTCATAGGGACTATCATTCTCTCTGTATTCCTTGCTTAGGGCCTGAACACGTGAGTCGGGTGTTGCTTTGGCTAGATTTAATAAGCGCACCATTAAACGCAGATTAGACTGTGCTAGGCTTGTTTTTAAGGTGTAACTACAACATGCCGTCGGATCCTCCGATGCCGCTACCATAAAAGCGAAAAGATAAATCCTTAAGGTCTAAACCGGAGGAGTCGTCCATTGCGGACGCCGGTTCTATGGAATCTACGGTTGAATCTGTGGATCCAGCCGAAGTCTCGGCTGAATCCCAGGGGGATCCTTTACTTTTGCAGGAGTTGGCCTCTCCGGAGTTAGGTCAGGCCGAGGGTGCTTCTCAAGTTACTGTGGTTCCTTCCTTATAGGTTCATAGGTTCATAGGTTCATACTAGGCTATCTGCCCTAGGGCATTTATAAGCCTAGCCAGAGTATGTTTGGCTTTCGCCACCCATTTTAAATTAATTTTGCTATGCCCTTTTTCGAGGTTAGTATACTGTGCCTCTGTCTAACAGTGACACAGAAGTGATACCCGGGGTAAACCTACGATCTCCCATCCACTCATCAAGATTCCTCTTGAAAAGAGTCAATGAGGGACTCTGCCTAACCTGGACTGGGATTTTATTCCAGAGTGAAGGGAGCCTCTGGGTTATGAATCTGTCCCTCCAGCATGTCCTATTTATTTCAGTGCTGAGGTTCAAGTCTCTCGAGTGTGTAGCTCGATGGGATTTGGATTTTTTGAGGTGCAGCATGTCCCTTAATTCCGGGTTGGACATGGCCTTATACATCAGGCACAGGTCACCTCTGAGCAGGCGGTATGCCACTGAGTAGAGCTGGAGTTTCTTTAACTGGGCAGCATATGGCATCTGTTTGAGCCCTTTGATCCTCTTGGTGAAGTACTTTTGGGGTCTTTCCAGTTGCTGCAGGTGTTTGGTAAGGTACATCCCAAAAGGTGCATTGTACTCAATTATGGGCCTAATGAGGGATGAGTAAAGAGGCACGATGACCTCCCCTAATCTAGATGTGAATCCCTTCATGATTAGGTGGGCTATATAAAATGTTTTTCTAACCACTTTGGCCACGTGGTTGTCAAATGAGAGATTGCTATCAACTTGGGTCCCCAGGTCCCTAATTACTTCTTCTGTACTTAATGGATTACCACCTATGTGGTAATTTGTGGGCACTTTGTTTTTGCCAAAGGGGATGACTATACACTTTTTGGCGTTTAGGTTGAGGCCATGGCTCTGGCACCAGTTGTCTGTTTCTACGAGGCCCTTTTGGAGGATGCTTGTGTCGGCTGGAGAGTTGATTATGGCACCCAGTTTGCAGTCATCTGCGAACCCCTTTTGGTTTCCCAAAACCCAAAAGGTTTAGTATCCAGGAAGTATTTGTGGGTACAGTGGAAACCCTTTTTTTTTGAAAAGGGGAAGAAGTTAAATTTATTAATTATGTTATGGATGTTAATGCAAGCATTACTTAATTGTTTAGGTAGTGCTTAAACGTAGATGAGTTGCCTAAAGTGTTTTGTGTTAGTGTGAATAATGGGGCTTACGTTCAATATTACCAGAATATAGAATCTGTAAATGTACGGTGATGTGATTTTCTAGCAGGCATCAAAATTTTTTAGCAGATATGTGGGACAGTGACGTGAAGGAGGAAGGATAACAGAGAAACATTGCTTGTAATATCTGAATGTCAGAACAGAGTGGTGGAAAGTCTTGGAGTGAAGTGGTAGTCTGAGGAGTACAAGGAGTCTAAATTATACAAGCAGATTATTGATGTGCAGTGCAACTGGCAGAAGCAGAATGAAGGGTTATGATTGCATATTAAGTTGTGATTGGTAGTATGGTTGACATGTGGATGTAAAAGGGGAGTGAGAAGGAAGAAATAACGTAGAAAACAAATCATAGTTTATAAGTTTGAGAAGAAGAAGGATTTAATTCAAAATGGTTATTTCAAATTTTACAGCAAAAGCACTGACAGCCATTTGATAAACAAAACGAAAGCCTCACACTAAAACAGACTTAGTATGATTAACTGTAAACTTTTCATCCCTTGTAAACTCACATTTTTTGAAAATGCATCTAGCAACTCATTAAACTCATAGTCAAACAGCATATATAGTTAAGAGCTAATTAGCATCTATGTGAAGGGTGCAGGTATTCAAAAGACAAATGTGCAATGCGTTTGCTAACAGTTTGGGAATAGTCCATTGGATACAGTAGCAGAAGCTCATTTAGTACCAGACTATAGTAGCCCAACATAGTATGTTTCACACCTGTGTGCCTGCAAAAAACAAGGTTAATTAAAAATGTATTCACATCTAAAATATTAACATTAAACTCTTAGACTTCTGCTAGTTCATTATTGAAGATTTTCAGCATTGTGTGCTTCACACTATTAGTCTCGATACTGCAGAAATCAACCTTTTTGGCTTTGTGTAAGTGATAGTAAACCTTGAAAATACTGTGTTGTCTCTGAATATTTTATATAACATAAACTGTTGCCCCCCCCAATGGGCGCAGGTCATGGCTGAAAAGGAATGGGGGACCAGTCCACTTATATGGTTATCAAGTTGCAATATGTAAATAAACAAACAAATAAATAAATACAGTATGAGAAGACTGAGTGAGATAAGATGGCGTGAGGATAAGGTGCAAAACGGTGATGTGTGGTTAATTAAATAGAACTGGTTGAGGGTCAATATATAAGAAAGGAAATTGCTTTCTTAAATATGGTGGAAGAAAAGAAGTATGACATGGTGGAGATGGTTGTGTAGATGCCTTCCTGGAGGCGTCTCTGAGGGAGGAAGCACATGGCTAATTAGCATATGCCACTCCCTAGGAATACCTCATTAGTATTCAGCACAGCCACAGGGCAAACCCTCCATGGTGTTGCATGTCTTCACTGTAAAGGAACATGCAATACTGTGTTGCAGCAGTTGCTGAATTGGGAAAGTGTACCATAATATGTGCATGGAAGTGTATACATCATAGTACTTTAATAAATCCCATTCTAATTCACACCTGGCTATGTGAAAGATATTGATCAAACCATGATAAACATTGGTTATTGCGTCACCATTTGCAGAATTTAAAATTCACACATTTCCTAAAAAGTATACAGTAGGGAAACAATTATTGTAAAGATAAAGTTCTGTCAATAGACAGAGCTCTGACATTATTCAATCACACACAAATTAACAAAGATTGTAATCGAACAAGGGAAGATTGGACTGACAGATGTCAAATAAGATATTATGCCCATAACTATGCTTTAACCCCTACGACCTTAAAATAGTATCTAGTTGTCAAGTCTATAAATAACTAATATTACAGGTCAAACATGTAATGAACTAGATATCAAACATTAAAAATAAACTGTAATGTTTGCTTATAGAGTTGCTGCTTGGGATTCCAAAGGGCTTTCTGCAAGTGGAAAGCCTTAATATGGCTGATGTTCTTCGTCTCACATTGCTGCAGTCATAACCTGTGGGTAGTCCGCTGTCCTCGGTCGGCCCGAATACCAAAGAGTTAGGCTGGCGTCGGTCATGGGCGCCCGGAGCTGACGTCAGTATGTAATAGTACTTAAGCGCATGACCGACGCCATATCCTCAGTCTTTCTTGCCGCGTGGTCCGAAGCAGAAGCAGCGTTTGCAAGTGCCGTTCGGCGTTCTGAAATTTTCAGTTTTTGAGTTTCAGACCGAAGACCAGTTAGGCTAAGTACCCCGTTGGGGAAAATTTTTGTCTTTTCTTGCCTCAGTTAATCCGGATGTCAGAAAAAGTTAATAATTGTATTTCTTGTGGGAAACAGATACCTCATAGGGACTATCATTCTCTCTGTATTCCTTGCTTAGGGCCTGAACACGGCGTGAGTCGGGTGTCGCTTTTCGCTAGATTTAATAAGCGCACCATTAAACGCAGATTAGACTGTGCTAGGCTTGTTTTCGTAAGCGGTGTAACTACAACATGCCGTCGGATCCTCCGACGCCCGCCACCGCAAAAGCGAAAAGATAAATCTTTAAGGACTAAACCAGAGGAGCCGCCCGTGGCGGACGCCGGTTCTATGGGATCTACGGTTGAATCTGTGGATCCAGCCAAGTCTCGGCTGAATCCCAGGGGAACCTTTACTTTTGCAGGAGTTGGCCTCTCCGGAGTTAGGTCAGGCCGAGGGTGCTTCTCAAGTTACTGTGGTTCCTTCCTTACAAAAGGTTATTAGGCCTTCTACTTCAGTCACTAAAGGCCCTGCTAAGGCTAGACCTGGTATTTCTGGTACGGGCCACAGCCCTGGTTCTTCGGCTCTGTTCCCAAAAGCATATGTTGAAAATGGCAGAGGATTTGATTACCTTGATCAGGGGTTCTATGCCCCCTCCAGAGAAGAGGCCTAGGGTGGAGACAGATTTAGAGGGAATGGAACATTCCTCAAATTACTCTGAGTCCTCAGCTGAGGATATTCAGGATTTTCCTCCCTATTCTGATTCGGATGCAGAGGATTCCTGTCCTTCTGCTTCACCTCCAGAGGATTTTTCCTTTTCTGAAACCTTGCATTCCATGAGGGAGCATCTCAAGTGGGAAGGTCAGGATTTTTCAGATTCTCGTAAGAGGCTTAGGGAATTTTTGTTTTTGCCACAACATAGACCTTTGGCTATTCCCCCTGTTTTAGATGTTGTTCAGGATGTTTTTCTGAAGCTTCCTTAATCCTGATTCTTTACCCCTGCCCCTGTCAAGCCAGACAGGTATTACAGAGTTCCAGAGGCACATAAATATTTGTATAAGAGCCCTAGAGCTGACCCGAAACTATTCTTCAAGGGCCTAAGGGTGTCAGGGCTTCTGTGGTTAAGAATCCAGTTCCTTTGGATAAAGATTCTAGAGCGTTGGATAGGTGGGGTAAAAAAGTGTACACCTCTTCTACGTTAGCTATGAGGGCTTTAAATTGCCAATTCCATATGCTGAAGTATCAGAACTTTCTGTTAGGTCAATTAAAATCTAAGGTAGATGCTTTATCTGAGGGTATAGAGTGTAAGGAATTGCAGGACTTGGTTCATGCTTCAGATCAAGTTGGTAAACATGCCTTACAGTGTGGCTTCGATGCCCTTCAGGCTTCTTCCAGGGTAGCTGCTACTGGTTCAGTTATTCGTAGACATGCTTGGCTTAAGGACCAAAATTTGCCAGAGCATGTTAAAGCTCGGATTTTGGATGCTCCCCTTCAATCTGAAGTTCTTTTTGGTTCCCCTGTGGAGTCAGTTTTGAAAAAGATGGAAGACAAAGCTAAGTCTATGCAGACAGTTAAGGAATTTTTGCAAGTGCAGCCCCCTAAGTTTAGCAGGAATTGGCCTGCTAGAGGATGGTCTTACCCTTCTTCAGATTTTCATTCTAAGGGCAGGTCTAGACGTGGTAGGGGCAGGGCTCATGCTCAGGGTTCTTTCAGACCTAGGACTTGGAGTTCTCCTGCACAATCTTCTGGTGAGGGCAGGGGTCAGCCTTTTCGTAAACAGACCCAATGACCTGTATCTCCAGCTGCCGGATCCTTCCTTTCTGGCAGCTCCTCTAGGAGGAAAGTTGGCACTTTTCAAACAAAATTGGCTTTTGGTCACCCAGGACAAATGGGTGTTGGACATAATAAATCAAGGCTACAAGTTTTATTTTCACACTTTTCCCCCTTTCAAAGGCATGCCAGATGTACCTCCTCAGCAAAGGCTGGAGGCTCAAGAACAAATTTCTTTGCTTTTACAGATGGGGGCTATCCAGGTGGTACCTCCGTCAGAAGAAGGCCTAGGGTTTTATTCTCGTCTTTTCCTAGTGCCAAAGAAAGGAAACACTTGGAGGCCAATTCTGGATTTGTCCATTCTCAATACGTACCTAGACATTCCAAAGTTCAAGATGTTAACATTACAGCAACTTCTGCCTCTGCTAGGCAAAGATCACTGGATGGTAACTCTGGATCTCAAAGAGGCCTATCTTCATGTTCCTATCAGGCCCAGCTGCAGGAGATTCCTGCGTTTTCGGGCTGGCACTTCTCATTATCAGTTCTCTGCATTGCCCTGTGGTTTATCTACTGCGCCCAGGGTGTTCACAAAGGTTCTGGCTCCTGTAATAGCTTTCTTAAGACTGAGGGGAATACAAATTTATCCTTATCTGGACAATTGCCTGATTCTTGCTCAGGACAAAGACAAGTTACTTCAACAGCTACAGTATGAAATGGCAGTTTTAAGGTGCCTAGGGTATTCTGTGAACGAAACAAAGTCCAGTCTAGTGCCCTCTCAGGACATGTGCTTTCTGGGTGTGAGACTGAATACAGCCTCTCAGATGGCTTTTCTGACCCCGGACAAGCAAAGAACTCTTCATCTATACTTCCAGCAATTATCAGTACTGTCCAGGCTGACTGCAAGGACAGTCCTTCAACCTTGGGGTTCATGGCATCTTGCATTCTGGTACTTCCCAATGCCAAACTGCATATGCGGAAGCTACAATGGTATCTCAAACGTGTATGGACTCAACACTGCCACAATTTGGACACTGTAATTCCGATAATACCTTGCATCCAGAAGGAATTCTTGTGGTGGGAACAGGAATGTCACCTAAACAAGGGACTCTCTGTGACCCGGCCAGAGGCGAGTCAGATCTTAACGACGGATGCCTCAGACTTGGCTTGGGGAGCACACTTCAATGGGAAATGGATTCAAAACACGTGGCCTCCCAAACTACAGCATTTGCATATCAACATGAAGGAGATGTTAGCAGTCCAGTTTGCCCTGATGGCTTTCAAGGGCCTACTTCAACCAGGACAGGTGTTGATACAAACAGACAACACTACAGTCATGTGGTACATCAACAAGCAGGGGGGGGACCCATTCTTATCCTCTTTGCAGACAAGCTATGATATTGTGGGAGACTGCTCTGGGATTGCACATCACTCTTCAAGCACGGTTTCTGCCAGGAGCACAGAACTCCCTAGCAGATGTATTGAGCAGACAAATTGTGGATCCCCACGAGTGGAAATTGGATCCTCAGGTATTTCATCAGTTGACAGTGGCTTGGGGAACTCCAGACATAGATCTGTTCGCTTCTCCTCTAAATTTCCAACTACCAAAATTTTGCACAAAAATGTTTCACCCAAAAGCTTGGAAAGTGGATGCTCTATCTTTCAGTTGGAACAACCTTCACATCTATGCTTTTCCTCCTCTGCCTCTCCTTACCAAGATTTTCTTGAAGGTCAGGTGGGACAAGCCCTGCATGATTTTAATAGCACCAGATTGGCCACGACAGCACTGGTATCCTCTGCTGAGGAGTTTAATTCAGGAGCCTCCTTGGCCTTTGCCACAGCTTCCTCACTTGTTGTCCCAGTCAAGCAATCATTTGCTCAATGTCAGGGTGCAGTCCCTGCATCTAACGGCCTGGCATATTCTATTTTAGAGCCTGTGGGTTCTCAGCTTCCTCAACAGGTTTTAGATGTCATTTTGGAAGCTAGGCGGCCCAGCACTAGAAAAGTTTATGCTGATAAATGGAAGAGATTTTTTGTTTGGAGCACAACAAAGGGCTTTGATGTCTCGGTACCTAATTTGAGTTTTACACTACAGTACCTTACTGAGTTACTAGACAAGGGTTTGTCATTTTCTTCTGTGAAAGTTCATGCTGCAGCCATTTCTGCTCACTATGATTGTGATCCTCCTTTATTTTCTCACCCTTTGTTTAAGCAATTTCTTAGAGGGGCAAAATATAAGACCCCCACGTAGAGCTCCTACTCCTTCCTGGGATCTCAATTTTGTGTTGGAGAAGCTTACTTTGCCTCCTTTTGAACCTGCAGCTACGTCTGAATTGAAGATTTTGTCCTGGAAGACTGCCTTTTTGTTGGCCATTACTTCTGCTAGAAGGGTATCTGAATTGCAGGCTCTCATGGCAGTTGAACCTTTTCTAATATTCCATAAGGATAGAGTTTCTTTGCGTACTAACCCTACTTTCATGCCAAAAGTGATTTCTAATGTGGCCTTGAACCAGTCTATCCATTTGCCTACCTTTTATGCTGATCCCCAAAATAAGGGGGAAAAATCTTGCATTCTTTGGATATACACAGGCAGTTACGTTATTATTTGAGCAGAACTAAGGAGTTCAGACAGACTCAACAGTTATTTGTTTCTTTTGCTTTGGGTTCACAAGGGAAAGCTGTTTCTAAGCAGACTATTTCAAAGTGGATTGGTAATTGTATTGCTTTTTGTTATTCTCATCATGGGAAGCATGTTCCTGCTGGGATTAGACCTCATTCCACTAGGGCTACTGCCACTTCTACTGCTTTTTTGAGAGGTGTAGCTACTAAGGATATTTTGGAAGCAGCTACTTGGAGTTCAGTTCATACTTTTACTAAACATTACCATCTCCCTCTTTTCTCCAAGTCCAGGGCTGGGTTTGCCACTGCAGTCTTACAGGGCATGTTAGCAGCCCCTAATGCTTTTTAGTTTACCAGCCTCCCTTTTCCTTTGCTTTGGGATTCTACCCACAGGTTATGACTGCAGCAATGTGAGACGAAGAACATAGTACAGTTTTGTACCTACCATAAATGTAGATGTTCGAGGATCCACATTGCTGCAGTCCTATTTCCCTCCCTCCTTCCCTCTTTGGTTGGGGGTGTGGTTGTTGTTTGTTGTTATTGTTCCTTGGGGATAATTATTATTTTCTCCCTTTGTGGCTCTGGCCTTTTCCTTTTAAGGCCTTCTGACATCTGGGGCAAGAAAGACTGAGGATATGGCGTCGGTCATGCGCTTAAGTACTATTACGTACTGACGTCAGCTCCGGGCGCCCATGACCGACGCCAGCCTAACTCTTTGGTATTCGGGCCGACCGAGGACAGCGGACTACCCACAGGTTATGACTGCAGCAATGTGGATCCTCGAACATCTACATTTATGGTAGGTACAAAACTATACTTTTTTCCACTCATGGTAAGCTTTTCCAAATCTTTTCCACCTATCACTGAGGATTTTTGCTGGTCGGAGCCTCAGCATGGAGGGTTGTCTTGCTGGTAGAGCTGCATGCTAATGTGGCAATCACATACCTCTCAACCTTTTAGAGTAGGAAATCTGGACAAAGCCATAAATAATGGGTGGACAAAGGCCCAAAAACAGGAACACTTTTAAATACTGCTGTTACAGACTTAGAAAGTTGATAGAGTAACACATTTTGCATTAGCATGAATTTTCTGAAGGGCATGAAGTCTGAAACTCAAATGGCTGTCATTATTTCATTATTTTGTGACTTCACCCCTCAATGACTTGCCAATGATTTGCCAGAAAACCATAATTTTATGAGAAACAGACCAAAAATATGTGGCAAAAATCTGGGCATTCTGCGAAAATCTGTACAGTTGAGAGGTGTGGTGCTAATCAGTCATGTGCTGTCTCACAGAAATGCCAGATTAGAATCATCAGCTGCATAAAATTTCACTGTTGAAGGAAAAAAAGTCTCAAAAGATAGCAGCCATCCATTCACTCCTATGGAAGCAGCCATGGTGCAGGACAGTTCAGTGAAGACATAGGGTTGGTGGTGTGTTAATGTGTGTATGTGTAGACATATCTGTAGGGGCATGAATGAATCTAGAAGAATGTGTGTGTTTGTCTGTAGGGGAATAAATGAAGCTGAAAGAATGTGTGTGTGTGTGTGTGTGTGTGTGTGTGTGTGTGTGTGTGTGTGTGTGTGTGTGTGTGTGTGTGTGCGTGTGTGTCTCTCTGTGTGACCACATTGAGGGGGGTGTTAGACAAGAAATTGAGAGCCTGGTTGTGTGTTTGTGCATGTGGCTGAATGGGTGAGCATGTCCTTGAGTGTAATCAACTGTGGGAGGAATTGTTAGTTAATGTGTGTGTCTGTACATGTGTGTATGTACACGTGGGAATGTGTGTGTGTGTGTGTGTGTGTGTGTGTGTGTGTGTGTGTGTGTGTGTGTGTGTGTGTGTGTGTGTGTGTGTGTGTGTGTGTGTGTATGAGTGTGCGTGTGTGTGTGTGTCTCTGTGCTACTGTCCTATCGTCTGACAGTGCTAATG
>NC_056746.1:402299647-402392147 GCF_019279795.1 Protopterus annectens | reverse complement strand
CAGTAGATGCCATGGTCAGGGCAGCTGTCACCAAAAAGGAACTGGCAGATGAAAGTTTCACTATTCATTTTCCTAACAGGGAGTCTAGGATGATGGATAGGATAGGGAAGCAAATTTATGCTTCATCGACCTTTACATTATAGTCATTGAATTACCTGGCACATTTTACAAGGTCACAGAGGGATCTGATTAAAGAACTTTCGGATACCCTCTCAAGTGCCATTTCTGACAAGGTTCTGGACTCAGTAACTTCTCAGTTGGCCACCCTGATTTCCATTTCCAACTCATCCATGAGGCTCATTTCTCATGCAGCGAATGGTGACAAGAGCCATTGTTTCAGGCTTAAACTTAAGGAGACACACCTGGATGTGTTTGTGTGACTTCGTGGAACCCCTCGAGTCTACATTCATCAGTGCTTCTTTTGAAGGAACTTCCTTGTTTGGACCCAAAGTTAAAGACACACTAACTGGGCGTGAAAAAGATGGAAAGACTGTTTCTGCAATGGGTATATGTTTTCCACTCCTCAGAGACCTTTTTTGAGGAACCAGTGCATTGGTGGAAAAATGTGGTTCAAGAAGTCCCAAGGGTCCTTTCCCTGGCATATGTGGTGGCAACTCCCCCAGAGGCAGATGGGGGAGCTCCAGTGGAAGATGCTACACCTGCAGCAGAGGGGGTCTGCGGAACCAAGGTTTCGGAGACATGTTCTTTGGTTAACTTTTCCAGCACTCCTGAAAGGAGGCCCAAGTGCCCTCCTGTGGAGGAAGTCGGGGGTAATTTTTCCCTGCACCAGAGAACCTAGCTACAGATAACTTCTGACAAATGGATGCAGGGAATTATAGCCAGAAGTTATATTATTCCCTTTTTACTAATCCCATCCTCTTACAAAATATCCTGGGTATTCCACCAATGAAAGGGAACAAGCAGCAAATATACAAAACCTGCTAGAAAAGCAAGTCATCCAAAAGGTTCCCCTCCAGATCAGATATTATCCAGAATTTACTCAAGGCTCTTTTAGTACCAGAAAAGACAGGGGACTGGAGATCTATTCTGCATCTCAGCAAACTAAACAAATCGGTTAATTGAACCAAATTCTGGATGGTCACTGTTAAGTCCATTCTTCTTTTTTTGGAAAAGGATGACTGGAGGTGCTTAATAGACCTCCAGGATGCATACTATCACATAAAAATGCACAGGTGATCCAGGAGGTTCTTATGCTTCCAGCTGGGAGCCAGTCACTGCCAATTCAGAGTACTGCCCTTTGGTTTTACCACAGCCCCCAGGGTGCTCACCAAATGCATGGCAGTAGTAGCAGCTCACTTGAGACTACACAGATTCCGAGGGTTTCCATACCTAGATGACTGGCTTGTCACTGCCACAACTAGGCATCAACTCATAGAAGCCAGACAGAAGGTTCTTCAAACATGCTCCTCCTTGGGAATAACTGTCAACTCCGAAAAATGTCACTTAGAGCAAACACAAGTCCTAGAATTTATAAGTGCTGTTTTAAACACAAAAAACACCTTAACCTCTCTTCCTCTACAAAAATTACAGACAATTCAAAATTTGAGCATACTCAGCAAGAACAATGTGCCAGCCAAACTAGTTATCTGAACATTGGGCTCCATGACAGCAGCAATAACTTTTGCATCCCTGGCCAGATACCATATGTGAATTCTACAGTGGTTGCTTGCAGCACAGTGGTTGATACTTTCCCATCCTATGTCCACACCAATTTCCATTACCAACATTTGCAAGAAGGCTCTAATGTGGTGGACTCATTCAGAACAAATTCTACAAGGACGTCCCTTTCTGCCTCTCAGCCCAAGGCCACAGTGACTATTGATGCCTCCCTTATGGGGTGGGAGGCATTGCAGGGGAAAGACAGTCCAAGGCACTTGGTCCCCAACAGAGGCCTCATTACACATCAGTGTTCTAAAGATGAGGGCAGTGCTGTTAGTATTGAAAGACTTTCAGGATGCTCTCCCTTCTGGAATGATTGTGATTCAAACAGGCAACATGTCAGCAGTCTGGTATATCAACAAACAAGGAGGAGCCATGTCTTATCCACTATGTTGAGAAGCCCTGAGAGAGTGGCAATGGGCGATCTCATCAAACCGCTTTCTGATAACAGTTCACGTTCTGGAAAAGTTGAGTGTGATAGCAGACAAGTTAAGCAGGTCCATTCTTCTACCTCATGAGTGGTCTCTCAATCAGAGAGTATCCAAGAGAATTTTTCACTCATGAGGCCAGCCTTGCTATGATGTATTTGCCTCTCCCTTAAACAAAAAATGCAGCAGCTATTTTCACCTAATTCTCCCAATGGGAAAAGCCAATTTCACAATTCGCCCCCAGTCTCCTTTATCCCTTTCCACTAATACCGTTTGATTCCCAAATTTCTTCAGAAAGCCATACGGTTGAAGAGCAAAGTCATCCTCATAGCCCCCTTTTGGCCTCAACAAATTTAGTTCTCCTTCCTTTGGTCTCACCTAATCAACCAACCTTGGACACTGGATCCAACTCCAGATTTCCTATCCCACCCAACAGGCATGGTCCATCCTGACATTCACAGTCTCAAACTGACAGCTTAGTATTTCCACTGCCAGTAGTAGACAGGCATATGATCTCCTCTCCTGTTCAACGCATACCACTGTCACCTCATAAGTCTGTCACATGAAAACTGTATTCTAGTAAATGGAAGAAGTTTGTACATTGGGATCTGCAGAACGACATTGAATCCTTTTCAGCCTCAATTCATGAAATCCTCAAATTCTTGGCATTGCTTTTTGATAGTAGGCCTCTGCTTCACCATCAAAGTTCAACTAGCAGCCATCTACAACTTCCATATTGGCTTCAAAGACTCTTCTGTGGCTTCTCACAAATTCTGTATGTCCTTCTTGAAGGTACTCTTTTGTTACAACCTCCCTTCAAAGACCTTACTCCACCATGGGAACTCAACTTGGTATTACACGCAATCACAAAACAACCGTTTAAACCTGCCCACACTTGTGATATTAAGTTCCTTTCATGGAAGACTATTATGCTAGTCACACTTACTTCTGCCAGAAGAATTTCAGAAATTCAAGCTCTGTTGTTTAAACCTCCATATCTAGTCTTTCATAAAGACAGAGTTTCACTCAGAACCAACCCTTCGTTCCTTCCAAAAGTGGTCTCAGATAACAACATCAATGGATATATTAACTTGAAAGTTTTCTTCCCCAACTATTCCAATAAAGGAGAGTATTGTTTACATTCTTTGGATGTACTTCTACCTACATGAGACAAAAGATTTCAGAAAATCAGACCAGATTTTTATCTCCTTCTCACATACCAAATTGGGACAAGCTCCAAAGTCACTTTAGCAAAATGACTGGCTAACTGCATTTCCTTTACATAGTCCAAATTTGGTGTTACTCTTTCAAAACTCCCAAAGGCTCATTCCACAAGAGCTGTAAGCTACATCAGCTGTTTTTCAGGCTAAAGCATCCACGGGCAACATATGTGCAGCAGCAATATGGGGTAAGCCCCATACCTTTATTACTGATTACAAATTGGACCTTGTCTCCAGAGGCAAAGCATCATTTGGTTCAATGGTGCTCAGAAATATCCTTCTTTAGTCCACCCAGGAAATAAGGTAGCTGGGGATTCTGTCACATCAGTTGAAGATAACATGAAAATTGACAAGTTTAGATAAAAAAAGTTATATACTCTCCATTATGTTTCATCTGAGTTGTTGATTTTAATGTATCCTCAACTCCCCACCCTCCAAACCCCTGCCTAATTCTTTTGGAAGAACGGGTAATTTCTGCCTTATCACAATCTGGTTGATTATTTTAAATGGTGACTGACCCAGACATGGTCCCCATTGGAAATATAACATTTTTCATTACTCCCCTTCTTCTGCTTATTCTGTCAGCAAAATCGATCTGAGGTTATGAGCCAGTTGCATTATGGGTGAAAGAGGAAGCTCACGAGTTTTTGGTTGCCATGAGCTTTAACAAGCGGCCGAGTCAGTCCCAGGGGATCAAAACCGAACCCATCGGTTGAAGATACATGAAAATCGACAACTCAGATGTAACATTATGTTGAGTACATAACTTCTTTTTCCATCATAAAAATACAAGTTAATGTTCCATCAGATGTTGGCAATAGTAATCACAACTGAACACAAAATGAAACCTAACAGTTTCCTTTGGAAAGCATATACAAACTTCAGCTTCCAATGTAGACAATACCATATACACACTTACAAACACACTACTTAACTGGAAGGCTTTGCCCCTCTATTCCTTCTGATTAAGGGCCTTCATACCCTCATTCTCTAACTTTTATATACTAACTTTACGGTTGCATAACCACAAGGACTAGAGAAATATCACAAGAATGTTGTCATAAGCGCCAGGACCATAGAGCGAGGTGGAGGGGGTGCCACCCACTTTTACAGCTGCAGGACCTGTTTTTCTTTAAGGAGGACCCAACGGAAGACTTATGCATGCATTGCATGTTAACATGATTTTAAAACACAAAAGTGCGCAGAAAATTATCTCAATCTCATTGCTGTAAGCCTGCTGCCAGACAGTCACCCACATAAGAGGTGCTCTGTTTATATTATGCTGCTTTGGGCTCCGTTTATATTATGCTGCTTTGGGCTTCGTTTGTATTATGCTGCTTTGGGCTGTGTGCTCTGTTGTTTATATTATGCTGTTTTGTGTGCTCCATTGTTTATATTATGCTGTTTTGTGTGCTCCATTGTTTATATTATGCTGCTTTGTGTGCTCCATTGTTTATATTATGGTGTGTGTGTGTGTGTGTGTGTGTGTGTGTGTGTGTGTGTGTGTGTGTGTGTGTGTGTGTGTGTTCAGAGGTTCATTGACAGCAACTTTCAGCTATTTCAATTTTTCACTACTGTCACTTGCTGAAATTTCCTTTGACACACTGACATAAATCAGTGGAAAGGAAGGTAACAGACAAAATTTTGTAAAAGTTTAATCAAGTAATGAAAATAGTTGTTGTCTTTCGGCTTTTCTCGGTTAGGGGTCACCACAGTGGAACTCCGGTCCGCTAATGATTGGCAGTAGATTTTCACAAACGCCGAGGTGCCAGCTCAATGTTCAACCTTCAACGAAGGCACGCCCATTTACGCATGTCTTTCGAACGCCCACCCAACCACGGGGAGGACATGCAGACTCCACACAGAAGGCACTCCCCGCACTCCAGCCGAGAATCGAATGGGAGAACCTCTTGCTGTGAAGCAACAATGCTACCGCTGTACCACCACGGAAGTAATGAAAATAGTGAAAGAGGATATTTCATCTGGAATGGACAGTACAGGATATTATTATCACAAATTGTTAGGGCAAGTTTGAAAAGAGTTTTCTAAAAAGGGATTTATGAAAACCAGGGGGAAGGAACAGAAGAAATAAATACTGACAACATATGCCTGGAAAAAGGTAATGAGTGGTAAATAAGACTTGGAGAAAAAAGGCAACAAGCTACACCTTATGAGTAAAGGGATGAGATGAAGCCTGAAAAAGTTTTACTGTTAACAAGTAGACAAAAACAACTTGTTTCAATCCAAGTGGTCAAGAAGGATGAACCAGACCATGTCAGATTGATTCTTTTTATACTGCAATGAATCAACTTTAACTTTCATCCAAGGAAGATACATTTTCCTTATATTAACTCTTTGAGTATTTTGATTTCAAAAAGTACTGCAGGTGTCATATTTCTGGATCAGTGCCTCACTTTTTTTCTTACATTTTCAGCCAAAATGGGATAGCCACAAGCATTCTTTATATTTAATATTTCATGAATTTTATAAGAAAGTAGTCTTACAGATGTACTGGAATTATAATTTTGCCTCCTCTGAACACCAAACCTTATTGAAAGGAAAGCTTATTTTGACAAGGTAAATAGATCTGAATATCCAGATATACTTATTTCATCTGTTTCAGTTAGCCATTTATAACAGTATCTTTTAACAATTGCATTTCTCTGTCTTTTCTAGTACAAATATCTAGTTCATATAAATTTTCTATGGAAATAGGTATCCAAGGCATTGGCTATAAAACTTGCAAATCTTTTCCCCACAGACCCTCTTCAAGTTCTTAGGTTCATAGGTGTGTACTAGGCTAATGGCCCTGGAGCCTTTACAAGCCTAGCCCATAGGAGTACCCTGGCATCATGCCACCCAACCTTAGTTCCTAGTGGCTCTGTCGAGTAGAGCCACTAGAGTGATCCCCGGGGTGAATTTTTCTATTTCCCATCCACTCATCAAGATTTCTCTTGAAGAAGGCCAGTGAGGTGCTCTGCTTGACATGTATGGGAAGTCTATTCCATAGCATGGGCAGTCTTTGGATTATGAACCTGTCCCTCCAGCATGTTATGTTGATTGTGGTAATGAGGTTGAGGCCTCTGGAGCATGTGGTGCGGAGGGATTGGGATTCTTTAGAAAATAAAGCCGATGGTGGCGACAAGTCTAAACAACCACAAAAAGGTACTGTTTTTGTCAATCCGCATAGTTCCTCAAACGTGGCAGTACATACTGTCAAAACATGCCGGATGCCTAACGGCGGACACAGTAAAGACAATTATAAGAATATTTTAGACAAAGTATTTTCCTTTGACGGAACAACAAATGTTAATTCCCATAGTGGGGATATTATGGAATGTCCGGATAACAAAGTGAATGAACGGGAAATGACATTAAGGGACAAATTGTTTCACTTTGAAAAAATTTTATATAAATACAAGTGTTTACAAATTGATAATAACTATTTACATAAATGTTTGACATATAAAATAGTCCCGCAGGGACTCAGATTTTATAAATATCCCTTTGGTATTTACTATACTGAGAATGTGATAAATGATTTGCAAACTTTTTTTGATGACTGTGGGTTCACTCTGATGTCGAAATTGATTAGATATAATGAAGTGCAGCTAAAAAAGTTATTCAATGAAGTGAATGAATGTCAGAATGGAATTGTTAGTGATTTGTTGTTTGATGATTATGAAGGTTTATATATGAAAATTTTTAAAAAGAGTTGAAGCTAAGATAGAGAAAGTGTATTTAAGGAAACAAGGTAAACTTACCAGAGATAGAGAACAATATAAAAAAGGTATTAGTTACCCACTTCCATTTCAGAAATATAAGAAAAATCAGGAAAACAATAGTTACAAGGTTACAAATGGTCATTATAAAGATTTAGGAAGAAACAAGAGGGTAGAATTTCAGGAAAGGTTTGAAACAAGAAATAGCCATCTGGATGAACTGGATACATTTCATGAGGACACTGAAGCTTTTTTAGGACCACGCAGGTCAGAAAGACTAGCAAACAAGCAACGAAACCCCTCGGACCCTGGACAACAGGAATATACAGAGGGGGGAGATTTTGTATGGAGAACCAGAGGGAGGAGAGGGAGATAGAAGAAATTTACATAGAAGAAAATGGTATTACACAGATTTATAAAGGATTTAAAATACATAATTATACGAATCTGAAAGTGGAAAAACAACATTTTGATTTATTTTCAAAGGGGTTTAAATTTGTGAAAACAACATATGGAGACCTGGCTAATATATTATTAGAGTTAAAAATATTTTTACGAAAATTAAATTTGAAAATAACCTGTAAACAGAAACAAACTGGGAAAATACCATTAAATGAACTTTCAGATTGTTGCCAAGTTCTTAGTAGAAGTAGTATCTACAATCCCCCACTACATCCAGTGATAGGGACCTTTGAGGCTATAGTAACCAACGACATTTACGATACTTTTGAAAAATCAAAAAGGTTGCATAAAAATTTGAATTTAAATGAAAAGGAAACCATGTTAATGGAAAATTTAAGAAAAGAGATTAATCTGAGGTTCATGCAACCGGATAAAGGTGGTGGAATGGTGATTTTTAGCCAAGAAGCTTATATTAACACCTTAACAGATTTATTGATGGATGAGAAGACCTACACCACAGTATCGTATAATGAAATTCAAATTGCTTATGGAAGAATAGACAGTTGGTTAGAAGAATATCTTATAGACACTAGAATTGGGAAGGAAACATATAATTTCTTAAAACAGACATATCCTTATATACCCCAAATCTTTGCAATACCTAAGATACACAAGAACATTTTTAAACCTCCCTTTCGTCCCATAGTGTCAGCGAAAAGATCAAAAACTCAACCACTGGCAGTCTATATTGACCATCAATTGAAAGAAATTGTGAAGAACCAGACACACTTGGTGCAGGATTCGTGGGATTTTCTAGGTAAAATTACCAATAATCTATGGTCGGAAACAATAAAATTAGTGACAATAGACGTTAAAGATTTGTTCACCTGCATCCCTAGAAATGAAGGGTTTGAATATTTTGAGAATTGTGTGTACAAATATTACAACACAACGGTGGACAATAAAAAATTGATAATAGAATTGACAGAAATAGTCCTCGATAATAATTTTATCACCTTTCAAGGGGAATATTACAAACAGATTACCGGAGTGGCCATGGGGGCAGCATGTGCCCCCATATATGCCAACATGGTTCTTCTTGGATGGGAGGAGGAATTTATTTTTCAAAGCCCATATATGAAAAATATAAAAATATATCTCAGATTTCTTGATGATATTTTTTTATTATGGGAAGAAGACACTCCAGATGACTTAAAAGATTTTATGTCTTATATAAATCAAACCACTACCTTCTTGTCCTTTACTCATGAAATTAAACAACAAAATATAAATTACTTAGACATTACCTTAAGTAAAACCACCAGTGGTTTTAAATCTAATATTTTTCGTAAGGAAACATGGTGTAACAGCTACTTGCAATTCAACAGCCAACACCCCTTACATCAAAAGAAAAGTATTGTTAAGGGTCAGGCTGTTAGGATTGCAAGAATGACTTCACAACATCAAGACCTAGAGAAGGAATTTTCCTTTTTAATGGAAAAATTTATAGAAAGGGGTTACCCAATGCAATTTGTAGGTGACATCTTGGCAGAAGTATATCAGGGTTGGGGTACAAAATTCAAACCATTACTAGGAGAAAAGTTCATTCCTAAGGACAAAAAGTTAGATGAAACTATTGATTATATGGGTGCTTGCATGGTTGAATACAACGGCTTCTCAGGTTACTTTACCGATATTAGTAAAAACAACTGGAGTATTTTTAAAACCAATAAAGACATCTATGAATTGGTTGGAAAAAAAACAATTTTTACATATAAAACAGCAAAAAATTTTAAAAGAATCTTTGAAGCCGGGAAATTTAACATTGACCAAAAGAAAGGCACCACAAAATGTGGTAGATGTAGGCAGTGTGCATATATTAATTTATCTGTGGAAACTACACTAAACAATGGCTTAAAAAGTAAGATAGTATTCTGCAAAGGCAATTGCAGAAGTAAGATGTTGGTGTATTTGGCTACTTGTTCCAAATGTTTCTCCTTTTACGTGGGTAAGACTGAGAGGACTCTCAGAGAAAGAATTTATGAACATACCCACGACATTAAAAGGAGAAAAGAGACAAGTGCTTTGTTTAAACATTCGTTAGAATGTGAAGGTTTCACAGATTTCAAGTTTGGAATTTTGGAAATTATTAAAATGGACTCTAGGGGGGGTAATATTAAAAATATTCTCCTTCAGAAGGAAATTAGATGGCAGCTAATGTTAAGATCAAATACCCCTCCAGGGCTTAACGAATATATCAGTATTAAGCCTATATTAATAGATAAAGCCTCAAAAGTTTAAAATTATATTTATATATATATATATATACATATGCACAAGTTAGCATATAACATCAAGTATATATATATATATAATATATTTTTTTCATCTATAATAGATATGGCCTTATGGGTTTAAATAGTTGGTTTAACCTGTGACTGATGTATATTAGTTGATTCCACTTTACATTGCCTTGCATCAGTATTTAAGGTTAATATTATACAAATCAATTTTACATCATAAGTGATATATACTTTTTGTACTTTTTGTACTTTGTACATTTTGTTATTCCTATAGTGGTATTCTCAGGTAACAATTACCCTTGTTTCAAATATAGATATTGTACACTGTACTCTTGAATTTTTTACCAATTTTTTACCAACATGTTCATGTAAACAATTTTTATATTCTACAATAATACATGTATCTCAAACAACATATTATAAATAGAAATGAAATTGATTAAATATTATGAAAATGTTTAATACATTTACCATAGGTATTAACAATATGGATGGATTTTAACAACTACATTTTTAAGTTAAAGCATGATTTAATTATTAGATTTTTTTTTTTTTTTAATAATATATATATAAGAAAAGTAAGATTTTATTATATGTTTAAATATAAGTTTTTGTAGATTATGGCAAACTTGGTTATTTATTTATATAATATATAGAACCAAAGGGAATGTATAAAAGAATAATTTTTGTGTATGAATTCATCAATTCATTTAGTGTGGAAAAGTAAAAATTTAACAACAGAATGTATAGCACTTTAAAAAGTATGTACTTCAAAAATATTTGTTTCCTTGCATTTCCTGTTCTCCATTGTATGACCATATAAAGAAGAAACCCACTCAAGGGTTATTTGGTTAATAGTTATTCCAATTCCAGGTTTAACAAATTAATTTACCAATTAGGTTGTAAATTATTTTAAAACAACAATATATAAACAAGAGGCACTGTGTATTCATTATTCTGATGAAGTCTGCTTGCGGCAGACGATAGCGCTGAATCCATCGAATTTTAATCTTTGTTATTAAAGAATATTGTGGTCTGGTCACACGGAGTTTCATTTTATGGTTTTGTGGACTTTTACATTTACTGATTTCTTTAGATGTAGCATTTCTAACAGAGCTGGGTCAGACATGGCTTTGTAAGTCAAGCAGAGATCGCCTCTAAGTAGGCAATATGAGACAGAGAATAGTTGGAGTTTTTTGAGTCTGTCCATATAGCACAAGTGTTTAAGGCCTAGGATCCTCTTTGTGAGGTACTTTTGCGGCCTCTCCAGTTGTTGCAGGTGTCTAGTGAGGTACATGGGGCATTGTACTCAGTGATCAGCCTAATGAGGGAAGAGTAGAGGGAGACAATGACCTCTTTCTTCCTGGATGCAAAACCCTTAGTAATGAGATGTGCCACATAGAAGGACTTTCTGACCACAGTGGCAACGTGGTGGTCAGAAGAGAGATTGCTGTCAACCTGTGTTCCCAGATCTCTTATAATGCCTTTTGTGTTCAGTGGACTACCATAAATGTGGTAATTCAAGGGAACTGGATTTTTCCCAAATGGGATGAAGACACATTTTTTGGCATTGAGTTTAAGGGCATGGTTCTGACACCAGTGGGTCTTATTGAGGCATTTCTGTAGGATGTCAGCATCACTTGGGGAGTTAATAACAGCTCCCAATTTGCAGTCATCTGCGAACTTTGTCAGCCAGAGGCCCTTCATGTTGGCCTGGACTTCAGAGAAGTAGATACCAAACAGGAGAGGACCCAGGACCGAACCCTGTGGGACTCCACTTGTGACTGGTCAGCAGTCTGACTTGGAGTCAGCTACTTTCACACTGTGGGTTCTATCTGTGAGCCAGTTTGCAACCCACCTAGTGATATAGGGGTTGATGCCTAGTTTAGTAAGATTTTCTATGATTCCTGAGTGGGGAATGGTATCAAAGGCCTTGGCCAGATCAGGGTAGGCTGAATGAACCACCTTACCTTCATCCACAGCTCTGGTGACTGAATCAAAGAAGTTGACCTAGTTGAGCAGGCATGCTCTGACCTTCACAAAACCAAACTGTGTAGGATCCAGAGTTTGGAGATTCCCTATATCCTTGAAAGTAATATGTTCTTCCTTAGATCACTGTCCAAACTGTTGGGGTACCAAAGCTAAAACCTTCCATAAGACCATACATGCAAATTATAGTCTAAGCCAGTAGGCTTAAGGATAGATAAGCAGAAGTATGAGCATAAATCATCAGACTATCTCACCATCAGACTGAACACAAGTCTTGCACCTGATCTATTTTATTGTGTGGCCATCACTGGTTCAGATAAGTGCCATGTTGGAGAACTTTCCTTGTTTTTTTCACTTGCATTGCTGTTTGCTGATCTGTTAGATGTTACCTAATAGGGGAAAGTGTGATTGTGCTAGGCAAATTCCTTACAAGGATCTCCACTCCCAGTGCCTTTATTGCTTACGGTTCACAGCAAGACTGTAAAAATTGTACAATCTGTCAGTCCTTTGTTTCAAAGACCTTATAAGAACATGACTTTCATCTCTCAACTTCTACTTGAAAACTCAGCACCTTAAGCACCTCACCCAAGTAAAGATGGTGGACCTTTTAGCCCTGAAGTTCTGCCCATTCAAAATAAAATGTTTAAGAGGCCTAGGCCTAATATCATGACTTCCCAGTCAGACTTTGATGTACTGGAAAGGTTTCAGAATCAGCGGTATGACCAACACCTGTTCAGAATCCCACTACTGCAACCTTGCATGAGGACGGTATCATGTTTGAGGTTTGTATGTCCGAAATGACTGAAGTTACAGATGATGATAAGGAGGAGGAGGATCCCCACTTAATTTCTAAATGACTCAAAAGCAGACAGCAGATCCCTATTAGAGAAGAAATTCTAGACTCACAGTACCACTGTTCCAGAACAGACTATCCATAACAATAAAACAAAGCTCATCGCTCCATATTCAAATGCAACTTGGATCTAAGGATGGGTAATAGAAAATGTACTCCAGCATTGCCCCTCATGCCACTAATGGATAGAAGAAGTTCCTAAATGCTGCATTCCTTACATGCGTATCCTCAAATTATCTATGGTATGATCACAGTTATTCTCACAAGGGCTAATATGCAATTATGAGCCATGAAAGACCAATCAGAAAATGTTAATTCAAGCAGTAAAAGAGAATTGGCTAAGCTTAAAATGTCCTCCAAGTAAACCTGTATTGTGGTAGTAAATAGTTATAAGAAATTGCCCTTTTTAGAAAACTAAGTGCCCCTCTCACAGTCCGCCCCCCCCAGTCTTCAACAGCTTCCAGCATCTATGAGTGTTGTTGTTGACCAACTCTCAGTCAACAATAACTTTACTTGACATAATGCCAATTTGACAAAATTGGACATTTGTCATACCCCTTGACCATGCGATCACTCAGCAAACCCAATGTATGCCACCAATGTATATACACAAATGTTAATGATACCAGAACTCAAGCAGTTTTAAAATAATGAGCTGAAGAAAGAGTCATGCTTGACTGTCCTAGTATAGGCATTACCTTAACTAGTTTCAGTGTGCTTTGTATTTAAAATAAATGCGAACATCCTCTTTAGTAGGAATTGTGGTCAGAGACGTTAGTTAAAAGTGAAGTAAGGTACTCTGGAATATTATGGTCAGAAGACTAAAAGGTTTTATGCTATTCATTCAGGCCATTGAACTGATGTTTTTTTGAGCTGCTTGTCAGATCCAGTCTGGTGTTAATAGTGTCCTGGCCTTGAGCTCCTTCAAACTTTCCCTCCTGCAATATATGTTTGTGTGTACATATATGTCTCTATATGTCTCTCTGTCTCTATCCATCTATATATATATATATATATATATATATATATATATATATATATATATATATATATGTATATATATATATATATGTGTGTGTGTGTGTGTGTGTATGTATATATATATATATATATATATATATATATATATGTATGTATATATATATATATATGTATATATATATATATATATATGTATGTATATACCGGCCTTGGGCATAGGCAAACTAGGCGACCACCTAGGGCGCCGTGCAGGCCGGCCTCATAAAGGGCGCAATTTGTGTGTATTTATTTATTTTAATTAATTTACTTTTCTTAATAAGAAAAGTAAATTAATTAAAATAAGTAAACCATATGTAGAGACCGGGATATAAACAACATTGCTATGTCCGCATAGGCATCATTGTGAACATGGAAAAGGAGTTTAAGATCGATTCTGAGGGAGCGTGGTTTGATATCTATATGGTATGTATATCCTTAAGAATTAGTTGTCTCAGTACTTTTCTTTTTCTATATGGAAGTTCTGTCTTCTGAGGCTGTTTTCCTCTCCAGGTGTGTGTACATTGGGCGTTCGTACGAAGGTATTTTTTTAAATATATATTGTTTGGAGTACTGGTAGTGAAATGCACCTGCGTAGTGAAACTACCTGGAGCGCAGTGGCAGTACAGCTGTAGCACCTGTTTTGATGACATACATTTTCATATGAGAATGTGCTGCAGTCAAGAAGGAAAACCATGCAGATTGTTTGCTTCAATTTGAAGTTTCAATTTTATATATATTGTGCTGTTTTTGGGAAGGGGGCTAACATATTAGGCATATCAAATTGATGTGCAAGTGTTCTATAATGTCACTGTATTGTCTTTATGTAGCTATTTTAAATATCATATTGCATGTTATGTTATAATGCCAGTCTGCACATTTTCTGTTGGTACACTCGGAAGTGATACGCAACGATTGTTCTTGGTAAAGGTAATTATTTATGACCATAATGTGAAACTTGTTCTGGCTTATAAACACTATGGTATGTACTGCAGATGTTGAATTTAAGTTTCGCATGGGTAACTCTAGGGCGCTGCAAGTGTTACTCAACAACTGCTTAATGAAAAGGGGGTTAAGAAAATGAAACAAAATGATCAGTATTTAACCTCAGAACTGATGTCATAAGATCTGCAGGAGGGAAGTGGATTCAGGAGCCACCATTCTTGCTCACAGAGAGTGACCTTAACCTGGTTGCAATAATTGCTTCCTCTGACCCTGAAACAGTTGAGCAAACATCTGCCTTATCCTTCCCCTTTGTGTTATGCCAGGTGCCTAAGTTACTGATTGAATTCTGGTCACCTGGGTCATAGTCAGGATTTTATCCCTTTATGCCAGTAGAGATAGCTAACATTTCTTTTCTTTGTTTTTACTCTACAGGAATTGCCCAGCACTGGCTCCTCTTGTTCCTGTTGGCTCTTTTGTTCTTTTTTGGGGGTGAGAGTGAGGTGTCCCCTATACTGGATAAGTTCCCTGCAGTCTGGGTGAGAATGAGGCGTCCAGTATACTGGATAAGTTCCCTGCAGTCTGTTTGCTCCTATCTGGAGAACTTTACCAGCCATTTTTCCCTGGAAGCTGAGAGTCAGGAATTTGGGAAAGGGTTAAATGCCAGTCCCGTAGCAGTGCCCTTCCTGCCTTAACCTCTCCCTGGTAGATTTCTTTTTGGATTCTGCAATAGCTGCCTGGTTGGGAAGAGGTGTGAGTGCTTCAATACATGCCTTCCCCCTTTACTCAGTGGTGCTCTTACCACTGCAATGGCTCAAGCTTTCCAGATCATTTCCACAAGTAATCACCCACCTACAATTAGGTGTCACTAAAATGTGGGGCCTACACAACACCCCCTAGTGCATGAGAGAAATTTACTAATTGGTCTGCCTTTTCTTTCTTTCCTTTATGTCTTAACAGTCTAGACCAAGGAGTTATGGATAGATCTAATACTAACCAGAACTATACGATCACCTTCACCTTTACTTACTGCCCAGAGGCCTTAGATATTGGGAAGACAGTAAGAACATATTGGTGTTATCTATCACTGGATAAGGACCTTTCTAAAATTTTAAACTTTGGCCCTGTAATAACCTATAGAAGAGGTACCAATATGAAAAAGCTTCTTGAAACTAGGTCTAAAGCCATGAAAACTAAAGGGGGCACCAAGAAATGTGGTGCATGTAACTATTGTAGGTACATAGAAACATCGGACAGGTTTATTATTAGGAAAGAAATTTATCATGTTAAGGAAACCTACAATTGCAATTCTAAAGCTATTGTTTATCTGGCACAGTGCACACAGTGCCCATCATTTTATGTGGGCAAGACAGACAGGCGTTTGCGTGATAGGATTTATGAACATACATACGCAATAGCAAGAAACAAAAATGAAAACGCCTTAGCTAGACACTGCACTGAAAGTTTGGGCCATACATTCAAGTTCATGGTGATTAGTCAAATAAATAAGTTTTTAGCAGAACTTAATTTTGTTAGTGAGAACTATTTGAAATTGGAACTTGAGAAAAATGAATTAACCTGGCAGTTACGTTTGGCAGCTTGTAGAGAGCCAGGTTTGAATGAGCTTTGTTCAATTGCATGCATCTTAAAGATTAAAAATTTATTAAGGTAAATTTATTCATGGTTACAATCATCAATCAAAGGTTTATGAATTTATATTCAAGCTGTCTAGTATCAATCACTTAGGTAACTTGTATAAAACAAATATTTATTAATTAATATATTTTCTATTTTTAAAAAATTTACCCATAGGAATAATTTGTATGTAATAGGAACACTTAATTGTTGTACGTGATATGAACTAGTTTTAACATTACACACTGGGTTTACACTAGGTTTACATTACATGGTGTTGACTTAGCACATGATAAGTAATTGCAATTATTTATGTATTTTAATACTTTAAACTGTGTTTTTTATATAGGAATAGAAACAAGTGTTACTGTGTTTTTAAATAGTGTAATTGGATCGCAGCAATTTGATGCAAAGTATCCGTGTTGGTGACGAAATGAATATTTAAATGCAAACGTTAAGAGTACTGGTTGTTGTCTGAAGAAGTTCTGAAATTGTTCGGAATGAAAAACGCTTGTAGCGTTTTACATTTATTTTACTTTACTTGTACAATAAAAATAATCTTTTAACTATTTCGCCATTCCTCCTGAGTAAGGACTTATTTCTACACGTTTTGGATTATAGCAACAGGAGACCATCCTTTGCTTTTGGTGTTGCCAGCATTTGTTTTTTAAGTGTTAGTATCATAATTGCCTTTGGTGCAGAAGGCTGTAGATTCTACTCCCACACCATGTAGATGACATGCTGATATTGCATTGCTCATATGATTGCTGATTATTTGGTGCATTTTAAGGTGATAGGGGTTCTACACTCCTATGTCCTTTGTACGAGGTGCCCAGTGACTATGAACTTGTTGGTCATTTCCTATTGCAATATTACCAACTTACCAATTTTTTAATGCAATATAGGCAATTAATTTTTCAAGGAAAACAGGCACTGAATTTGTAGATAAAACATTGATATGTGAAGTTGTTTTGTCGTTAACAACCTCTTCGTTGGGTACGAATTTCTTTAATGTGGAATTCAGATGATTTTACATCTGCAGAGATTGTGAGTATGGAGTAATATTGGTGGATTATAATGAGAGAAGTCTTGTGTGGCCTTTTATGGTTGAACATTTCTGAAATGGGTAGTTATTGGTTCATACATTTTGTTTCATTGCTTATTAAAAGAATGTTTAAAACTACAAATTTAAAACACTTTCTAACAAGTGCTGTTGTATTTATACAAGGAATATAATTCAATGCAATCAGGAAGGTGAATCTAAGAACAAATACAAGGATGCATGGCCCTAAAAAATGTGTGTAAGGAGACTGTTTTGAAAACAGCCCAAAGGTAAACTTAATTCTTCACTGGCCAGATACATTTTCTATGAATGTGGGTTTTCATGCCGTTTCAATGAATATGAATTTTCCCATTTCAATGAATGTGAGTTTCAAGGGCAGAGAAGTTTACTGCTTATGCTGTCTGTTTTCATTGCGAGACTGTATTGTTTAGCAAATGGCTACCTGTGTTTGTGCTATTTTATTTCAATATCTGTAATGACTGTAGAAGCAAATAGAACAGTATGCATGGTAACTGGTGAGAAATAACCAAATAATGGAACACTGGAATGGCTGAAGTGGGGGCTGCTGCTGGGAGGAAGGGGTTGCTGCAGGAATGGCTGCTCTGGGGGGGTAGTCTATTACCCTGCCTAGGGCCCTATTCGACCATGATCTGGTCTCGTATTTAAAGTAGAAAATACTATGCAGAAGTAGTTGTAGTTAAAGATACGTTGTAATGTAGTTATTCTTCCTATGCATTTAAATACTTTAAGGAAATGACTGGAGTGGCTTTCTTGGGGAGTGACCCTGTGGTTGTGACTCATATAGGGGTGTTTCATGACTGTGGTGAGGGTGGGCTTTAAGGGGCACCAGAACACTACTTCGTCTAGGGCACCATTTCGTCGAAGCCTCATTTCACTGAAAATGAATTCCCTGAGCACAATTCACTGAAACCTCACTTCACTGACAACGCATTGGACTGAAACTCATTTTGTTTAAACAGGTATATGCCCAGTTCTTTACTGTAGTGCGATCCCGGAGTTAGTATATATAGTTAGGGGGGTGTGGGGGCATAGCCCCCCCCCCACATTGGGGGTGGGTGGGATGTATAGCCCCCCACATAGTTTGGATATATACTATTTTCTGGAAAGAGTTATTCATTTGACTTGTAAGAATCCATATCAATTATTTACAACATTTAAAATAGGTGGGGGCTATGCCCCCCCTTACTGTATATACTAACTCCAGGATCGCTATACAGTGGGTAACAGGGCATATACCTGTTTAGGCGAAATGAGGTTCAGTCAAATGAGTTTTCAGTGAAGTGAACTTTCAGTGAATTGTGCTCAGGCAATTAATTTTCAGTGAAATGAGGCTTTGACGAAATGAGTTTCAGTGAAATGTGTTTTCTGTCAAGCAAAGTAGACCCACACACACACACATATATATGTATATATATATATATATATATATATATATATATATATATATATATATATATATATATATGTATGTGTGTGTGTATATATATATATATATATATATATATATATATATATATATACACACACACACACACACACACACACACACACACACACACACACACGCACACACATATTTACCCAACTGGAGTGGTCTAATCATTTGATTATTTATGTTTTAACCACATCACGCAGGCAGGAGACAGGAGGCCTACCAACTCTTTCCATTTAAAACATTCTCTTCTGTCACGTATTTGAATATAGATGTGCATAGTTTTTGGCATATACTATATGATGGAAAAAGAGAAAAGCCCTGCAAGTAGGATCCAAGTGCAAGGCAAAACAAACTGTCAGTCACTGAAAAATGCCAGCACAAAACTCAGTATATTTCAGCAACAAAACTACATGTTAAAAATCCTGTCAGTGTTTTTACTGGAAAATTGTTTATATGTGAATATAAATGGACATGATGAACAATGGCTGCATTGATAAGTGCCCCAAAGTTTGTCACCAGTCATCGTAAGTTGTTGATGTATAATGCCACCTGAACCCATTCTCTTATAATGTGAAAAAAATGAACTTAATGTTCTCCCTCTACGGTAACCATATTGACAAGTGTTACCGACTAAGGAGGCAATATCCTCATTGGCAGTGAGGATGTTCCAATGTTTCATCATGGTATTTCTAATCAAATTGATGTTACGCCCAAAGGTAGTAATAAACCGTAATCCTCCATCCTGTGTATCCCTATTTCTGTCACAATATTTGAGAAGGGAAGTTCTGGTGGAATTGGTTGCAAAGTGACGTGCCAACTGAATGTCAGGCTCCTTGTATCCCCTGGTTCTAAATCTGTTGGTTAGATCTTGTTGTGATTCTTCAAAGTCATTTTCTGCGGAACAAATCCTGTGTATCCTGAGGAACTGGGATTTGGGTATATTCCGGATGATGTGGCTAGGGTGCATACTAGTTGCATGTAATAAAGTATTGTATTGCGGGTATTTATGAAATGTTTTGCTTCGTAAAGTACCATCTGGGTTCCTGATGACTGCTACATCCAAAAAGTTGATTTGATTTTGGTGATAAGTTGAAGTAAATTCAATACCCCATTTGTTATGGTTGAGGTATGACAGAAATTCAGCCAAATATTCTTCATCAGAAAGCCAAACTAACCAACAATCATCAAGATAACATTGCCAAATATCCAGCTCCTCAAGATAGATGTTATGTGTTTGATCATAAATGAGTTGCTCCTCAATGTAGCCCATGAATAAGTCTGCATATATAGGAGCAAAAGAGGCTCCCATAGTGGTACCCTTCAACTGCCAATAGCATTCACCTTGAAAATAGAAAACATTTTTATTCAAAACATGTTCTGCCATACAGATCAAAAGCGTATTGAAACCAACTGGATATAATTTGGCTCTATCTAACCAAAACTTGAGGGCCTCAAGTCCAGCCCAATGTGGTATATTGGTGTATAAAGCCTTGACATCTAATGTACAAAGTAACCACTCAGGTTCTAATTGGTTATCTTCTATAATGGATAAGAATTGGGTGGTGTCTTGTATCCTTGCTCGAATCAAATTTAGTAGTAGTTTCAAGTATGAAGTCAAAAATTCAGAC
This sequence comes from Protopterus annectens, assembly GCF_019279795.1. Classification (NCBI taxonomy): domain Eukaryota; kingdom Metazoa; phylum Chordata; order Ceratodontiformes; family Protopteridae; genus Protopterus; species Protopterus annectens. The sequence continues at coordinate 402,371,809 of NC_056746.1, read as the reverse complement.
AGTGGTTCCGTCAATGACCCCATACCAGACACAGTGGGTCTACCAGGTGGTTTGTTCAGGCACTTGTGTATCTTAGGTAGTAAATAAAGAATTTGTTGTTGTGGGTCCCGTACCATTAATTGTGATTTAACTGTGTCTGATATAATGCCCTCCGAAACTGCTAACTCAAGAAAATTGTCAATTTCTCTTTTAAAGTTCGGGGTGGGGTCAATAGGCATTTTCATGTAGTGGGATGGGTTGGCTAATTGTCCATTTCCCTCCCCCAGATAATAATCTGTATCCATGATTACTATTGCCCCACCCTTGTCAACCTGAATAATAACAATGTTTTTGTTGTCCCTGAGCTGTTGTAAAGCCTGCAGTTCAGGAGTAGAGAGATTATGTTTCAGAGGTGAAAAGTGTACAGCTTGCTGAAAGATAGCCACATTCTGATTCATAGGTGGAACAAAATTGGATTTATGGAATTTGAATTTTGTGGATCTTTGAGAATCAGACCTGGGTCCAAAAAACAATTTGAGGTTGATTCTGCAACAAAAATCGTTAACATCTTTGGCAATATGAAATTCATCCACAAAAAACCCTGGAACAAAGTTTGAACCTTTATTTAATACTTTCTTTTGATCTTCTGTCAAGACAATTTTGGAAATATTCAAAATATTGTCATCTATCGTGTCATTAATGTTTGGATAAGTGCTTCAGTTGTATCTATCTTGGTGTTTCCTATGCTTTCTCCCACCCCTCCTCCTAGTGAGTTTAAAGAATGTGTTTGGCTTTTAGTCTTTTTGGGAGTCGGAGACTCACCAGTACAAATACCCTCCATATCAGTTGTCGAAGAATCGTCTCCTGAGGTGCTACTATATGTGTGAGACCCCTGGAGTATGGATCTAGGTCTTGGGGTTGGTATATCTACCAGACCTCTGGCCAGTTTCCACGTACCTAACATTTTTGGTGGCCTCAAAGGGTCGGCCCCTCTGATAGTCAGTAATATCTCTGTTGAATTTTTTAATCTTTTTTTCTTTAGTCTGTTTTTCAAACAAAAGCAATTCCTTTGACAGTTTATTAAGGCATATAGAAAATTGTGGGTGACCATCATATGGTTTAGCTTGTCCACACAGATCACCAACTTCTTTAATATTAATTTCAATAGTCTGTTCATAATACGAACTTAAAATCTGAACGAAATTCATAGATGCCTGTTGTTGTGCCAAATGCCATTCTTTGCTAAGGATGTCATCTATCTTGCTCACCAAAGGTTGAATTTTGATTCTTAAGCCCCTAGGCGTAATTTGTTTGTTCATATAGGCTTTGAAAAGCCTCAAATGCCAAATGTTACATCTCAAATTCTTCATGCCTTTGCTGAGTTTATAAAAAGCATCATTACAGCTGTCAACTGGATCCATGGGTTGAGGAAGATGATCTCCTTCGGGTATACCAAAATCCCCGATATCATTTTTGTCGGCACAAAGGCCCTGAAGTATTTGTTCAAGATCCATGACAATAAGCTGATCTATATGAAATCTATTCAGATCTCCAGATAGAATAAAAGCTGATATATAATAATATGCCGGTAAACTGTCAAATGGTAGTAAGCCTAAAGTTAAACAAAAATGTGTAACCAAAATTATTCCAATTATCAGGGGGGCAATCCCAGTGCCAACAAAAAATTATAGGTGAGATGATGTACATGTACCTATACACTTGTTCACCACCACAATCCTGCCCCCATACATATGCTAGTGTCAGTGTCTAAACACACCAACACATATATGAGTACATAAGTAACTACAGTTGCTATATCTGTATTTGAAACTAGTATATTTTTAAGGCCAAAATAAAATGTTTTTAGTCTGTATATGTATAGCTAATGTGTGAACCTGAGGAATAATATCAAGCACCCAAATACGCCAGTTGGAATGTTCTTTAAATAAGCCAAACAAGAACCATATATAGGAAGAAAAAAGGGGGGGGGGGGGCGGGAGAAGAAAGGAACCCTTCTTGAACCTAAGCCAAAAGCATGAACTCAATAAAGTTCCGTTTGTATTAATGTAATTATTCAGTAACAAAAATAGTGTTGGCAACCAATAAACAAAGCCCTCTGAAAATGCAAGAAGGGACAGTTGACACACACGAAAACTTGTATCAGCTAGTCAGTATTCAGGGAATGACATATGATGATCAAAAAAGTATATATATGTGACCATTAAGTAACTTCAATTCCCTATGATGTGAACACCTGTAAAGCATCTATTGTAACCTAAATCAAATAAATTGATATGAGCCTACCTAATTATTAATATTAAAGAGTATTAAAGAAATAAAAGCATATCCTGAGGTCGATAGATTAAATCTTACTAGACCAGACATATGGGCCATATGGGCCTAACTTAGTTATGCCTGTACAGTCTAACAAAAATTATGTTGTCCTAACAGTGTAGTGTAATGCTAACAGAAAGAATGAATTAGAGATCTAGTCCCAAGCCCTATTTCTAAATGTGATGAAGTATACAATAGATGACCAAACATACCTAAAAATAGGTAGTGTAAAAATAAGCCAGATAAAAGCTACAAAGCTGTTAACCCTTATCAAAAAATGTTAATGTAGCAAAAAACAATAGTATCAGTAGTAGTTAGAAAAAACAGACTTAAATACCATACAAAAAATGTACAAATGAGTACTACGATAAATTACAAAAATTCAAAAACTTTATCAATTGCTTGAAATATGTTATATTCCGACTTGACAACTGCTTGGAGAATAACTCATGTTGCCAAAAAGCAAAATGAGAACAAATATAATACACCAGTCAAGATAACAAATGTAGTTCCGTTTTTGGTAAACTGTTCAAGAATACCCCGATATGTATGTGTCCAAATCCAAGTCCAAATCCAATTATCAGTTCTCGATGAAAAAACAGTATATAAATACAGTACCTGGTTAAAGAGGTGCAATATGAGTGTCAATAAAAGGGCTTAACACCACGGTTCCCCCAAATCGAAAACCCGAACGGACAACACCAACCAGGAAGCCTTAGTGCTAAATAATAATGTTGTTACAACAAATTTCAACTGATCTGGTCTGTAGCGATCCCAAATATGACCAAAATGATGGTTATAGCCAAAAAAAGGTGCAAAAATAAAGTACCTTGTTGCCTGGAGATCACGTAAATCCATTCGCGAGTGGGCGAATCTGAACCGGAACTGCAAGGTTGGTTTAAAAGTTGTAGTGTCCAAAATAAAATATAAAAACGAAAATAATAACAACTGTGTTATTTGAAGCATATAATACAACACAGAAGGGCACAATGTGGATAAAGTTACATGGGGCCAATTCCAACAAGGCAAGGCCAGTTCAAAAAGTTAGAAATCCAATTAAAATGGTAGAACCCAGGTAAGTTGAAAACCAAAAACCGATAGATCCCAGGGCACTTCAACAACACATAGATGTGGACATGATAATCTCATATAATAGAACCAAACTGGATCCCTCTCAGTCCAGAAGGAGAAACTGGTAAATCCTTAAGCAAAATATGATGTATAATGTCCAACAGATGTGATGGATCCAAAAACCAACAGTCATGGTGTACAAATCCTTCCAGAAAGGGAGGCCAAATAATCCCTGAAAGCTGATAGAATGACAATGAAGAGTGCTGTAACTGAGTAGGATCCACAGCAGGGTGGAAGAACCAAACTGGAAAAAGAGAAAAGCCCTGCAAGTAGGATCCAAGTGCAAGGCAAAACAAACTATCAGTAACTGAAAAAATGCCAGCACAAAACTCAGTATATATCAGCAACAAAACTACAGCAACACTAAGGTAAAACTTAAGTGTTTTAATATACATATCGAACAAATCAATAATCCAGACCAGTTTCATCCTAACATGGCTTTCCTCAGTGGAACAAGAAAAGTACAAACAGGAAATGATGCACAAATGCAGGTTTAAATAAGGTCCATAGACCAATGAGGTGCTTCCAAAGGATTTTAGGCATGCCCATAATACTGCCTGAAAGAAAAACTGGAAGGAAAAATACAAACTTGAAAATAAAAAAAAATAAATAAAAAATTGCAAATATTTTTTCTTCTCTAAGGTGCTCAGATAGATACTTAGGTATTTAGAATGTTTACAATGTTTATTCAAGTTATTATTTGTGTGTGTGTGTGTGTGTGTGTGTGTGTGTGTGTGTGTGTGTGTGTGTGTGTGTGTGTGTGTGGTAGGGCAGTGTTACTTTTACCATCTGTCATGACAGGTAAAGAAAAAGAGAAGAGCTTCAAGAATGTACCACATGTGACCATGTTTCACCCCAGGACACCCATGAGCTCTGTATAGTGTGCCTGGGGCAGAAACACCTCTCAGTGGTCTTTCAGATGATCGTAAACATTATTAGGAGATTGCTTCCTCCTAAACAGCCAGGAGAGAAAGCTAAGAAAGAGAAGAACAGTGACAAAGAAAATGACACTGAGTTGAAGAAAAGGAAAGCAGACAACTCCAGATCATCTTCAGTATCAAAAGTGCTGAATATGCAACTAGTTCCTCAACTATTGGAGACAGAAGTTTCCCCATTATGGCAAAATTACTTTCAGAACTAGTAGTGATCCCAGACAAGTTGCTGAAAGATCAGTCCAGTCACCATTCATTGGAGAGAGAACTACCCTGGTTCATTTTCAGCCCCTTCAGCTTCATCATTACAGTCTGTCACATCCTTTAGGAGAGCTTCAGATGTCAATCAGGGATGTATGATGATGCAGATTGAGATAGGTGTCATTTCATTTAATTCCCCTTGGTTTCAAGGGAAAATTGAGCTGGACCATCCTCTCCCATACTTGCCTCTTCCCCAATCCATGTTGTAACACCAGAAAATTCAGATCCCAGCACTTCCCAAAGCCTGTATATATTATTGTGACCAGTAGTTCTACCTCACTGTTGGTATCTATGCATCTCTGTTGAATTTTTTAATCTTTTTTTCTTTAGTCTGTTTTTCAAACAAAAGCAATTCCTTTGACAGTTTATTAAGGCATATAGAAAATTGTGGGTGACCATCATATGGTTTAGCTTGTCCACACAGATCACCAACTTCTTTAATATTAATTTCAATAGTCCGTTCATAATACGAACTTAAAATCTGAATGAAATTCATAGATGCCTGTTGTTGTGCCAAATGCCATTCTTTGCTAAGGATGCCATCTATCTTGCTCACCATAGGTTGAATTTTGATTCTTAAGCCCCTAGGCGTAATTTGTTTGTTCATATAGGCTTTGAAAAGCCTCAAATGCCAAATGTTAGATCTCAAATTCTTCATGCCTTTGCTGAGTTTATAAAAAGCATCATTACAGCCGTCAACTGGATCCATGGGTTGAGGAAGACCATCTCCTTCGGGTATACCAAAAACCCCAATATCATTTTTGTCGGCACAGAGGCCCTGAAGTATTTGTTCAAGATCCATGACAATAAGTGATCTATATGAAATCTATTCAGATCTCCAGATAGAATAAAAGCTGATATACAATAATATGCCAGTAAACTGTCAAATGGTAGTAAGCCTAAAGTTAAACAAAAATGTGTAACCAAAATTATTCCAATTATCAGGGGGCAATCCCAGTGCCACCAAAAAATTATAGGTGAGATGATGCAGATTGAGATAGGTGTCATTTCATTTCATTCCCCTTGGTTTCAAGGGAAAATTGAGCTGGACCATCCTCTCCCATTCTTGCTTCTTCCCCAATCTATGTTGTATCACCAGAAAATTCAGATCCCAGACACTTCCCAAAGCCTGTATGTATTATGGTGACCAGTAGTTCTACCTCACTGCTGGTATCTATGCATCTAACTCATCTCATGCCAAGACTTTTGACATCAACTCAGAGATGGCCACTCAGCACTAGGCCTTTAGCACTCAACTCAGCACCAACTTATTTGGCACATGTTTTGGTATTACAGTCTTTGCCCTTCAAAGTGTCAGCACTGTTTGTTGGTGAGTTTCTTCCTCAGCACAATTTGCATCCACCTCAGGAGGAGACAGACGTGGTGCTTTGCTGAGGCTGTCCAGTACTGGCGAACATGGGGTTGGCATTCATTGTGATGGAGATGGTGATTGCCTCCACTCCACTCCAAGAACAATTCCAATGGTGTTGGCTCAGTCCCCTGATATCCTACAATCTGTGCCTCAGCCTAGAACAGATGGTCTGAAGTAACCCGCGCAGTTCAATATGGAGTCCTCTGAGGAGTTGGAGTGTCCCCAAAAAGATGACATGCAAGAGGTAGTACATAGACTCTCCTACTGAATCGCTCACCTCAGACAATGACTTGGATTATCAAGAGGGTCCCTCCACCCCCCCCCCCCAGAAGACACCACATTTGATAAGATGCTAGAATTTATGTGGTAGAGGGGATCATGGCTAATAGACTCATCCTTTCATGATGAGGTAGTGTTATTTGAGGGATTTTATTCTGCATCCTCTGTTTCCTGTGTGCTCTATCTTGCTGACTGTCTGATAGATTTGGCCATCAGGAGGCATGGCAGAAACCTAATTTCTCTGAAGCTATTCCTAGGAAGCCCATCATAATTCTTGGGCCACCAAAGAATAGATAGTACTGATCCAAGGGATCTCTTATAGATTCTCTAATCATAGTAGCAGCCACCAAAAGAAAGCTCTCTGATGATGCAACTACTGTTTATCTGCCCGACAAGGAGTATAGGATGAGGAACAGAATGGGGGAGTGGGCACACACTTCATGTACCTTTGCCTAAAAAGCATTAAACTGTGTCACTTACATGAACAGCTTCCGGAGAGAATTAATGGAGCAAGCTTTAGCCTCTCTAAGAAAGCCATTCTCACCAGCGTCCATGAAACAGTTGGAGACTACATTGGGCACAATTGCTGAATATCACTAACCTCTTTATGTGACTTATGCATAATGCTACTGATGGAGTGGGGTGTGCAGCAGGCACAGGTATTACATTGAGAAACCATGCCTAGATCTGTCTTTGTGATTTTGTGGATAACTTCAAGCCATCATTCATAAATGCTCCTTATGATGAAATTTCTTCAAGATTTTTTTAGTTCCAAAGAAAACTGAGGACCATAGGCCCATTCAAGACCTTAGCAGCCTAAACCTTTAGATCAAACAGGCGTCCTTTAGAATGGTCACATCGCAAGTGATTTTACATCAAAAAGACCTCCTTTAGAATGGCCACATTGCAAGTGGTTTTGCCCTGCTTAAAGGCAAATGATTGGATGTGTTAAATAGATTTTTCAAGATGCCTACCGCCACATCAAGATTGCAAAAGCATCCAGGAAATTTCTGTGCTTCTGGCGAGGTGCCTATCATTTTCAGTACAGAGCCCCTGCCCTTTGGTCTCACTACAGCCCCCTGGATGTTTACCAAGTACATGGCAATAGTCACAGTCCATCTACGATTCAAAGGGATCTGGGTGTTCCCTGCTTAGAAAATTAGCTTTTTGCTGCAATGACCAGCGAATCTCCTATCCAAATCAGAGACTACTTGCTACAGTTTTGCCTGCCCTTAGTCTGTAAATTATGATAAAGCAAATCTTCAGCCAATTCAAGAAATTCTGCTTGTCAGATGCCATCTAGACACCACAAAGTGCATAATGAGTCTCCCATCTGAATGAATTCAGTCTCTTAGACTTGCTGTCCAGATTTTTCTAAATCTGTCTGCAGCATCAGTACTTCAAGTTCTGAGAATGATGCCGTTCACTACAGTCATGGGGTAATTCACTTGCTTTCACAGCTCACCTGTTAAAGCCCCCATGGCGTTTAAATCTTCATCTGGATTTTCTGTGACTCAACCATTCAGACAGTTTCATCTGGACTTAGCCGATGTCATACTGACTGCTTGGCTTCTCCAATTCCCTAATTACCAAAAAACATTCATTATCTCAGAATGTTATTTGCATACTTTCTGCATCTCAAAAATTAATCTCTTGAAGGGCATACCAAAGCACTTGGAAGTGTTTTTCAGTTTGGACAGCTGGACAAGGTATTGACCATTAATATGCTTCTTTGCCTGAAATTCTACAGTTCCTTTTTGCATTTATTTTATTCAAGCTCCAATTATTCTGATATTAAAATTCAACTGGCATCCATATTCATTTATTATAATGCATTTAACTTGCATTCCGTAGTTTTTCATAATGTGTGTAAGACTTTTTTGAGAGATACCTTCCTAGTGTGCCTGCTAGTTCAAGAGCTGGTCCTCTGTGTTACCTTAATACTCTACAGGAAAACCTAGCAGAAAGTCCCTTTGAGCCAACTTCTTCTGCACAGCTATAATTATTTTCTTACAAAACTCAATATTTTGGTTGGCAGTCACTTCTGTAAGAATTTCAAAGTTACAGGATTTATCTTCTTGTCTGTACTATCTGATCTTCCATAAAGACAGTTTATCACTCTGGACTAACCTTATCTTTGTACTCAAGGTTGCCCCAGAATCTAACCTAATCAACTTATTTGTGTACCTGTGTTCTTTCCAAGCCATGCCAGCAAGGGAGAGTACATCCTTCATAACCTAGATTTTCACAGACAGTAGAGATTTTATGTTCACAGAAGTAAATGATTCAGGAAGGATACTCAGTTAATGATATCATTCACTCCTGATAGACTAGAAAATAAAGTTACTAGGGTTACCCTGTCTAGATGGCTATCTGATTGTATCTCCGTTGTATGTACATCTCATAACAAGCCAAGTCCTTGCCACAGCCAATCCAAAGTTTCACTCCACCAGGTCAGTATCTCCCTCTACAGCCTTTTCAAAAAAAACTCCTCTCTGGATGAAATTTGTGCTGCAGCATCTTGGCCTAAGCTGCATACCATTATCCAGATCCAGGGCTTTCCTTGGAGCCACAGTCCCCTAGGGTATCCTGCCGTGATGCCATCTGGACAATAGGTAGGATGGGAGTCTGACCCATCAGTCTGACTAGATGGACCAGTTGAGTAGGATATGGAAGTTATGCATTTACCATAACACTGTATGATTTCATTGTGCTGTATCAGATATGACACCTGTTCATCTATCCCCCTACCAAATTTTAATTTCCTAAAGATCTAAAAGACTGTCCTAAAGTTCTTACTCCATACTTTCTATTTTGCTTCAAATCACCAGTACACAGAGGTAAGCAACAAACTCGATCTGTGGAGAGTTTCTGCACAAAAGGATTATAGGAGGGAAAAGTTTGAATAAAGTCAAGGCTGAACCACTAGTAGTACTGGCTTACATCCAAGACGCAGCTCAGCAAAGCATCAGTCAGTTTGGACAGACCAAGATGAAAGGATCCAGCCTTATGGTAAGTATATAACTTATATTTCTCCCATTCTGAAGCATTGTGTTATTCTGAATTATTTCCAAAGCAACCTAACATGAACCGTGAGATGCTTTTCATAAGATCACTGTTGCAGTAATCCTCACAAATGGGACTTAATCGCTCAGATATCCTGTACATACGGCCAGTTTACACAGTTCAGGTTACTTCTGTACATACTGTACATCCACCCTAGGCATGAACCAACATTCTGGTATAAAAATGGTTTATGGACATGCCAAAAACTCAGAACTTTTTTGCTGCTAGTCCACATAGCCAGACTTTTGTCAGTATCGCATCTTGTCAGTGTCATTTAGCTTTAGAGCATAGAACTCAGATAAGTACCCCACTGGGGAACCTTCCTGTTCAAAAATTTTTGTGACTAAAATCTTCTTAGGTCTGTCAGAAAAAAAAAGTGAATGTGACTCTGGGTATCATATTCCATACAGGGATTCATACCCAAGTTGTTTGTTTTATCTAGGGACTGAATGTAACTTTAAAAAGTGTAGTATTTGTCAAGCAGTCACCTCCACAACCATGCAAAATAGACAACTTTCTTAGGACTTATCTTGAAAAGAAACATCTTCTGACATTAGTACAAGCTGCTATGACATTATCCTCTTCTACCTCCTAACTAACTCATAAGAAGTTATTTATTCTAAGTCCTCTTCCCCATAGAAGAAGAAAGGAAAATCTGTGAGAGAAGAGCTTGACAAAAGCCAGATGTCCAAGTATCTCAGTCAGTTTGAGATGAGCAGCGCTGCTGAGGAACCTTTTCAGCCCTGAACAATCTGCTTTCCTAAACAATCTAATGTCACTTCTTTGGAGGTCATTATGGCCAAGGAACCCAGCACATCTGAAAAGACTGACCATACAGATGAGTCAACCAGGAAGGGAGAACCTAGGATTATTTTTAACTGAGGGAGAAGGCAGGATTAATCAGGTTTTTGTTTTTTTTGTTCAGGAGGGCATCCAAGTTTTGATTGTGGAGGATATACCTAATGCTTCTACCTGTTAAGAACTCACATCTAGACATTCCACAGAAGTTTACCGAAAAACAAAACATATTTCTTCACTCTCTGCCTCATTTTCCAGTCAGAAAACTCATAAGAATGATTGGTACAGTTTTGTACATTGATTTTTCAAAGCACTGCAGGCTTTTTAGTTGAGTTAGTCCTATTCTTCAGGTTCAGCTTCTACCCCATTAAAGAGGAAGAGAAATTTTCTTGCTCTGAGGAGGAAGACTTCTCTGACTCTGACCAAGGGGGACTAGATTATATTTCACAGATCCGAGTTTACTGCGTAAAACACACAATCCTCATATTCTCCTAACGAGGAGATTCCCGGTGACACTATAGCTGAAATGAAGGACTTCTTTAAATGACAGGGCAGAGGTTTTTGACTCCCAAAAGAAATACTATGGACTTTTAAACATGGTCACTCCTAAAGCTATTCCTATTTCTTCAGTTTTGAGGTTGTTAAAAGATGCCTTTATAGCTGCTTCCTTATCCTCTGACTCGCAGCTCCCAGCCCATTAAAGACCAGTTAGGTTTTACAGAGTTCCTACACTGTCATGAGTATCTGTATAAAAATCCATCTGCTGATCCAACTGCTATTTTTCTTGATACTGTCAAATGAACAAGGACCTTTCCCTTGTCTAATCCTATTCCTAATGACAATATTGCTGAGTCTTACACAGGTATAACAGTATTGGTATATTTATTTATCTTTGTTTGTCAGGAAAGTCCAACTGGGATAAAATCTTTTTTCAACAGAGGCCTGGGGAGAAAAGTTCCATAGTTAACACCAGTTTTGACATATACAAAAGGTACAGTTACATGATAGCTAAAACAGTACAAAATACAGAGAAAAAAGATTTACAATAGCTTACAAATACATCATTTAGAAACAGCATGCACATAGCTGACATAGGTATACACAGTGTTGAACTTTCATTAGACATAGACACAGGCTTTTATCTAGCGAAGAGAGGCATACAATTGCAAAAGATACTGTAATATTATCTGCGATTTCTAGCAATTAAAATAATGACAAGAAGAAGCACCTTCATTATGGAAATATTAGAAAAGGGGAACAAAAGGTATACACTTCCGCTGCTTTAGCCTTCAGAGCCATTAACATTCACACCCACATGTTAAAGTTTCTCCTAGCTCTTTTGAACAATGTAGGACACACTATTGCTGACATTCCTAATTATGATGTAAACTCTGGACTTTTGGATATGCTTGATTCTGCTTTTCAGGTAGCTAAACACACCATCAAAGTGGTTATGATGTCTAGTTGCTATCTCTAGGGCAGCTGCTTCCCGTGCTGTTATGAGAAGGCATGCTTAAGATTAGAATCTTTCCCAGAGGATGTTAAAGCCCATTTGTTAAATGCACCTTTATGCAAAGACTTGTTATACAGAAAGGTTTCTACAGAAGTTAAAAAAATATAGATGAAAGAGAAAAAAAACTTATGTAAGGTGTTAAACAACTTTTCCTTATTCCAGTTGTTAGATTTCAAATGAAGTGGCCAGGTAGCTCAGGTCCCTTTTTTCTTAGGCAAACAAAAACAAGACAGCAAAAAAACTGGAATGGCACATTTTAAACAGAAATGGCAAGGAGAATCTAAAAGAAAGCCTAATGGATCACAAGTATCCAGTGCTGAAAGAAAAACATTTCTGACCACCCTTGCCAAAAACTCCTTCCCCCACCCATGGCTTCCCTCGGGAAAATTGAAGGGAGACTTTTTCCCTCTATTCTTGTATGGCAGAATATCACAGTAGAGGCTTGGTTACTGGTTACCAACTCATATGGGCATCTTTCCCCTACTTCTTCAGGAACCACCGATTTGCAAAGATCAGTGTAATCTGATTCCTCCTGTCACTTCAAATGTATTTCTTTGGGGAGTCACAGAACCAGTTCCTTGTAGATCACTGGAGAAGGGGGTTTTACTCCAGACTTTTTCCAGTAATCAGAAAAGAGAACATGTGGAGAACCATCTTAGACCTATCCCAACTAAGCATGTTTATGCAGGATCCAAAATTCATATTGCTCACACTTCAAGCACAGTTCCCTCACCTATCTCTTCAAGCTGTTTGGTCACTTTAGATTTAAAATAAGCTTATCTTCATAGTTCTGTTCACAAGAATTGTAGAATCACAGGATCATATAGTCATAGGAGAATACTAGGCTAATGACATAAAGGGCCTTTTTAAGTTTAGCTGTACTTCCCAGAAGTATTAGACAGGATTTGGTTCCTTCAATTTGTGTGGGCGGTATACATAACTTTGACATAATCTACAAGGTTTCTTTCACTAACAGAGCCATAGGTGCCAGACCAGGGGTAAATTTATGATTCCTCATCCACTGATCCAAGTTGCACTTGAATAATGCAGGGAAGAACTGTGTTTCATATGGATGGGAAGCCAGTTCCAGAGAATGGGTAGTATCGGTGAAACATATCTGTTTCCTCAGCATGTCTTATTTATGTTGCAGAATAGGTTTAAGTCCCTGGATTAGGTGTTTCTGATACCATTTGTTTTGCTTATCTGCAACAGATCCATTAAGGCTAGATCAGAGGATGGTTTGTAAGCTAGGCATAGGTCATCTGTCAACAGCTTTTAAGAGACTGAATATAATGATAATGCTTTTAAGGCAGTCTGCGTAGGACTTGTTTTGAACACCATGAATTATTTTTGTGAGGAACCTCTGTGGGTGCTCCATTTGTTGCATATGCATGGTCAGATATATGCCGAAGGGGGCACTGTATTCAATGACTGGTCTAATAAGGGCCAAATACAATGGAACAATGACATTTGGACCTACATGCCATACCCTTGCTTATAGGTTGTGCAACATAGAATAATTTCCTTAATATGGTAGACTCATGGTAGTCAAAGGCAAAGTCACTGTCTACATACATTCCAAAAATTCCTGACCACTGGGTCTACTCTTAGAGGTGTATTATAAACTTAAAAATTTCCAGGAATGTCTGTCTTACCAAAAGATACTATTATGCACCTCTTGGCATTGAGTTTCAAACCATGACCCTGGCGCCAGTAATCTGTATGTGTCAGGCCTTCGTGGGGGGTATTTATGTCATGAAGCATTCAGTGACTGCTCCTGGGTTACATGTTTTTATGAACTTGGTCAGCCATGCACCTTTGATATTAGCCTTGACTTCAGAAAAGTAGATGCCAAACAGGAGTTGCCTCATCACCTAGTCTTCAGGTATTCTGCTAGCGACCAGCGTTTTTGTGGAGGTATCTGAGATCCAGCTGACTACTTAGCAGGTAACAAAGGGGTTTGTACCTAATTTAGTGAGTTTGTTTACAATGCCTAAGGGGTATTGTGCCAAACACCTTGGCCTGGTCAAGGGAGGCAGTATGCACCGTTTTGCCTCATCCATTCCTTTGATGACCTTCTCAAAAAGTCCACCAGGTTGAGTGGGCATGACCTGCCCTTGATGAAGCTATCCGAGTTGGATCAAGTGTCTGAAGATTTCCTTTGTCGACAGTTATCAAATTCATGAATATTCTTTTCATTACTTTGTTTATTTCTTTATTTATTGACATTTGTTAACCTGGAAAGTCTGACTGGGTCACAAGAGCCCATTTTCAAGTCAAGGCCTGGGGAGAAAATCTGCATTAAACAGATAAATATTTTTCCAAAGACATTACATAAAACAGTTGAAAATTATATATTTTAAAAATAATCCATAATATTGTAAGATATAGAGATATAACAAAAATATGTTACAAAGAAGACACATGGAAAAGCAAAGTAAAACACTATTTACAATTCTGAAGAGCATCCTTTTAGCAATTCACAGTAGTAATAAGTAAAAGTCATGTGTTTAGTTTAATTGTAACTATAAGGGGGGGGGAGAATAGGATAAATTATTATAAATGGGGAGGAGCTGATAGGAAGAGGTTATGTAAAGTGGTAGAGAGGGTAAGATACCCAGGTGAAGATGAGGAAGTGATGATGTGGGAGAAAAGTAGAAAAGACTGATGTTCTGTCAGGGCTAAAGCATGAACAGAAGCATCAATTTGATAGGTGGCCTTTCAGAAGATGCTTGAAGGAAGGATGGTAGGTTATAGATCAAATAGCCTATGGAATAGGATTCCAATTTTTGGCAAAAGAGTAGCAGCAAAAGCTATTTCTGATTGTTTTTTGAAGTTTATAGTTAGTGAGAAGGTGTTTGTCATTAGAACAATGGAGTATGTTTGGGTGACAGAAGGGAAAAATATAGCTTAGTCCAAGACAGGCAGGAGGTTTATAAATGATGGGGGAGGTAGCGAGTTGTACAAAGTCCAGGTAGTGGGGTGGTTCAATCTAGTTCAAACTTTTAAGGACCTTGCAATGATCTGTATAGTATTGCTTATTGGCAGTAAATTTAGTAAAGTTGTTGTAGCATATTTCAAGTTTAGTTTTAATAGATACCTGCAAGCTGGTAAGGATAGTGGCACCATATAAGAGCATATAAGAGTGAAGGAAGGAGGAAAGTGTCTCCTAGGGTGTTTTTAGCAGAGTTAGCAAAAAAAATATATATTTTTATATCTATGCAGCATGCTAAGTCTTAGTAACTTTTTTTCATATTATTTTGAATATGAAGTTCGAATATGAGTTTGTCATCACTTGTCACACTACATAGTTTTGCATGGGAAACATTTTCCTTCTCTGTATTGTTAAATGAGAAGATTCTGAAGCTGGATTTGTCCTATAAATGTGGTTTATGGAGGAATGAGAGTACTTTTGTTTTTTGGGGTTGAGTAATAATTGGGCATTGTAAATCCAGTTTTCAACAGTGCTGAAGGCTTCAAATGTGATTTCAAGATGATGTGCCAGAGTTTCAGATGAAAATATTAGTGTTGGATCATCAGCATAGCGTATAAGTGATGTTTACTTATAAGAGGTATAGTTTCATAGGTTCATAGGAGATTACTAGGCTGATGACCTTAGAAGGTCTTTTCAAGCCTAGCCAAGCATCCAAAGGTGATAATCAAACCCTGTATCTTGTGTCTTTGAAGTAAATACCTTAACCATCATGCCAGTCCCCAACCCACAGAGATCATCAATGAAAATGTTAAAGGAGACTTGGACCAGGAATTGAGACTTGAGGTATACATGTGGTAATGGGGAGGTAAGGAAAGAAAGTATGTTGCCATCTAACATTTTGCTGTATATCAGATACAGTAGGTAGCTTTTAAACCACTGAAGTGAAGGAGGGTCTAGGATGAGATGGAGCAGTTACTGGAGGAGTTTGCTATGTGAGATGGTATCAAAGGCTTTGGACAGATCCAGAAATATGGAAGATATAAGTTTGCCTGAGTCCCTTTTCTTGTGCATATTATCTAAACAGGATACAAGTGCAGTAACTGTACTATGGCCAGAGCGGAATCCATGTTGAGTACTGGTTAAGAGTTGTTCTGAGAGGAGATGGTGAAGAAATTCAGCATAGAAACATTTTTCTAGGCTTTTTGAGAGAGAGAGGAGAGAATTGCAATAGGTCGAAAGTTAGATACTTGTGTAGAGTTCCTCCCTTGGGCAGTGAGGTAACATGTTATCTTTCCAAATAGCTGAGGTATAAGATTCCTGTATGGATCTATTGATTAAGATAGCTGCTGGGTAAGATATGGCTTCTGCTGACATCATGAGATATTCAGGTGGGAAATTGTTGGCAGCTTTGGAGCAGGGTTTATGTTTAAGTAGCATTTTTTTTGGGTCTATATTAGAACATCGAAGTTTCAAAACTTTGAATGTTCTAATATCGATCCCTATTCATCGAACGCTTACAACATCGAACAAGCAGAACAGCAAATTTTTTCCTAGGGAAAAAATTCACTGTTCCAAAACACATACACACCAAACAAACAGCAATCCACACACATACACCTAAAAATCTTACATCTAACCCTACACTAAATTGTACATACACCACTAACTATCCACTTACCTTAACCCAAACCCTAACCCTAAGGTCCGTCACTATCGCACACTCACCTCACCCGTGCCCTAACCCTAACTAACCATCCCGCCCTAACCCTCACGTCCACACAATCGAACACTTACCTGACCCAGGCCCTAGCCCTCACATCCACACAATCACACATATACCTAACCAGCGCCCTAACCCTAACTCACATAACCCACACCCAATCACACACTTACCTGAACCCGACCCATAACTTTCTACCACAGTGCTGAAAATAGCGAAGCGACAGAAATGGACAACCAAATTTTTTCCCTAGGAAAAAATTCGGTTTTCTGTAGCTTCGCTATTTTCAGTTTTCGCTGAATAGGGGTCAATGTTAGAACATTCGAAGTTCTGAAACTTCGATGTTCTAATATAGACCCTTTTTATGGTAGATTTTACAGGTTTTAAGGTAAAGTTGTTAGCGTTTGTGGTAAGGATTGTTTGGATTCATATTTTTCAGAGGTTAATGTAGTGGAGAGGTCATTTAATAATATGTTATGGGTCTGTGCAGGGGAGGGTGATGTGCTGTTGTTGAGGGAAGCAATGCTGTCTATAAAGTATTTATTAAATGTAGTTGCTATTTTTAGGAATGAGCAGGTTTGAGAGAGATTTGGATCTACTTTTGAGCCAGGATTGAGTAGTGTGTGAAAAGAGGACCAGATTTTTTGGGGATTATTTTTATGATTAAGTTATAGTTTGTCATAGTATTGTTTCTTGTCTTTGTATATATGTTTTTTAGCTTGATTACAAAGTTTCCTGTATCACTGAAAGTTTTTTTTTATTTAGCCACTCCCTCCAAGCCTGGTTTTGTTTGCTTGTTTATGCTTGCTTTACATAGTAGGTTAGTCAGGCTCATGGGTCGATAGTTTCCTAGGTATATGGATGACCTTTTCTCGTGCAGAGGGATAACCATTATGGTTCTCCATTTGTTTGGCATGAAGCCTATTTGGAGGATATGGTTAAATAAAGATTCTAGTGTGCACAGTAGTTCTTATATTATACTAATAAGGAGACACCATGGTATATTATCAGGTCCCATTGATCCAGTGATGTGAAGTTGTTCAGTCTCGCCGTTCATTCATCACTGATGGGTTCGGAGCTGATCCTCGGTTCTGACACGGCCGACTAGCATGCTCAAAGTTCTCCATTAGCTCGAAACCCCACCCCTTATCCCATAACACACTGCTGGAATTATATCAGACCTAGTTTGCCGCGACACAGATCTCTTGGTTTCCAGCTTGGCTCGAGACTTTATTGGGAGTTTTTCAACTTTCAACAAGTTATATTTCTTTTCTTTTTTATATACCCTTGTTCTATTTTTAGTAGCAGATATAAAAGATAGTAGTTTTTTTCTGTGTTTATACCCCTTTCCTCAGTATTATCTATCTTTCCTTTGGCCTTTTGGCCTTAGGATTAGTGATTAGTCAGTGATCCCCTTTGGGACTATTGTTGGATCTCTTATTACTGTTTGTAGTTATTTAGTTGTTAGTGCCCCTTTTGGGCTGTGTGTGTGTTTGTGTGAGTTACTTAGTTTAAAGCAGCTCTTAGTTAATCAGTGTGCTTGAGTTGTGTAATGTCTGAAGATAAGGACAAGCATCCAAAGTCTGGGTTTAAAAAGTGCCCAGACTGTGGACAGAAAATGTCAGTCACAGATGCCCATGTGCAGTGTGTTTACTGCTTGGGTGAGGTACATCTGCAAGAGTCTTGCAGCATATGTCATTCCTTTTCCACAAGAGTGTTAGCTGAAAGGAAGAGGAAATTGATTGATAGGGGTATCATTCAACATCCCTTTTCTGAGGCATTGTCCTTACCAGGATGGAGCAGTAAATCATTTAAATCTTCTAAGTCTTCCACTGATTCTAGATCCAAAAAAGGGAAGAGGTCAGAGAGTGTGGTGACTTCGGCTCCACTGCCCTTGGAGCCGACAGCCTGCTCTTTTCAGAACCGAGACACATCTTTGGAACTGGTTTCCGAAAAACCTCCTTCCATGTTGCTCCAATCGGCTCCATCTGTCCACTCTTCCAGGTCCTCTGTCAGCCTATCTGATCTGGATATGGACTGGCTGGTTCAGAAACTCTTAAAGGCACCAGGCCTAGTTAAATTTCTGTCGGCTCAGACACAACCGTCGGAGCTGAAGACCACTACCTTTGAATTGTCTGCTCCTCCTCCAAGCCATATCGGACCTTTGAAACCAGAGGAGGCCAACCTGATGATTGTGGATCCCTTGGAGCCGACACCTGCTCCAGTGTCGTTGGCTCCATCTGCTTGGACGTTCTCGGTGCCGACCGGGGACTCTAGGAATGGACACTCTCCGGTTGGGTCTGGGGAGGATAGCCGCACTGACTTGTCGGTGCCGACTCTTCCTCTCGGGGCCTCAGCTCTTACCTTGGGCTTGGAGCCCACAGCTTTGGTGTGGGAGGAGATCGCTGCTCCATCAGAGCCATCGACTCCTCCTAATCGGAGCCGAGGTGCATTCGATGCCATGGGGTGAGTGTTGTCTCCCAAGACTTCCTCATCTCAAGGTCTGGCCTCTTCTTCCCTTAAAGTACCTATGTCTGTTTCTGTTTCCTCCGGTACTCCCAAGCATAGAGACCCAGAGCCTCAGGTAGCCCCACAGGGTGCTCCTTGCTCTTCTGAGACCTCTCCAGAAGTTCCCCCTGAAGAGGTTCCCAGGAAGAGATTATGCAAGAGGAGGCATTTGGACTCCCCCCAGGAGTTTATCACATTGGACACCAACCTGGATGAATCAGAAGGGTCCCCCTCTGAGGACATCTCCTTTACAGAGATTCTTGAAATCCTTAGGCAGAGGGATTATTAGCAGTCCAAGAGCCCTACTGAGGACGAGTCGGTTCTCCTGAAGGTGTTTGGGTCTCAGTCTTCCACCTCTTGGGTATCTCTACCCTATGATGAGCTTATGGATCTGGTCTCTCGTAGGGCATGGGAGTCTCCAGAATCTATGGAATCTGTTCCTAGGAGGCCTAATAAGTTTATTTCAACCCCTGTGGATGAGTCCATTTTGACCAAGGGAGTCCCTGTTGATGCCATGGTGGTGGCGGCAGCCACCAAAAAGGAAATGTTGAGACTTCCTCATCTATCTATCCTCCTAATAGAGAATCTTGGATCATGGATAGATATTGGAAATGCATATTCAGTTCAGCAACTTTCTCACTCAGATCACTGAACTACTTGACACATTTTACCAGACTGCAGAGAGATCTCCTTAAGGAGTTGGGAGATACTCTTCAGGGTGCTGTAGCTTCCAGTCTATCCGATAAGATTGCCACTCAACTCTCTACCCTCAATTCGATAGTCAGCTCGTCCATTTGTCTCGTATCATACACAGCTGATGGTTCAAGTAGAGCCACAGGTACAGGAATCGCTCTCCGTAGGCATGCCTGGATGTGACTCTGTTCCTTCGCGGAACCCTTCAAGTCTTCTTTTACTAATACCCCATTTGATGGCTCATCTTTGTTTGGGTCAAAGGTGAAGGAGACTTTGACCAGGTGTGAGCAAGAAGGAAAGACTCTGTCTGCCGTAGGAGTCCGTTTTTCCACCCCCACTCGACCCTTTCCCAAAGGTCAGAGGGGAGGAAAGATGTGGTTCCGGAAAACCCAAGGAGCCTTTCAAGACACATGTGGAGACCCCCCTCCAGAGGCAGAGGAGGGGCTTTCAATGGAAGACGCCGCCCTCGCAGCAGAGGGGGTCCGCAACACCAGGGTGACAGAGATCACTTCTCTGGTCAATCCTACCAGAGCTCCTGAAGGGAGGCCCGGCTGTCCTACTCTGGAGGCAGTCGGGGGTTGCTTATCTTTGTACCCCAAAGCCTGGCTAAATATAACAAATGACAGTTAGGTATGAAGTATCATTTCCAGAGGGTATTTCATACCTTTCTCCACCCAGCCTCTTCCCGTCAAAAAAATCCTGGACGTTCCACCCAGTCACATGGGACAAGCAGCAATAGAGGTGCGCTAATTGCTAGAGAAAAGAGTCATCCAGCCAGTCCCATCAGACTAGACAGGATTCGGAACTTACTCAAGGTTCTTTTTGGTTCCAAAGAAAACAGGGGACTGGAGACCCATTTTGGATCTCAGCAGACTCAACCAATTTGTGAGAAAAGAGAAGTTCCAAATGGTCACACTACAGTCCATACTCCCCCTCTTGGGGAAGGACAATTGGATGTGCTCGATCGATCTCAAGGATGTGTACTACCACATAAAGATGGCCAGACCATCCAGAGATCACCTGCGTTTCTGGCTGGGAGCCAATCATTATCAATTCCAAGCTCTGCCCTTTGGTCTCACTACAGCCCCCAGAGTGTTCACCAAGTGCATGGCAGTAGTCACAGCTCACCTGAGGCATCTAGGATTCCAGGTGTTTCTGTATCTAGACGATTGGCTCCTTACCTCCACCACTAGGCATCAACTTCTTCAAGCAAGAGGAGCTACTCTGACACTCTGCGATCAGCTAGGCATTACAGTCAATTTCAAAAAGTCTTGTTGCCATCGCAGCATATTGTTTTTATAGGGACAGAACTAGACACGTCAACCACCACTCACCACCTTCTGCCTTAAAGAATCTCTATTCTTTGCCAACACATCATGTCCCTAATATCAAAGAACTGAGCACCAGCAGCAGAGGTATTGAAAGTTCTAGGACTGATGGTGGCAGCTATTCTAGCAATCACCTTAGCAAGGATGCATATGAGAATCCTTCAATGGCTTCTATTCATGCAATGGTCTTTTAAAGAACTTCCATTGAGTCACATGATCCTGATAACAAATTCCTGCAAGAAGGATCTTCAGTGGTGTTTGGCGTCTCTTCATGTCACAATAGGATGTCCTTTCATGCTTCCCCCTCCAGTTGCCACTGTGACCACAGACGCTTCCCTGATAGGGTGGGGGGGAGCTATTTCAGGGAAAGTCTCCCCAAGGCATATGAACAGATCAAGAATAACATCTGCATATCAATGCCCTGGAGATGAGAGCAGTACTTATAGCATTGCAGTACTTTCAGGACTCTCTTCCTCTAGGGACAATTGCAATACAGACAGACAACATGTCAGTGGTCTGGTATCTGAACAAACAAGGCAGGACCAAGTCTTATCCCCTTTGCCGAGAAGCCCTCAGAGTATGGCAGTGGGCACTGTCATCCCAGTGCTTTCTGTTGGCAATGCACATCCCGGGCAAATCCAGCGTAATAGCGGACAGGCTGAGCAGAATGTTAAACCTGTGGTGGCTAATATTTTTGGCATACCTAAATTACATAAGAATATGTAAAAACCTCCATTTAGGCCAACTGTGGATGACAAAAGATCTAAAACTTGTTTTATTGCTAAGTACTTGGATTTAGATACTAAAACACATTTATCCAATGTGCAGCAGATTTGTAAGGACTCTTGGCATTTTTTATAACTTTTAGGTGAAATTGAATATAATTAAGATAGTTTTTTTGGTACCATTGATGTAAGCAATTTATACACGGTCATTCCACATACCACTGACCTTATTTGGTTTTAGAGTCAGTTACATAAAACTGGTGCATTTAGTTCTAGATGGGTTTATGCTATGACTACTTTAATGGAAATTGTTTTAAAGTACAAATTTCTTTTCTTTGAAGGCCAATATTTTAGGCAGGTGTCTGCGGTTGCCATGGGTGTAGCCTGTGCACCCATGTTTGCTAATTTAGCAATACTCAATTTTTGGATGACATCTTTTTGTTGTAGACAGATACAGAAGAAAAACTAAATGGATTTTTGATATACATTAATAACACTGTTGAATTTTTGCAATTCACCTGTAATTATGATTTTAATCAGATTTCCTTTTTGTATGTGTTAGCAAGTAAAAATGATAGCACGGCTGGTTATGTCTCCACTATTTTTCTTAAGTCCAGCTTCTCAAACAGTTATTTGCATTATTCTAGCTGCCATCCACAGCATCAAAAGAGATCTGTGGTTAAGGGTCAAATAGTCAGACTTGCTAGAATGATTTCAGAATTTGATAATTTTAAAATTGAAGCTGATGTACTTATTCAAATGTTTTTGAACAGGGGTTGTCCATTAGGTTTGTTATTGGATTTACAATCAGAAGTTATTACCAGAAGAAATCTGGGAATATACAGGCCTATTTTGGTCAGGACTGAGGAGCAAGGATCCACCCCCTTCCCCAGAGTGAATGATAATGTCACTCCAAGTATGAGACATTCATTTATTACAACTTATAATTTGGACAACCATAGAATAGCTACAGTGTTCATTCAAAATTGACCAGTTCTTATTTCTGATTCTTCTATGTTAGCAAAATTTGGTCTGAGACCCGCCATTACCTACAGAAAAGGTAGATCTTTTAAACAACTACTTGAAAATAGAACAGTAGGAAGTAGCTTGAAAAGGAAGGGCACTTTTAAATGTGGGCATTGTCCTCAGTGTAGGTACATTATTGAGGCTGACACCTTTTGTATAAGGAGTAAAGTCTATAAAACTGTTCGACATTACTACTGCACTAGTTCACAAGTGGTTTACATAGCTCAGTATCAACACTGCCCCTCATTTTATATTGGCCAAACCTCCCATAGATTAAGGGACCATGTTTATGAACACAATTTGGACATTAGAAAAGAGATGGGTTGCCAACTGGCCTACTGACAAAACCCAAACTGTAAAAGTAGCCGACTCCAAATCCATCTCCAGACAATTGACAAGTGGAGTACCTCAGGGTTCAGTCCTGGGACTGCTCTTGTTTGGCATCTACTTCTCTGAAGTATAGGCCAACAACGTTCGCAGATGACTGCAAATTGGGAGCCAGTATTGAATCCCCAAATTATGTGGATATTCTACAAAAGGGCCTTACAGAAAAAGATGCTTGGTGGCAGAGCCATGGGCTCAAGCTTAATGCCAAGAAATGTATAGTTATCCCCATGTACCCATGAATTACCACATAGGTGGCAGTACACTAAACACCGAAAGTGTGATGAGAGACTTAGGGACACAGGTGGACAGTGGTCTCACCTTCGATAACCATATCACCACAACAGTCAGGAAATCCTTCTATGTGGCACACCTCATCACTAAGAGCTTTTCATCCAGAAAAAAAGGAGGTCATTATCCCACTGTACTCATCCCTCATTAGACCCATTATAGAGCACAATGCCCCGTTTGGTATGTACCTCACAAGACATCTGCAACAGCTGGAAAGGCCACATAAATACCTCACTAAAAGAATTACAGGCCTAAAGCAGATGCCCTATACTGACCATCTAAAAAACTCTAGCTGTACTCTGTGGCATATCATCTACTCAGAGATGATCTCTGCTTAACATACAAGGCCATGTCAAACCGAGAGCTGTTGGACATGCTACACTTAAAGAAATTCCAATCCCTCAGAGCCACATGCTCCAGGGATCTAAACCTTGTCATCACAATGAACAAAACATGCTAGAGGGATAGGTTCCTGACCCAGAGACTCCCCATACTCTGGAATAGACTGCCCATACATGTCAAGCAGAGCACCTCCTTGGCCCTCTTCAAAAGGAACGTTGACGATTGGATGGGAGATAGGAAAATCACCCCAGGGATCACTTCAGTCGCCCTGGACAGGGGTCCAGGGAAGTAAATATTGTGGGAAGAAATATCCAGGGAATTGTTATGGCTAGGCTTGTATCGGCCCTAGGGCCGATAGCCTAGTACCAACCTATGAACCTATGAGAGAACCTCCAATGCTTTGTTCAGACACATTAGTGTTAATCCTACACATACTTTTGGGTTTATGGTTATTCAACCAGTCAAAAAGGATGCACAAGGGAAAATCATTGATGAACATCTGACTCAACAAGAATTAAAGTGGCAAATTTGTGTGGATGCCATGTCTGCACCCAGTTTAAATGATGGGTGCTCACTTGCACCAGTTTTAAAACTTAAGAATTATGTTATTTAGTGGAAGTCTTTTATACAGTTATGTGAGTCTCTTTTTATGCACTCATGTGATTTCTTCTTTTTATACAGTCATGTGATTTTTAATTTGATTCTCATTGCTTGTAGAAGTAGTATATTTAAATAGTTGTTTTGTGTTTTAACATTGTTCTGATGAAGTTCCTACCAGAGGAATGAAAGTGCTAAACCTTGTGTTTTGACTCAATAAATGAGTGGTTTCAAGCAGCAAGTGATTTCCTTGTTGTGGTTTGGTACATTAGTTTTAGCCCTTCTGCCTCCCAAAGGGATTCAGCTGTTTCTGTATTTGGATGATTGGCTCCTCTCCTCAGTGACAGGAGAATCTGTTATTGAAACCAGACACTACTTTCTTCACTCCTGCCTGTCCTTGTGCATTTCTGTAAACTACAACAAGTCAAACATTCAGCCCTCTAAGGCCATTCTATTCATTAGATGCCATCTACAGACAACAAAGTGTATGGTGTTTCTTCCACCTAAAAGGCTGCAAGCCCTCAAAAAGGCAGTCTTGATGAGTCAGTCTCCACCCACAAAGTTATTTGAATCCTCAAGCTGATGGCTTTCTTGAAAATCATGGTTCAGTTTGCACACAAGCCAATGTGTATCTTCAGTGGCTTCTAAGAGTGCAGTAGTCTCAAACTTTAGATCACCCTTTGTTTTAGTCATCATCACTGAGCTGTGCAGGGCTTAGTCAGAATGGTGGCTAACTTCCTCTGAGAGACACATGGGGAGACCTTTCATTATGCCTCCATTCACCGTAATTGTCACCACAAACACTTCCTTTCTGGGATGGGGCTGGGGCATTTCGAGAGGAGGAAGAGAATGGTTCAAGGGTCTATTGCACTTCAGGAATCTCAGACCTTCTTACACCCCAGGACTGATTTTTATCCAAATGGACAATATGTTGTTGGTGTGGTATTTGAATAAGCTAGCAGGAACCAGATCTGGGAGGCCATGAGAGTTTAGGGAATGGACAATCTTTTCTTGCCACTTTCTGATAGCAATGCATATTCCTGGAAAAGACTAAATACCTTGCTGACTGACTCAGCAGATCAGTTCTGATGCCTTATGAATGGTCTTGCAATCCAACAGTGTCTTGATTTCTGAATGCTAGGGGCAGCTTTGCTGTAATTTAATTGCCTCCACAACCAGCAGAAAATGTCGCAACTACTTCACTCAGCTCCTCCCTGAGGAACAATCCCTGAGAGCTGCTTCAACAGGAGAACAGGAATGTTCAACATTTACTGTTCTCCTGTTCTTTTGTACTTTTTGTTATTCTTATAGCTACAAGTCTTGAAGAAACTCGAGGTGATCGGGACGAAGTGCCTGAGGCACTGGTTGTACCCTGTTTTATACACGTTACATCTCAGCTTGTTTTGCATTCTTCTGGCATCCTTTCTGCTAGTCATTGTTTCATTCCAAAAATTCATTGAGCAACCCTGTAACTGAAACAGAATTATTTTTCTCACCTGTGGTGCTGGTCAGTCACAATTGATTAGCTAGCCTAGAAGCAGGAAGCCAGTCAGCGGGTGGGTGAACTGAGCAACATTGGCTGCATTTCCTCTCCTCGGGGAGGTAGGAAGGGATTGTCTGTCTGAGTACAAACCAGGTTCTGTGAAGAAAAATGTGAGTTTTGGTTCTTACACCTTTAGAGGCATTGGGGACAAGTGTGTACCCATAGATGCACTGCGGTTTGAGAATGATAAGAGGAGTGGAATGGAAGTAACACAAATAAGGAGCTTTATGTGTATTCATATAACCCACTGACATATCTGTTGTTCTATTTCAGATGACCTAAACATGCCTGCAAAGGAAGTGTATGGAGCTCAACCCCCCATCGAACTACTGCGGCAGTGGCTTGACCATGGCCACTGGTATGACAGGAAGGATACATCTAGATTAGATATTGCTGATGTTTTGTTTGTCTCAGCAATGGGTCCACCTGGTGGAGGGAGGAATGACATTACAGGTATGAAACCAATTTTTAAAAGACTGTTTGATATGCCTCCTAAACCATGAGTTTCCTTACATTTTGCACATATAATCTCAAAAGTTCTTGTTTCCTTACATGGCACATTCTGAAGCAATACTAGAAAATGTAATAAGTAAGCATGTCAAGATTTAGCAATGAATCTTTTTAGGATGTTTGCCTCCTCTTAAATTAGTAATTACTAGGACAAGGGTATCAAGCCTTAAGTATTAAATTTTAAGAATACGTGTTTTTATTTATTCTGAAGCTTTACCAGGATAAGCATATTAATGGCAAATAACTAAAGTCAGACAGATTACAGGGAAGCACCAGAAAAATGAATGATATGCCACTAGTTTAAGAAGTTTATAAGGACTGCTGCAGTACACACTGCTGCATTAAATGAACATCATGTCTAATAGACTAAATTACAAATATAAATAGATATAGGAAGGTCAATGGACAAGTATACATGCAAAACATTAAACATGCAGTGCCCATTGCCTACGATAACCAGATATTTGTAAAGTTATACAGTGGACAAGCAGAAACAAAGTCAAAATACTCGTAATAGCAGAAGTGGAGAAAGAATAAATTTGATTACTACTATATGAATGAGGTTAGGGGAATATATATGGAGGAATAAATATGGGCAGAGAGAGAGAGAGAGATATTTGATAACACATGAGAATGTCTTTTTTAAGTTATGGTTTAGCTTTGTATTTAACATACCAGGTATTCGTAAGGCATGCTCTGGAGGTAGCAAGAAAAGAAAAACATTAATGTATGTCTCTGGAGAATCCTGAGGGCTGTGAACACCAAAATAAGTTAAGGAGCATAAGAGTTATGTTTCTGCATGAATCAGGTAGTGCACAGTAGCCCATATGGTATCATCCAACAAAAAGGAACCAAAGATCACTTTTTTGGAGAATTGCACAATGAGCTAAAAGTAAAGACATTCATCCATCCTATGTACTGCAGCAGGTATAACAGTAGCTTTATGTAAGCATCATCTACGAGGTGTTGATCTAGTCAGAATCTCAGATGTTTAAGTTCAGTCATATTCCCTAATTTGGCCAAATCCAGAAAGTGAAATGTAAACAGGATAGAAAGAAGTAGGGAGGAGACACATAGCTCAAAAGGTATTTTAGTACTTTTTAGTGGAGGTCAGATTTTAGAGAAGTAATTTTCTAGGCATGCATTAACAGTATTTTTGAGTGGAATAACACTCAGACTTTGCCAGTAACACAAGAGTCTTGTTTCATAGGAAAGGAGGAACCAGAAGGATTCAGCACAGTCACATCCATACTTCTGTGAAAGAGGTGATGATGCAAAAAAAAATGAAGTTGCTTAGTTAAAAAAAGAAAGCTATGGGATTGGGCCTTGTCAAACTTGGTGACAGTTGTGGTTGGAGGCATAGTCTCAAGATTCCAGTCTTAAATAGCTGTGTTAAGCTGCCTAGTGATAGCAGAAACAGTAGACAATGATAGAAGAAGCCCAGTTCTTGTGAGTTTGTCAGGTAAGAGGGTGGTGATTACTGTGGACAAAACATTTGTCTCATCAGCGGTGAATGCACTGGAATAATTACATCATCCATTTCTATGTAACATTCAGTGACCAGTTAAGCAATCTAGTCACAGAGACCTTGAAAATTGCAAGGCATCTTTGAAGGGCATCAAAGTAGATTGGATCTTAGGAGATCTAGACTGAAGCTTTAGAAGAAAGTGAAAAAGGACAATAAAGATGTGTGGCTAATAATCACTAGAGTGGTACGGAACCTGATTAGACCAAAGAGTTACTTGCATTCTGCTCATGGGAGATTATTAGCTATGATGTGGACAGATGTCTAATAAACCAACAGAAGTTATATGTTTAAGCAGTAATCCATGACTAGGTGTAGGTATATCAGGATTTGCCCATGGTTGGTGTGATTTGATTACAAGGGAGAAGCCCAAGTGATTAAACATAGCCAACCATGGTTAAATCTTGATATACCCACACACAGGAGTGGATATTGCTTTTATACAATGACATTATTTAAGAAAGAAATTGCTTACATTTTTAACTAATGTTTTGTATAATGACACTTGGGTCTTCTTCTGCATTGTCTTTTGTAGGCTGCTGCATAAGACTTGAATTGCCGTGCTTGAACAAAACATTAGTACAGTGCAGGAGAAACAGTGGAAAAAATAGAATTTCCATTGCTGTTTTTTGTTCCTGTTTAAAAAAATGAGGTTTTAATAGGGACAGCACAAAAATACAAGGAAAATCAGGTATGTTTCGTTTTGCAGAATGTTCCTGATTTTTCTCATATTTTACCCTGTCCCCCAGCATATATAAACAGATAGTTTGGGCACTCAGTGGTACTTCAGTGGCCGGATTTTTTCTATTGGCATATCCTCAGTTTACAATGGGCACACTGGTTGGGCTGTCCAATCAGCGTGCACATTTTGGAATACTAATTGGTCCCACAATCCAACGTCCTTTTCCTCTTCAGAGTTATAAGATGGCACAGCCAACATGTAATACTTCAGATCATGAGTACATTTTTTTTCTTTTAATAGCACAGCCATAGTACTGAGCAGGTTGGCAGTTCGGAGACCAAGCAGACACCTAATTCAGTGATGCTGTACTGCAAAAAAGTTTTGAGTGTAAGGAAATAAGCAGGATTAAAATCAGAAACTGTCTGAAACTCTACAGGAAACAAGTGCCCTCAGCTGAGCAACGGCTAGCCCTCTCATCCTATGGCTGCTGATCTCCTTCCTTGGTACTAACCCATGTGGGTAGGGCTGCCACTGATGAAAGGGAAGGAAAATAGGAGAGCAGTATTACAGCTGGTTTTAACCCAATCACCCTGATGGAGGCTGTCATTGATAGAAGGGGAAATGGAGAGCCTCATAGAGGAGGTGGAATACAGCTGGGATGCATGGATTGTCAAATACAGTGTCCTGTGCCAGGACATTTTTTTAAACCCTATCTCCTACTGATGCTCATGGCTGTGTCATCCAGGAAGGCATGCAATGGCATAACAAGGGAAATGCCCACACATACATTGCAAAGCATTCTCATTCTGCTTACCCACTTACAGCAGCACCATTTCTCATTCATGGTCCTGTTATAAATACTGTGTTTCATGAATCTGCTATGCCAGATGCATGTGCTCACACATTTCTTCCTTAGAAGAGGTAAGCCAGTAAATGCCTCATCCTTTCTGCTCTAACCAGCCAGCTCCAGAAAGTACTTGAGATATTAACTAAACAGATGTTGTAGGGCTTTATCCCTCTATGCCTTTGAAGCTGGCAGTATAAAGGATACATGTGTGGAAATCTTGAACTTTAAAAATTGCTTGTACAAACTTCCTCAGATTTCTATAATGGTCCCCACAAATTTTAATAGACCTGCAGTAGTCTCTGGAGACAATAATTTCAGCTCTACAGAGCAATTAGATGCTCACAAAGGTGAAATTCATAACATCAAAATTTAACATAACTCTGGAATTCCATCAAACATCCCTATAAAGGAGCAAATCCAGATAACTGCACATGTTTTCATATGACTGGAAAGAGTAAAACAAGCTGCTGTTTGCAACAACAGAAGAAACATTCAACTGAATACAGTTAATGGCTGCTCCTTCAAAGTGTAACAAAACAAACTGTAAAAGTTGATAGTCCTTCAGATTTGAACAGCTCAAAACATTATGTCAAAGCAAATAATAAGCTTTCACATTTTTTTCTCAACATGAAGGCACAAACCATGGAAGGAGTTTTAAAGCTGTCACAGATATTAAAAAACACTTGAATGCGGTATAGTTATCGCCATATCTTATCCTGTGTCAAAAAATGTCTCATCCACCGTCCATATTATACTTACAAAAAATTAATCAAATTCTGAAAGGCAGAAGGAATACAAACATAAATTCCAGCAGAAGGATCATTCAGATGATGATAAGCAAATGACCAATCTTATGTTGGGCCATGGCTCACATTGCTGTTGTCAAATAAAAAACAAGTATTCTTACCTTTAATAACTTTGCCTCTGACATGATTGATAATAATGATAATAATAATAATAATAATAATAATACCCATTTGTTAATCAGGTAGGCCCACTGGGCACATACAATTCCTTTTCAGAGGTGATCCGGGTGCAAGGTCAAGTTAACTCACTATCTGAAGTAAAACCAAACAAAAAGCTTGCTAGGAAAATCCAAATAAAGGTCTGAAACCCGAATTTAACACTTTATTCAAAGCGGACACCAAAAACAGCAAAGTCACGAACTCCAAAAAGCTTAACGCCACAAAATTACATATGTTTTCGACCCCTGTAACCAAGGTCTTCATCAGAAAATCTAAAATACATCCAAATAAGGTGCCTTTTATACATCATCAATCAATTAAATAAATCAATTGTCCAATAGGAACAACTGTATAATTTTAAATAAAATGAATTAATAAAATCATCCTTTGAGCTAAAAAACAAACAAGTCGTACATTGCAAGTGTACCTGAATAATCCAACTAAAACCTTTGTAGTTTCTAACTTAACATAATTGTAAATAAAAATATTTACAATAAAAATCCCATGAAAATAAATATAAATATAAAAAAACTCTAGAATAGTATAACTATATATTATGGTGCAACATTGCACTAACTCACTATCTGACGTAGTTAACTTCATTTGATCAGCAACCTGTGGGTTTTGGATCCGATACGGTTCTGAGCCGGCAGCATACCAAGCAAAAGATCCGAGCTCCAAGCTCCTCCCCCTACCCATACTACACTGCAACCTCCTTCCAATCCTCAGATCTTGTTTGCCGCGGCTTCGCCAGCACGGGATTTTTGAGCTCCAGGCAAGTGTCAGGATTTTTCGAAAACTTTGGTCTGTGCGTGCCCTTTTGATAATTTTTAGAAATAATTATTAGTTTATCCCTCTCCATTTACGAGAATTATTGTTTTTTTTTGTACCTTGAAAGTTGTTAACTTTCTGTTAGTGTAGGCCCCCCTTCCTGCCCGTAGTGTGTGTGTGTGTGTGTGTGTGTGTGTGTGTGTGTGTGTGTGTGTGTGTGTGTGTGTGTGTGTATGTGTGTGTGTTCTCTAAGATGTCAGAAAGTCAGAAAGTGACTTTCTCTAAGTGGACAGAGTGTGGCCACAAACTGTCTCCAGCCAATGGTCACACTCTGTGTGTAGTTTGCTTGGGGGTGGCCCATTTGTCTTCCGGCTGCAAGATCTGTGCAGCCTTCAACCCCCGAGCCCTGTGGGATCGCAGGAATAAGTTAATTCTGGTGGGTCTTCTACCCGCAGAATCAACTTCTGCCTGTTCTGCTGCTTCCTCACCAGTCACGGCTGTGGCTGTTCCCCCTTCAGGCCCTTCTTCCCTGTCCAGGACTCACCCTCCCACCTTACCACAGAGAGAGAGAGAGAGGTCAAGAAAGACAAAGTCAAAGAAAAACACAGGGAGACAGAGAGACATTTAGACAAGGAAAAGGATAAAGATAGAGAGAGGGGCAGCAAGTGACAGGCCAAGTTAGATCCAATGGCCCCTCCCGCTAAGGTGATCTTGTCTCGGTAAAAGTTACCAGGCTATCCTCTCCTCGGCTCCGTTCACCACGTTTTTCTCCAGAGCCAGAGGAGGGAGGCTAGACCACCCTCGAGGTCGTCTTCACGTCGGCTCTACCAGCCGGCGTCGATGGCTTCCTCCAGATCAACTTGGAGCATCTCTGAAGCAGACATGGATCGGATGATGCAAAGGTTTCTGCAGACTCAACTGCAGATGGGGGTACTGCTGGCTCCCCCCCCCCCCCGTGAGGGGAGTTCGGCACCGTTTTTCACCCCGGTAGCTCCTTCTCCAATCCACCATCGGATATCGGAGTCTATAGATCTGTGGAGCCCAGGAGTCAGGGGGTCGGCGCCGATGGTGCCTTTGGCCTTGACGCCGGCAATGCCCTCAAGTCTGTCAGATCCGCTTTCGGATCCGAGCCTTCGGAGCCGAGAGTTGGGCATCGGATCCAAGGGGATGAGTGTGTCATCGGCCCTGTTGTGGTCAGGGCATACCGTCCCTTCAAGTCTTGCCATTCCAACTTCGGCTCCAATCCCTTCGTTGGATCCGAGGGTCTCGGCTACCCTCACTACCAGTTTCAGGGAGGCCGGTTTTCCTTCGGCATTCGACATTGTGTAGAGGGTTCTCTCTGAAGGATCGAGACCCCTCACTCTGTCCTCGGGATCCATCCCTGCTCCCTTGCAGCTGGGTTTGTCTTCCGTCATCCAGTCCCCCCAGGGACAGCCTGTGTCTATTGCACCCCAGACAGTTCCCTTGGAAGAACACAAAACCATTTGTGAGCCCTCCCCGGAGAGTCCACCTGAGGAGGTCCCTCACAAACGCCAGTGTAAAAGGAGGCACTTGGACTCCCCTGAGTCCCTCACTGAGGATACCGACTTGGAGGAAGGGGAAGTTTCCCCCAAATCACCCCCCCCCTCCCGTAGACATCTCCTTTGGAGACATTATGGAAATCCTTCGCAGGTGGAGTGGTCTGCCCAAAAACCTTCCTCTGATGAGTTGGTATTCCTGTAGGCATTCGACACAGGCCCATCTACCTCTTGGATGTCTCCCCCGGCCGACCCTGTGGTGGACCTTATCACCACCAGAGCTTGGAAGGAACCGGACACTGTGGAGCCTATGCCCAAAAGGCCGGACAAAATATTGAGTCCACTGGCAGATAGATCTTCTTGGAACAAAGGTTCCCCAGTTGATGCCATGGTGGTGGCAGCGGCCAGAAAAAAGGAACTCACCCAAGAAAGTTCCTCAGTCCACCCCCCAGACAAGGAGTCCAGGGCTATGGACCATCTTGGAAAGCGGACTTTTGCTTCAGCCACCTTTACTATAAGGGCGCTGACTTACTTGGCCCGCGTAATTCGACTGCAGCGGGACCTCGTGAAAGAGTACGCTGAGTCTCCCCCGGAGTCTGTGCCTGCCGAGGATAAACGGACCTTCTTGGCTCGTATGGCCACTCTCAAGTCTGTGTCCAATACGTCCATACATTTACTCTCTCATGCCACCGAGGAAGCTGCTAGGGCTAGCGCGTCCGGCATCATGCCTGGCTCCGTCTTTGCGACTTCTCGAAACCCTTTAAGGCATCCTTCGCTAATGCACCCTTTGACGGTTCGACCCTGTACGGGAAGACTGTCTGCAATACGCTTGTCCAGAGCAAGAAAGACAGGAAGATGCTGTCAGCCATCGGGATCCGCTTCTCTAACCCTCAAAGGTCCTTTTCCATGAATCAGCGAGGGCAAAGGAAGCTGTGGTTCCGGAAAACTCAGCAGTCCCAGAATGCTCAGGACTCCTTCTCCCCCAGAGGCAGAGGGGGACAAGGTGGACGCCGGCCTAGAGGCAGGGGGGGGGGGGCTGAAGAACTTCAGGTCATGTGAACCTTTCTCAGAGTGACCCGCGCAGCAACCGTGAGGGGTTGCCTGACTGGTCCTCTCTGGAGGCAGTCGGGGGGCATTTTTCGATGCACCTAGCCCAATGGGAGTCCATCACGACAGATCGCTGGGTGCTTCGAATCATATCCAGAGGCTATTCTATTCCCTTCATAAACAAGCCCCCTTACACAAGGCTCCTCCAGGATGTCCTACCTGCTCAGTGGGAGGCCACGGCCTTGGAAATACAAAAGCTATTAGAAAAAAAGAGCCATCCAGCAGGTGCCCCCAGACCAGTCCGAATCAGGCATCTATTCCAGGTTCTTTTTGGTGCCAAAAAATACGGGGGATTTAAGGCCGATTCTCAGCCTATCAACAATGAACCTGTTTGTTGCCAAGGAAACATTTGGGATGGTCACGCTTCAATCCATCCTGCCCTTCCTGCAGGAGGAAGACTAGTTGTGCTCAATAGACCTCAAGGATGCCTACTACCATATTCTGATGGACAGGCGATCCAGGAGTTTCCTCCGCTTTCGGCTAGGGGCCAGTCATTATCAATTCAGGGTCCTACTCTTTGGTCTCACCACAGCCCCCAGGGTGTTCACCAAGGTCATGGCAGTTGTAGCGGCCCACCTGAGACTTCAGGGCATTCAGGTCTTCCTGTACCTGGATGACTGGCTCTTCACTGCCTCCACCAGGTATCTACTCTTACTAGCCAGAGATTTCTTTCTCCGGATATCACCTCGGCTAGGGATTACCATAAATCTCAGTAAGTCTTCCCTTCGACCTGTTCAAGTCTTAGACTTCATAGGGGCGAGAATAGATTCTCGTCAGGCCAGGGCATTCTTAACCCCAGACAGACTACACAGTCTGGCACTTCATGTGTTAGCGCTTCTGCAGTCCTCTGCACCCCCTGCACAATTAGTCCTGAGAGCCTTAGGGTCCATGGCAGCAGCTATCAACCTGATCCCTTGTGCTTGTCTGCATATGAGAATTTTACAGTGGACTTTGCAAGTTCAGTGGTCGATTCTTCATCAACCTCTAGATTTTCTGATCCCTCTGAGCAGAGTGTGCAGAAATTCTCTCAAGTGGTGGCTCCAATCTCGGAATTTGCAGGAGGGACATCCCTTTCTTGCTCCCCAACCCCAAGCCACGGTGACCACGGACGCTTCCCGCCTAGGGTCGTGGGGGCATTGTTCGGGCAGGACTGTTCAAGGCACATGGGCTCAAAATGAGACCGTTCTGCATATAAATGTTCTAGAGATGAGAGCGGTCCTTTTAGCGTTGCAAGCCCTTCATGCTTATCTCCCTCTGGGAACTATTGCGATCCAGTCAGACAATATGTCAGTGGTTTGGTATATCAACAAACTGGGGGGAACCAAGCCTTATCCCCTTTGTCGAGAAGCCATGAGAGTCTGGGAATGGGCGATCTCCACTAACCACTTTCTGAAAGCAATGCACATTCCAGGTCAGTCCAACATCTTGGCAGACAAATTGAGCAGAACTATCCTTTCTCCCTACGAGTGGTCTCTGAACCCTTGTGTAGAGGAACAGATCTTCCTCAAGTGGGGTCAGCCTTGCTGTGATCTCTTTGCATCGCCTTCCAATGTGAAGTGCAGTGAGTTTTTCTCTCTAATCCCCCAACAGGAGAAGCCCCCCGAGACGCTCTTAATCATGCTTGGCCACCCGGTCTTTTTTATGCATATCCCCCGCTTCCGCTCATGATAAAGTTCTTACAGAAAGCTTGCCGATTGGGGAACAGATTGATCCTCGTAGCCCCATTCTGGCCTTGTCAAGTCTGGTTCCCCTGCCTACGGTCTCATCTCATATGTCCACCTTGGATCTTGGATCCCATTCCGGATCTGATTCGTCATCCCTCGGGAATGCTTCCTCCGAATCTGTACAGCCTGAAGCTTACAGCTTGGCTGCTCCAGTTCCACTAGTTGCTAGGACTCCCGGTATCTCTTCTCCTGTTAAATCTATCTTGGTTGTGGCACATAAATCCTCTACCAGGAAAATTTACTGTAGCAAATGGAGATGCTTCTCCATTTGGGCTTCACAGGAAATTTAGATCCTTTTACCGCTCTGATCCCAGCGGAGTTTTTGTCTCGTATCTTCCAGCAAGGAGCCAGCTCTTCCACAGTGAAGGTCCAACTGGCGGCTTTTTCTCATTTCCATGTAGGGGACAATTTAGGCTCTCTCGCTGCTGCCAGAATTTGTAAGACCTTTTTGAAAGGCACTTTTCTTCTGAGACCTCCTATTAAGAATCCATCCCTGCTGTGGGATCTGACTGCGGTTCTTCAGGCCTTAGTTGCGCCACCTTTCGAGCCCTCGGCATCAGTTGACTTAAAATTTTTGTCATGGAAGACGGCTTTTCTGGTAGCTATAACTTCAGCAAGGAGAGTGTTGGAGCTTCATGCTCTTTGTATGAAACCCCCATATCTTGTGTTTCATAAGGACAGGGTGTCTCTCAGGATTAATCCATCCGTTCTCCCTAAAGTTGCTTCTGAGACAAACATTAATCAATCTATTAATTTGCCTGTCTTTTTCCCTAATTTTCAGAACAAAGGGGAAACAAACTTAATTTGCTGGATGTTCACAGGCAGTTACGTTTTTATGTGCACAGGACGGCGGCCTTTCGTAAATCTGATCAACTTTTTGTTTCTTTTGCTAAGCCCTTTTTAGGGAAACCAGTTTCAAAAGTGACTCTTGCTAGGTGGATTTCCCTTTGTATTCTACAAGCATACAGAGAGCTTGGTTTACCATTACCAGTAGGAGTTCATGCTCATTCTACACGTTCTATGGCAACGTCTGCAGCATTCTGGTCTAGAGTTTCCCTGGATGACATTTGCTCAGTGGCTACCTGGACATCTTCTCACACCTTTATTAATCATTATAAACTGGATTTGGTGTCTAGAGAAAGGGCTTCCTTTGGCTGTGCAGTGCTCCAGAATATACTTCCTTAAGGACCTCCCAAGATTTCGGGTAGCTGGGGACTCTGTCCCACAGGTTGCTGATCAAATGAAGTTAACTACTTCAGATATAGAAGTTATGTACTCACTAAAACGTTCCATCTGAGTAGGTAAACTTCATTTGTCAGCAGCCGTCCCTCCCTCCTTCCCCCTTACCTTGGCATTATTTTTGCTGAGTTCGATGTTCGGAGTTCAAGAGCTGGAGGTTTGTCCTTGGTTTAGAGGTCTCAGGTTAGTTTGTTGGTGTCACGTGGGGAGTTGCAAACTCGATCTGAGGATAGGAAGGAAGTTGCAGTGTAGTATGGGGAGGGGGGGGAGCTCAGATCTTTTGCTTGGTATGCTGCCGGCCCGGATCCGTATCGGATCCGAAACCCACAGGTTGCTGACAAATGAAGTTTACCTACTCAGATGGAACGTTATGGTGAGTACATAACTTCTTTTTTTCAAGGTTACGCAGTAGGCAAATGATTTCTGAAGGAATCAAACCCTGCACCACAGGAACTACAGCTCATGGCCTTAACCTTCTGCATCAACTGCTAGGCTAAAATCCATTGAAATTCCATAACTGGAACTTGAGCCCAGGCTGTGACAATAACAGCATCAATTCCTAACCACTAGACCACCAGGGACCCCCTTACTAACTACCTGAACCATACAAAATCTAGAGGGGTACTCTTGCAGCACTTTCCTTGATGTCCTTTCCATACAGTCCTCCACAACTAGACATGATAAATCTCTAGACTGTCTTTCTCAGAAAATCAATTGCAACATACCCCAGTATCAGAGTCACACTGGAGATTGAAAATAACCAACACGGTGAGGAAGTTACTTATACATGTATTAGAAAAGGAAACATGGCCATGAGTTTAAATTTACATCCCATATGATATTTACCATTTGCTTCTTTTTTCATGTTATAAAATAGCCATCAATGACTAACACTGGCTTTTTTCTCTGACTCCAGGTAGTGGAATACAGATGCCAAATAGCAGCTGAGACAGACTCACGCAATCACTTAAAACTTTGCACTTCTTGTTCAGATCCAATGGCATTAGGAAGAACTAAAGAGCAAATAATTTTAAATGGTAAATAAATAGTCACAACAGTCAATCACATAACTGAAACAAATCAATGATATACAGGGGGCCTTTGTCCTGACATGCCCCTAAGTTAAAATACTAACTCCACAGTTGCACAAAAGTGACACAAGTAAAATAAACAACATCCCACTTCGATGAAATATACATTGATTACCCACAAAGTCAACTGAAATGCAGGTTGATGTAAAATACGATTGATTAAACTATTCAGTGAAATACAACTGTATAAAATGCAGTACTCCCTAAAACTGGTTGTCACCTGACAGAGTAGGCTACTGAGTGTAAATCTGAAGTACAGAAACTTCACTCGTGTGTATCTGACACACACATTTGGTGCCATATAAAATACCTTCAAATTAGGGATAATCTCTGCTACAATGCATACTTTCTATCAAACACTTTTAAGACAAATATCTTACATTGTTTGGCAAAACTGAAAACTGTATCCATGAGGTACCAATTTTCAGGACTAAACAGGGTGCCATCCTTGGAAAGCAGCTGATGTGAAAAACTGTCAGTTTATAAATGAGGTACCTGACAATGGGGGTAGTAGCAGCCAAATTAAGTGTGGGGCTGCATGTGCAAAATTTACCTATGACAGGTTTAGATGCAAGAGAAGTTAAAGCACTTAAAACAAGGTACAAGGCAAGGGAAAGAGAAAGATGATGAGACTGGTTGCAGTTGTGTAGTGGATGAGGTTGTGAGTTATAGAAGGGAAATCAAGGCAGTATAAACAGAAAAAGTGATGAAACCATGATCTACCTTCGTAGCCACTAACTCTGAATTAGTAAATCCAGCATGATAGCTACTGTAAACAGGGGGTGACATGGAGAAGAGAACATGTTGGCAACCTCCCTAATTACAGAAAATATGATTAGAGGTGAAGTTAAAATACACTGGAAAAGTACTTAACTTTGTTAACAACATGTATTCTAAGGGATCACTATCCATTTTAGTTACCATAGATGCCTGTTAAGTTAGACACATGCTCCTTTTAGTGATTACATTGACAAGGGCCTAGTTAATCTGTACCCCAGTCCAGGAAGGGCTGTCACACTCGTATCTTGAAGCATGCTGATACTACACGACAAGGATTTTAGCATGATATAGTTAAAGATAATCTGCTTAGGAGGTAGAGGGAGAGATAACCAGTTAATGGTTGCCTGATTCAACAAAAAGCAATATTGATTTAAGTATCCGAATGAATTCATCCAGGCAAGTATGATTACAAAATGATGATAGTCCCTGTCTGAGTAAAAGACCTGGTGTGTAACACCCTGAAGGGCATGCAAAAAGACACATGAGCACTTGATACACAGGAAGGGTAAGATTGGTCCTGAGTGGAATAATCCCTTTACCAAGAATGATACCTAGGTATAAAGGGAAGGTAATTGGCATTAACAGTTGGCTAAATAGATTATGCCCTTCAAGGGAGATCTGGTATGTTCTGGCCTGGGATGACATGGTCAACTTTCTTTACAAAGGATGGCTTGCATCTTTTATTCAAGTTTTTCCACAAACTGGTTTAAGTCTTTGCTGCCCCCACAGTGCTTTTTTTCTTTTTTAGGTCGGGTTTATCTAATGAATATTAGAACTTAACAAATACATCAAATCCCAAGTTGGACATCATTAAGGTGGTTCTTCTCAATGTCAGGCATCTTTACAATAAACTGCCTGACCATGGGGTACTTTTGCATTTCAAATGCATCCATGTATGTGTAGTAAGTGAGATGTGGTTTAAATGTAAGGAAAGCATTCCTTCCATGCCTGTGTTTTGTGTCCACCATGCCTTTAGGCTTGTTAGAAACTGTTGTGGAGTTTCTGTTTTTGGCATGGACCATATCTCTTAAAGACTGATGTCGAGAGACCCCAGTAGTGAGCTGCTAGAACTCCGCCTTACCTTGGTAAAGGCAAATTTACAACTTGTAGCCTATTAGAAATCCTGCTCCATGATTCTAAATGATGTTGCATAATTCCTGGTATTCCTAAAATATGTAAATGTAAGCAGCATCTTTGCTTACACCTTTAAGGCAAGGTATACTCAAAGATTCTCAGATAAGGTAAACAAAGACTTCCTCTCTCAAATTGTCATTGAACCCATCAGAGGCAGAAACATTCCTGATTTGGTCTTTCCTAATACATCCCTTACCCATTCCACAGCCCTAGCCTACACTTCACCTATTAAATCACAGCACTAACTTGTGCTTGTGACAATTGCTCTCAGAACTTCAGTCCCCCCCCCTAGTAACCAACAGTACCCTCTTTAAAGACTACAAAAAACTGAATCTTATACAACTATATGATGAAATCACTAAATTCACCCTCAACATCACTACAGTCGACCCAGAATATTTAGACAGTTAAACTAAGGAGTTCTGTTGGTTCATATGTAAGTACCAGGCTAACTGCACTTGTGGGCCATTTTAAACCTAGCCAATTTCCTTTTCAAAGGTGAGAATCAAAGCCTGTACTTTGTGTCTATGAGGAAAACATCTTAATTATTATACAAACCCCAGCTCCCTTATACCAACCCTGAACCACCTATACAAACCCCAACCCACCATTTGGACAACTACTTCACTCTAGCAGTCTTTACTTAAACCAGATGCAATTGGAAATGTAAAAATAACCCCCACCAGTGGTCACTCAACACAAATAAACTTTATGATAAAAAGAAAAAAAAAAACTCTTTATGGTTTCAAGTAGGACCAGAACTCCTCAGTTTGAGGTTATTTAAAAAAATCTCACCAAGAAACTGAAGGACAGTATAAGGGAGAGCAAAGCATCCCATGAACTGAGATTAGTAACTGGGGTGAGGAATATCTGCAAGTCCTTCTTTAGCTACATTAGAAATAATGTGCAGCATTGCTCTGAATCTTTCCACAATGGGACCACCCACTCACACCCCAGTGAGATTGCAAATATACTGGCCAACAAATTCTCTGCCAGCCCCCACCCCAGAGCTGCACTCCCCACTTCAGTCATCCGTGATTCACTCTCATCCCCTACCATCACAAGGGAATGACCTTATTGTGCTTTCAAAGACCAAAAACTTAGTTTATAGGTCCTGATACCATTCCAGGTTCTTTAATAAACAGTATCACTTGCTGAACCCCTCCTTAAACTGTTTAACCTAAGTCTTATTACAGTCTATATTCCTGAATCCTGGTTAACTGGTGTTGGGGTGATGAACCTCCACAAGCATGGACCAACAGTGGACCCTGAAAGTTGCAGGTCTGGCAGCCTTATGCATCTGAGCTGTAAAGGCATGGGGCACGCATACATCATTATCAACCCCATTAATTATGTTATCAAAAAAAATCATTAAGCTAGACTCACAACAGTTTGGCTTCATAAAGAGTACATTATGCCTGTTAAATCTTGTCAACTTTTTCAAGATGGTCACTCAAGCAGTTAGCAGTGGTCAATGTGTTTACACTGCATATCTTGATCTAGCCAAGAGTTTCAATCACACCACATGATGTAATTGTAAAGAAAGTGTTGAACTTAAACATTGATCCCTGTGTGGCAAGATGCTTAACCAACTGGGTAAAATGCAAACAATCTGTGCAGCAGATTTTTCTAACAGACATAAGGTAACCACGGGTGTTCTCCAGGGATTTGTTCTTGGTCCTTTCCTGTTTGACATTAATTTCCCTGACCTCCAAGCTGAAAACCAGGATTTCTGGTTGACTAGATTTTCTGACAGTTTCAAACTGGGTATAATTGTCAAAGCCTACAGATATTTATACCCTTCACAATGAGCTCATACTGATAAACGTGTTGCATGGTAAAAGAGCTGAAAAGGAAAACCAAAAATGTAGCATTCTTC
Organism: Protopterus annectens; assembly: GCF_019279795.1. Classification (NCBI taxonomy): domain Eukaryota; kingdom Metazoa; phylum Chordata; order Ceratodontiformes; family Protopteridae; genus Protopterus; species Protopterus annectens. Next base: position 402,330,281 of record NC_056746.1, on the reverse strand, counting down.
CCTTAAGAAAACAGCAAATCACTGTAGCATACAGCACTGGAACCACCCCACTTTTAAGCAAAATAGTTTTTTGAGATCTAGGCACCTGAATAGATATCTCTCTCTCTCCTTTGATCACCACATGGCTACTGTAGTCAAGAAATTCTTCTACATATCACAACTAATTGCCAAGGGCATCTCATCCAAATCCAGGAAAGTGATCGTTCCCCTATATTGACCTCTGGTCAGACCACATTATATACAATGCACCCTTGCACTTTTTTGACATGAATCTCTATAAATTAAACTTGAGAAGCCCCAGAGGTTCCTAACCAAAATATCTCGTCAATCTCGTCTTAAGAATTTTAGTTACCAGGAGAAACTGGAATCCTTATGTAAGAACTCTGTATCTTATAGACTTATGGAGGGGTGATTTGTGCTTCCTTACCATGCCTGTAGAGATCCTGTTAACTTTGACCTCATTTTTCTCAGAAAATCAAATTATGCAGCCAGCACTAGAACCAGAGATCTTGACCTACATTAGTAAATCAATAAAACATAGATGGATAGAGTTGTCACACAGTGTCTTCCCCTGCTTTGGAATGGACTTCCTCTGCAGGTAAACAACAAAACGACACACCCTCCTATAAACATAAACTGAATGATTGAATTGGTACTCTTAAATTTACAACAGGAATAACAGGCCTCACCTTCCTTGGCAAAGTAAGTGAAGCATGAGGGTGGTTATTTGGCAAGGTGCAAATGGTTATTAGATTGATTAGCCTTGTATATTCCATTATTCTTTTATCCTAATTAACTGAAATTTAGACAGAATTCTGGAGTAAGACATATATTGACCAGGTGTCAACAAAAACAATACATTGATAATCTCTTTTTAATTATCATTAGTGGAATTGAATTTTCAACAGTTTCTGGATAAACTTTAACAGAGTGACTTGTGCTAAGAATTCACAGCAAATGTCAAGTGTTTTTTCTGCAAGCCTGTTTGCTTTAAAGTTTCAGGACAGTCACAGTTCTGATCGCAGACTTTTAAAATAGTTTGCCCTTTGTAGGCTTTCTCACCCTGAGATTTACCTACATTCTTTTAAATTGTTATAAAAGAAGGTGGTGTTCAAACCCCCCCCCCCCCCCCAGCATGAAGAATGAGTTGCCCCTCAAATAGCTTTGCTTTGAGAAGTGGAGGTTGCTCTGAAGAGAGAATCTTTTTTCTCTTAATCTATATATTACTGTTACCTTTTTTCTGATTGGATGTGCAATTAATTGTCAATTATTTCTATTCAGAGAATTTACTGGAAGTTTCATTACACCTAAAAAACTGGATGCTGATGCCCCAGTGTATTATTATTTTTATTTGGCCTGGTGTTATACAGTGCTTTCAGTTTAACATGTGTAGTAATGATTTTAGGACTTGTGTTTAGCCATTTGTGTATGGAGTTATAAATGTGCAGTAAGTGTTGTGGTAATCATTAAGAGAATCAACTAGGAAGCCAGGCTCATGTATTAAAATAAATGCCATTGAAATAAATATTCACCTAAATAAGGGAGCCCTACCTGAATGAGTAATGTTGCAGGTTTTAAAGTTTTGGTGGATTGCTGCATTTGCTCAAGTGGACCAGTTAAAGTATAAAACCAGATAAAAATTTAAGTAACTTAGTTTCTGGGCTTCCATGACTGAAGTATCATGCTAACCCAACATTGTTCTGTAGAAAATGAAGCTGAAGACTTGAACAAAAAAAAAAGTTATTATCTGACCACAAAACCTCAGAGGCAGAGAATAAAGATATGATGAGAAGCCTGTAGATGGCACAGTGTGAAGTATTAACATAACCATTGAAGAGACAGATGTCCTTAAAGATGAGGATATACTCAGGAATACAAATGCACCTGTTACTGGAAAGGATTACCTATTTCTGGCTAAAACAAAACAACCCAGTCAATAAGGATTGAGCATGGTAGAAAAAAAGCCAGGTGCGGACAATAATACTCCAGCTGCAAGTGCAAACAGCTGCACGTGTTCTGTATTCTTTTGGTAAACAGGTGATGTCCTGTACATAAGGTGTTCAGTGATCATTGGATTGTTAAGTGACTTGATAAATGTCAAACAGTATGTGCCATTTTATACTGTCAGCATTTTATTATATATACATGACTCTTGTCAAGCTGTTTTGAATTTACAATTTATTATAGTAATTGCTAACATCACATAGCCAGCATAATGAATTATTAAATCAGATGGTAAAAATTATAAAAATGCCATGGCAACTAACACCTATATAAATCTGAGATCCACTGCTGCAGCAGATTGCTGATCTTTGAACGTTATTGCTAATTTTTGCTAAAGTAGTTCTTTACAGACAAATATATCAAGTCTGCTGTGTGATATGTATCTTGTGAAGTAACTAAACGCTGACATTTTCTACAGATGGGAATGCAGGTGTCATTTGTTCTTGATTTTGCTGTCTTAACAGGTAGGAGTATTCAAGAGGCCATGGTGGTGCAGCGGTTAACGTTGTCGCCTCACAGCAAGAGGCTCTCCAGTTCGATTCTTGGCTGGAGCGCCTTTTGTGTGGAGTCTGCATGTCCTCCCCGTGGTCGAGTGACGTTTAAAGACATGTAGGTAGGTGTGTGCGTGAATGGGTGTGCCTTCATTGAATGTTGGGCGCCGGGCTGGCACCTCAGCACCATAAAAATCTACTACCAATAATAAGCGGACCGGCATTCTGCTGTGGTGACCCCTAACCGGAAAAAAGCTGAAAGACATTACTAACAGGTAGGAGTATTCAGAGCAAGAAAAGATGTGTTTACCCATGTAAGACAGGAAACTATATAAGTCTGTGTTTCAGTGTATCTTTTCAGTTATAGGGCTGGCAAAATAGTTAAGGTCTTTGCCTCATTGATACAAAATACAGAATTTGATTCTAAACTCTAGTTGTTGACTAGGCTTATAACAGTCTGCAGACTGATAGCCTAGTATTTACCAATGAACCTATAATAGACTATGCAGTTGTTCCTACAATCATTTGTTGTCCGTCACCTGCTTTCATATCTTAATATCAGGTGACAAGCACTCCTGCATGAATTCCTTAGATCCAAAATCACTGCAGATGTAATGTTTGAGCTAATGTATTTTCTCTTGAGAGAAAACAAGACAGGAAGGCAGAAGAGAAAAGTAAATAACACATTGCAGCAGTATAAAAGGTCTGTGTGTCATTTCTCCTAAATCTGAGAAGAAGCACTGATAAGTCTTTCGGCTTTTCCCAGTTAGGGATCACCACAGTGGAACTCCGGTCCGTTCATGATTGGCAGTGGATTGTTATGGTGCCAAGTTGCCAGCCCAATGCCCAACCTTCAAAGAAGGCATGTCCATTCACGCTCGCACCTACCTACATGTCTTTAGCGTCACTCGACCATGGGGAGGATATGCAGACTCCACACAGAAGGCGCTGCAGCCGAGAATCGAATGGGAGAACCTCTTGCTGTGAGGCGACAACGTTAACCGCTACACCACCGTGGCCTGATATACTGACATATTGGTGAAAGCAATGAAAATAATCATTGCTTATTAATAATGGTGGAAGGATTACATTTTATTGAGATCTACCAAGCAAAAAACTCTGCATCGTGAAGGTAAATAAAACACAACAGTCCATATATTTTTATTTATGTCCTCTTCAAAATAAATAAAATCCAAATAATTCATTCACAGAAGAGGCAGAAGCCAGACACTTGATATAAAGCATTACTCATGCAATCTCTATCCATGTTTCTTGTTTTCCTATCTGCAGGTCGATTTACTCGTCATTTAAATATCATTTCCATTGACTCCTTTGATGATGAGACATTAACCAAGATTTTTACATCTATTGTTGACTGGCATTTTGGCAAAGGATTTGACCCGGCATTCTTGAGGTAAGAAGTTAGTTGTATTTCAATGAACTTATCAGTCTCTACAATACACCCTGTTTGATGTGAATGCATTTTGCATTGGTTTCTGTTCCTTAATTTGAAAAATTAAACTGACCAGATTTACTCCTTTTCAGACTAGGTAAAATTATGGTGCAAGCTACAATGTCAGTTTACAAAGCGGCAGTGGAGAACTTTCTTCCAACTCCATCCAAATCCCACTACGTATTCAACCTTCGTGACTTTTCCCGAGTAATTCGTGGAGTGTTGCTCTGTCCACATACGCACCTTCAGGTATGATACTGCTAGTTTATTAGCAGAGGAAGGGACACTACAAAGATACTATAATTTAGAGCATTCAGTCAACCAGTATGCTTTTGGGAGGTGAGAAGAAACTAGAGTACCCGGCGAAAACCCATGAAGGCACAGATAGAGCATGTGACCTCCCCAAAAGTAGTAACCAGATATCAGAATTGAATCTAAGACACTGGAGCTATAAGGCAGAGATTGTAGACAGTTCCTTCCCTCCTTTCTTTATTTTCTTTTCTTTCTTTCTCTTTCTTTTTTTTTACATGCATAGTAAGACTGCACTTATTTACTATTATTTTTGCTAGTCTGTCTGTTAGTCATTCTCTGGTGTCATGAGTTAAAATATGGGAAGACAAAGTGAGTTTTCAGAAGTGTGACAGAAGGCTCACATTAAGGCTATCACCTTAAGTTTGGGTGTAGCAAGGCATATGCCAGGTAAGTCCTAATGTACACAATTCAGTTCTAAGGAGGCAAAATTTCACCTAAAGCAGTGAACCAGCTTCAGTTGTATAATCAGATTTAAAAGCATAGTGGTGAGACAGCAATGAAGATAACTGTGTCCAGAATGGCATGTACTCGGTACACTACTGGCTAGCCAATTAAAGACTTTTAATTTCTTATTTTTATTATTATATTCTGTGTCATTAATCTGCTTTAGCATATGTGTGTGTGTGTGTGTGTGTGTGTGTGTGTGTGTGTGTGTGTATATATATATATATATATATATATATATATATATATATATATATATATATATATATATCCGTACCTCCAGTCAGCAACTACTGCACACATACCAACCAAAAAAAACATAGGTAAACTCCTATATAAATACTCTACTCCATTACACAAGCTTGAAACAAACTCCCTCTAGATATACGTTCCATCAGCCACCCAGCACACTTTAACGAAAAACTCAAATTTTACTTGCTTAACTCAAAACTTTGTCATTGTCAGGCACCAACGTAAACACCCCACCATAACTACCTTTCTTCCTCTCTCACATAAGTACTCCATCATCCTTAGGATTTGCACTCACTTTTGTTATCTAATCATTTCTGTAGATTAAAACTCCTCTTGTAAACAAAAAAAACAAAAAAAAAATGTGCATGCATTTATTTATTTATTTATTATTTCCAGTTTGATAACAGGGGAAGTCCACTGGGCCCGAAAGCCCGTTTTCAGTGGAGGCCCGGGGAGAAAAGCTCCATGATAATACATTACACACAAAAACACAGCAGAACAGATCTAAACTAATACACACAAAAACACACTCTGTTCTAATAGCATAATACTTTAACAATTTCCAAACAAGAATGAGGTGCATTGGGCACTATACATAAGAAAAAGATATATTAGTGCAACTGTGAATGTTAGTAAAGTAGGAAAGGAAAGGAAATTATAGATAGAGTTTGAATGCAAGAGCAGGGATGCATGGGAGAAACGAATAAGAAACAAAGAAATTAAAGGAGAGGTGTCAGAAGAGGATAGAAAAAGAACAGATAACTAATGTTCAAATTGTGGTTGAGTCCAGGAGACCACCTTGAGAAAAAAGTCAAAAGATTTAAGGTGAGAGTAAGCATAGCACTTGAAGGAAAATAAAGGGTTTATTCAAGGAGGAAGGAGGAGATAATGAAGAAGAGAGGGGAGCAAGGGAGAGAGTCAGAAGAAGGGGAACCAGGGGGGTGGGATGGAACTAGGATAAATAGAGATCTAGGTAGGAAGTATACAATTACATTTCCAATTTTGGAAAAGGTGAGAATGAAGAAGAGATTTAAAGTGTTCATAGTTTGTAGTGGCTCTTAGAAGGGAAGGAAGTGAGTTCCATTTTTTTGCTGTAGTATAGGAAAGTAGGAGTTGGCCAGGGGGTCGTTTGGGTTTGTAAACTGAAATAAGATTTTGGTGGCTAGATCTTAGGGGCCTTGGAGGATTGTATATGGTGTAGGTATTAGATAATGCTGGGCAAGCAGTGGGTTTAAAGATTAGTTTGTGTGCAGTAGTAAGTTGGAGGAAATTGAGTTGATTAGGGAGTTCTAGCCATTGAAGACTACGGAGGCAGATGCAGTGGTGTGTAGAATGAGTGGAGTTAGTAGCAATTTGGCAATTTTGTAGTAGCAACTTTCAAGTTTTGTGGAGATAGAAGTGAGAGATTGGATAGAAGAGGAGCACCATACAGTAGAGAAGGGAGAAGGAAGGTAGTGGCGAGAGTTTGTCTTGAAGATAGAGTAAGAAAGTTTGCATTTCTATAAAGCATACCGAGCTTCTGATGAGTTTTCTTTATGTTTAGTTGAATATGATTATTAAATTTCAGGTGTTCATCAATGGTTACTCCGGTAATTTAGCACTACTAACAACTTCTATTGAGGACTGGGAGAGGCTGGAAATTATGAAGGATGACTTATCAGGAGTCAGAGCTTTTGAGGAGAAGAGAATGATGTGGGATTTATTGGCATTGAGGAAAGATGATTTTGAAGCATCCAATTTTCTATGGTTGTGAAGGCCAATTGGGTTTTGGCTTGGAGCTCGGGAAGGTTAGCAGATAACAGTGGAGTCATCTGCGTATTGTACTATTTGAGCAAGAGGAATAGAAGAGTGGAGATCATTGATAAAGATGTTAAAGAGCAAAGGCCGAGAATAGAACCCTGAGGGACTCGGTAGGGTAGGTAGGAATTTTGAGGTACCAGTATTCCATTTCACAGCTTGGGATCTATCAGAGAGATAACTTCTGAACCAAGAAAGAGAGTTGTGGGAGAGATTAAGGTTAGAGAGGTGGTTGAGAAGGAGAGTGTGGGATATAGTGTGAAGGCCTTAGAAAGGTCAAGAAGAACAGTGGAGACAATTTTTCCAGAGTCACGGGCTTGGTTGACAATTTCTAGGAAGGAATGAAGAGCGGTTATGGTACTGTGGCCAGGCCGAAACCCATGTTGTGTGGGAGTGAGGAGATGGTTATCGAGAAGGTAGGGCATGAGTTGCTGGTGTATGCATTTTCAAGAATTTTGAGATTGGGGAAAGAATTGCTATTAAGTTAGAGATGGTGTTATTTTTGCCTCCTTTATGGAGGGGCAGAATATGGGCAGCTCTCCAAAGTTTGGGAACATAAGATTCTTGGATGGATCTATTGATGAGAATGCTGATAGGAATGGCGATGCCATTTGCTGCAGCTTGAGAAAGAGTGATGGAATGTTGTCAGGGCATTGGAGCATGGTTTGAGTTTGAAGAAGTTGTTTGATACTGGTGGTAGACACGGGATGTAGAATGAAAGTGGGAGGTGGGTTATGAGAGTTGGAGTGAGGGATGGGTGTAGAAGGATGCTTTGGGTTAGGGGTAGGGGTGGAAGAGGAGAAGGATTTAGTCAGTTCAGCTATTGAGCCAGTAAAAAACGAGTTAAAGAGAGTTGCTATTTCAGTGTCAGTCTTATTATTGTCTGGACAGGGATTGAATTTTGTACCTGGATGTAAGAGTGAATTGATGGAATTCCAGAATTTTTTGGGATTATTTGTGAGGGAGGACTGAAGTTTGCCGTAGTAAGATTTCTTATCCTTTATAATAAGTTTTTTAGCAAGATTGCGGAGTTGCTTAAATTGCAGTAAAGAGGCTGGGTTATTATTTTTGTTGTATAGTTTCCATGTTTTGTCCCTTTGTCGCATTAGAGTTTTAGTGTCTTTAGTTAGCCAAGGGGCAGAGTTGAACTTTATCCTTTTGGGAGGGGCTTGGGAATCTAGGATTTTAAGGAAGGTAGTATTGAAGAGTTCTAGGGCTTCATCTAAGGGAAGAGTGTTTAGTGAATCCCAGTTTGTTAGTTGAAGGGTTTCTGAAAATACAGAAGGATTAAAATTAGTTAGGTTGCGAGAGTGGGCATATTGTTGTTGGTGTGGGAGCTGTTGGGTTTTTCGGTTAATAAAGGCTGGGAGATGATCACTTAATGAGTCTGGTAAGGTACCTGAGTTGGAGATATTGTTAGGGTGGCTGACTAAGATCCAGTCCAAGATGGACCATGGAGGGTTGGTTTTGTTAGGTCTGGTAATGTTGTTTATTAGTTGAGTAAAATTATAAAGATTGATAGACTGAAGGGGAGTATTGTTATTAATATTATTCCAGTCAATATTTACATCACCTAGAATGAAAGTTTCCTGTTTAATATTGTTTGAGGCCCAACAGAGAATATTCTCTAGGGTGGAGGAGTTGTCTCCAGGAGGGATATAGATGGTTATAATACAGATACTTTTGAAGTTGTTTATTTTGAGGATTCCTATGACTAGTTCTGCATTATTAAAGTTGGGAATGGTATTTTGGTATGGGCTAAGATTTAGCAGGCAGTTGTAGACTAAGGCTACACCACCACCTTTTTTGTTTAGGCGATCGGACCTAAGTGCTTGGTAGCCAGGTGGTAAAATTTCAGAGTTACAAGTTTGAGGTTTTAGCCAGGTTTCTGTTACTGCTACTATGTCAGGTTCAGTTATATTTAGCCAGGCATGAAAGTTTGTTATTTTGTTATTAATACTCTGGGTATTAATGGTAATAAATTTAAGGTATTTATTATTGTGCCTATTTGTGGGGGTAGTGGGAGAGAGAATGTTAGTTGATGTTGGCCCAGGGTTAGGATGGACATCTCCTGCAAGAGCAAGACAAGAGAAAGAGTAGAGGAGTTGAAACCTAGAATTGCTGAGTAAAGTAAAAGGGAGATGTAATTTACATTTGAAAGTGGGAGACTTTTTGTAGAGTGTATGGTGTTTTAGTTTAAACTTATGAAATGGATTTGTTTGAAGGAGGGAGGGGGATATCAAATAAAAATGGAGGGATGAAGGATGTGGAAGGGAGATAGTGGAGGATGAGTGGGGTGAAAAAGAGGCGGGTAGTGTGGTATTGGAATAAGAAGATGCATTATACAGAATGGTGAGAATGAAAAGACATGTAAATGAGGTGAGATAGTGTGGAGGAGTCATGGAGGAGTAGTGTAGGATAGATATTGGAAGATAGGGTAGTGGTAGGCTATTTAACAGCAGGAAATAGCTCTGTGGGAGGAAACAGTTCAATAATGATCCAGTTAACTGTCAACAGTAATGAAATAGCAGCAAACTCAGCGTGAGCAATAAAAGTACAAACAATTCTATAGCAGATATCTCAGTAAGTAGAAGTGTGAGTGCAACAAAGAAAATGTGATGCAATAGTCAACCAAATAAGATCAGTAAAAATGCAAAAATATAATAAAAAGATAGTTGCTAATCCCAACAGCAAAAAGTATAACCCAATGGGTACAATCCTGTACACAGAGCCCTGTAAATTAAACAGGTTTGAAAAGCATCACCCTATCAGTTAATATAATGAGGGACAGAACCAACTGTCATCATAGAAGCAAACTTCACATTCAGACATAAGAATGATTTTCATAAAACATTATATAACAGACAGTTGAGCATATCAAATTGTCAAGGAATATTGCACTACTAGAAATATTATTAAATTACTCACATAACATTCAAATATACCAAATACTAAATGGGAAGTGAACCCAATAAATGTAACTGCTCAATCTATTTAGAAAGCATTAGTCAATAAACGGCAGTATATTGAACAAGCCCATAAAGTATTGAGCCTAAATAATAATATTTACAAAATGATAAATTTGTAAATATATCCTGAACCAGCACAATGTAACTAAATCATTAATAGGCCTGGGAATATAATCCCAACAGCAATAAATCATGAGAACGTTAAAAAAATAATAATGCTACGATAGACAAGTAAGGCATGCCCTTAATGCTCCTAAAAGTTGGCTCTGACATTCATCATGTATACCGAGCATTAAACAGTTCCTTGCTGGATTCCAGTAAACCAAAGAAATGTTATTGGTTGAAAAATGTCACAAATTGTCCAAACCCTGTCACAATGAAGGGCTCATTTTACAAGAAACCACACAAACTGTGACAAAATTGTCCCGACCAAAAAAAAAAAAAAGAGAGAGACCAAAAGTATGTTGTTAGGTATATATCCAAACTGATAGGAACAACCAAAACTGTCCCCCAGTTCAGCAAATGGAAAAACTTAGGCCCAGACCATGTCACAGGTGATATTCTTGAAGCCAATACACGAAAAATGTCCCCAAAGGAAAATGAATGAACAACCTCCAAGACATGGTATCAAAACACAAAATAATATAAAATGAACAGCTGAAGAGCTGAAACCAAAGACTGTAGACAAACCGCTGTACAGCCAAATAGCTATAAAGTAAAAAGTCACCTCTGTAGACTGCGTGGTACCAAAAATCTGGTAGATTCGCAGCAAATGCGCCTCCTTCACAATTACAGTCCAAAGAACAAAATGTAAGCCGCCTCAAATGTAGAATAATAATCGCTAGATCCCATCACGAAAATGCCAAACGTGGTTGTAAACAGCCGTCATACCAAACTTCACTAAATGCTGATATCATCAGCAGTTTATCAGTTTTTAAATGAGTCCCAAAAACGACCGTTGCAGCTGTTCAGCCCAAGGCCCAAACATCGCACAGACAAACCAGTCCAAAAATGACTGTTGCAGCTATTCAGCCCAGCAATGAAAGGAACACAGTTAGGCCCACTCATCGACCATTACAGCAACTCAGAGATTTCAACCATTACCACAAATACAGTATCGGCATTCCTGAACGGGAACGGCGTTTATCAGCTGTGGCGACCCTTTTCATTCCATTCAGCTGTATCTACCTTTTATTTAAAATGTTTTTGTAAAATTGAATCTCGATGTTAAAATACATTTTTTTTCTTTTTTTGTATAATGTTCATATTTTGGATGTTAAAATACTAATTTTTCTGTAATTTGTTCATTTATTGGAGCTTTTCTCCTCGGGTCGCCACAAACCCAGTTGGACTAACCTGGTTAACAAATGCCAATAAATAAATATATATATATATATATATATATATATATGTGTGTGTGTGTGTGTGTGTCTGTGTATATATATATATATATATATGTATATATATATATATATATATATATATATATATATATATATATATATATATATATATATATATATATATATATACCACAGAATAAAAGGGAGTTATGTTGCTGTAGGTAGCAACACAGGGGTGTGATATGCCAATCAGAAATTTTTGGCTATTTCCTCTTGTGGGGAAGGCAACAATCTGAAAGCTGATGTACAATTCCAGGTCAAAGAGTTACTCCCGTAAACCTGAGTTTCACACATTATCAAAGTTGTGTCCCACTGTGTCCCTTACCTTGTATCTCTCAATGTCTGTTTTTCTCGTGCTCTTTCTTTCTCTCCCTCTCTCTGTCTCTCTCTCTCACACAGTTGCTCATGCATGACTTTTGATCTATGTTCAATCTGAACAACCCATCACCATCTCAATACAAACACATTCGCCTTAGCTATAGCAGGGTTAATCGATTGGTAAAACATTTATGTATCTCCTCTGCAGTCTGTGAAAGCCCTCATTAACAGGATTTCTGTACCTATCACTTTCTGATAGTATCATTATTTAACAACTGGATGCAGAGTGCAAACATGACAATACAGAACACTTTCTCTAACTACTTAGTATCTCTTAATGGCATCATTTACCAGAAATGAATAGGAATGCTCTGATTTTTTATTTTTTTCTCTGGGTTTTAACTACCTTATAATAAGCTTCAAAATCTCTTACAACCCAAACAGGATAAAGTGGATATCAGCAAAATGTAGTGAATGATTAAATGAATGAATAGAACAAGCCATAGGTACACGACTTGCATATAGCTATATCACATGTTGCAGTCAGAGACAGTCCTTGAATGAGAACAAATTATAACATATCATAGTTGTTTATTTGCACATTTTATTACTGCAGCTTGATGTTCAAGAAAAAAATCATAACAATAACTTGATTGCCATTGTGTATGTATAAAATGCAGCATTGTTCTGAGTCATTTCCCTAAAACGTAATTTCTTTATCTTTCTGTCTGTAGGAAGGGGATAAGTTAATACGCCTTTGGATCCATGAAGTATACCGTGTTTTTTATGATCGATTGATTGATAATGAAGATAGGCAGGTTTTCTTCAACATTGTAAAAGAGCGAACATCTAACTTCTTCAAGCAAACTATTGATAAGGTATGACAATGCATGCACAAGAAAGGACAGGAAGCAATTAACCATGCATGTTATACTTAAAGCTGAAATTTAGCAGTCCATATTACTTTACTGAGTGGTCATCTTTTAAAACTACCTGTACTATTTGAACTAGATATATAAATGGGGAAATTACTGCCAAGATCAAATCTGCAATCTACAATAGTATTATAGCATTTTAGAAGGTAATTATTTGAAATGTCGGGACCCACTACAATGTGTCCTGAAATATGGAGACTGAATGGCCGAAAGAATGAACTTACATATATTAAGTCTGATATGCCATTTCACAGAATATTCCCTTTTCTCAGAGGTATGGTGATCTCGAGGTTGATATATAAGTTTGGGAGTGTGGGTGGGCTTGACCCTCCTGCAAAGAAGTTCAAAGGATAAAAGCAATTTTTGAGATTCGCTCTTCTTCTGTGTTTTTGGTCTTTTTTTTTGGCTTGTCGGCACTTGGCATTTTAAATGCCAACATTTCAACAGGGAGTCATTTTAGTGTGATACTTATTAAGTCAATAAGGATGGTAAACCTCCATAAAGACTGCTGTTTTAAAGGCATGTTTGTTCTGGTAATTTAACAGAAAAACATGAACAGTAATTATGCTACTGTCTTGTTGATCCCCTGATCAATATTGTAGTATAATTTCTTGCATTACTGTGTCATGGATTTCCCTATGATGCAACTCCAAATTGTTACAGTCTCTAAAATGCTTTCTTACAATAACACTGCTATTTTATTCATAAAATGTAAATTTTTTCAGCTATCAAATGATTAGCTTTATATGCGTCACAGAGAACCACTCCCCAAACTGCAGAATGACTTCATGTCAGATGAAGGCAGTCTGGATATTCCACTCACTATTCAGGTTTTCCATTCAACCACCTCCATATCCAATTTGAAATTAGCATATTTCATTGATTTCCAGCCGTGTGAAGATGTAGGAAGACCAGCAATGCTAGTAGCTAGGTATTAGCCAATAGGTGAATCACCACTTTCCATCTTTCTAGTTAAAACAAATTCCGTCTTTTTAATAAATGCTGCCAGATTAGACACCATTTAGCCTAACTTTAGAGTATTACTCTAAATGCTTTATCCATAAATCTTCAGGACCTACTATAGTATTTCCCTCTAACCTCTAAGTAATACACAATCCCCAGTCCTCCACCCTCTGGCAACGTGATTCAGGAGTCTGCTGCCACCCCATCTGTGGCCATTCTGATTGCATTAGATGTTCTAAGACAGTATAGCACCTGTCATATGCTTAATGACTGAAATACTCCTACTATTGATAGCATAGTTTATGAGAGCTGCATATGTTTATAAAACATTGAGGTGATCCTCTTTTATCAGTTCACCCTTGGTAATTATCATATCTACACAACACCACATCAGTCACAATCCACTACTAGACTCCTAACATATGTAGTGTTTTTTTAAAAAATTGCCGTACCCTCCTAGAACTTACTGTAAAATATCCCAGGCACCAGCACACAAAGCAACACCTACTCCTTCTCCTCTCACATGTACTGTAAATCTACAGATCTCACCCAAGAGTCATCAGGAAACCAGGCCTAAGCCCAGAAGATCTACTTTGTCTGCTTTCACAAAGGAAAATGTTTTAATCATAGATGACTTTATAGTTAGGCATACAGACTCCACTTTCATCTGACTAGACAAGAATAGGGTGACTATAAGCTGCTTTTCCAGTGCCAGGATCTGTTATGTCACAAGGGCCCTAAGGTCCCTTAAACTAGACAAATATGACTATGACATAGTGGTGGCCCATGTGGGAGTGAATGACCTGCCACACTCCACCCAGAGGGACATCCAGAGAGACATGATGTAACTTAACTATGCATGTGTTAGAGGCAGGAAAGGCATTGGTCTTGAATAGTATCTTGCCTTCCCCAAGAACAATACCTAGATACAAATACAAGATAATTTGCTTTAGCAATTTGCTAAGTAGTTGCTGTCATTCTAAGGGGGTCCAGAATGTGTCAGCCTGGGATGATATGGTAGATAAGACATCCAGTTTTCCAGGGATAGCTTACACCTGCCATACCAGGATATCTGCATACTGGCTAAATCCTTTTCTGCTCCCAAAATGCCTTTTTTTTAGACAGAGTCCCACTAAATGGTATTCTTGCATAGAAACAGACTCAAATCTAGACAAAATCAAGATGGCATACTTAATGCTTGGAGTCTAAATAGACAGATGCCAGAACTTGAGGCCCTCTTGTAACTCACACACATTCATATTTGTATAGTTACTGAGACATGCTTTTAATGCAATAACAATACTTCTCCTGAATCATGGTTTTCAAGATTGAAGCACAGGTGGTTTCCAATTTAAAAACTAATAAGAACTTAGTGATTTTTACCAGCTGATAAGGGAGGAGCTGTGGTGGTTATAGATTGGGACATGTACTATAATGAAGCCCAAAAGCAACTTAGAGATGGCTGATATTATATTGTCATGCCCTTAGATCCAACTTCTAGGTTCAAGGCAGAAATTGACAACTTCTTAATAGAAGCAAAGAAGGAGGGTATTATTACGGATTCCGATTTATACCATCTAATGGTACAGGATCCCAAATCCCAGTATTTATATCTTTTGCCCAAGATCCACAAGGATTTACACAATCCACCTGGGAGACCCATTGTATCGGGCAGAGGGTCCCTCACAGAACCACTCTGACAGTTCCTAACCACTTGCAACCATTATTGAAATTTATTAGAGCACACATACAGGATACCACACAGCTTTTGGGTATTATCTCTGATATGCAATTGGAACCAGGCTGGGTCCTTTGTACACTTGATGCTACTGCCCTGTATACCAACATTCCACATTGGGGTGGCCTTTGTGCACTACAGTATTAGCTACAGAAAACTGAATGTTATCATCCTGGATTTAATACATTTTTGGTCTGTCTAGTGCAGCATGTTTTAACCAGAAATTTTTATATTTTCAGGATTGGTGTTATTGGCAGGTACAGAGCACAGCTATGGGGGCATCCTTTGCCCCATTTATGCTGATTTATTTATGGCTTATGTGGAGGACCAACTCATTTATGATCCGGGGCATAATTTGTATTTGGAGGAGATTGATATTTGGAGACATTACCTAGATGATTGTTGGTTAGTTTGGAGAGCTGACAGTACATACCTTCATGAATTTGTAGAATATTTAAATGGGAACAAGTGTGGAATCTGGTTTATGGTTCATTACCATATACACCAGCTAACTTTTCTGGATGTTCTAATCACTAGGAATGTGGATAATACTCTAGATAGTGAAATTTTCCGGAAATACCCACAATACAACTCATTACTTCATGCGTCCAGCTTTCACCCCCCAAATTGCAATTTCTTCGGGTTAAACGTGTTTGTTCAAATATAGTTACATATGAACAATATAGGAGTGATGTGTACAAAGATTTAAAAATTGAGGCTACAAATATGGCAATATTATTACTGCCAGTAATTGGGCCTCTAGCCAGGATAGGAAGTACTTGTTGACATGCAAGGAACATCCATCTGATAAGACATCAAATTTGAAGTTAGTTACTATCTCTAGACACAGCACAAGGGCATTTATGGGTATCATTAACAGGCATTGGAATATTTTGCTTTTGGATTACAGGCTATTGGATATTCTTGGTAACAAATGCCTTTTCTCATTCCGTAGGGGGAAGACACTTGGTTCTCACTTCAGCCATTACAAGCATTATTAAGGGGTTTCTAGGGCACAATAACAACGCACTATTACAGGGGTGATGCTATGTGGTTGTGTCCCTTGTGGGCACTGCACACACTGCACTAGAGTGAATAAATCCAAACAGTTCAGCAGTAAAAATACTGCTTTTGTCTATGATATTAAATTCCTGGCTAATTGTGGGTCTGACTGGGTTATATATTTAGTAACATGTACATGTTCTGCCTTCTACATTGGCCAGACATCTAGACCTCTACTCTTACGTACTAGTGAACATTTGAGCGATATCAGGAGTAAAAGACAGTCAAATGCATTTTACAAACATACACTTAAACATGTCACTGCTTACAGCAGATTTACTGTCATTGATAAAATATTCTGTGACAAGACTAATAAATCTGGGTGGCATACAATTCTTAATTTCAAAGAGAAAAAGTGGATTATTAAATTAGGTGGGCTCTTTCAGCCTGGACTGAATGACCATCTATAACTAACCAATAGGCAACTCTTTTTAATCAAAGGATTTGTATAAGTAATATGGATCTGATTATGCTCTGTTTTACACTGATGAAGGCTATCTCAGCCGAAACCAATCTGGTTGTTTTTTTGTGGGGTTAGAGGTTCTTACCCTACCCTTTTGGTACTTATGTCTGAATAAAAATTGAGTTATTTCAACCACATTCAAGTGCTGGCCTCTTGTTTTTGAATTAGCATCTGTTATGCCTTCAGACCCTTGGATAACTGTGGGAGAGTTTCTATATTTGTTAGAAACACTATTACTTCATATCAAATATCTCACCACCCTAACATGGAGCTCCTGTAGATCCAAATGCCCTTAGCAAATCCATCTGTTATTTCATTTCTAGAAATAAATTCTCCCATCTATGTTATCCAGAGATCACAAAAATTACCTCAACACCACTGAGGCATTAAATAGCAAATCAAATACCTTCTTACTATGGGTCTTCAATTCCCTAAGCATTAATTGACACACTTGCACCTCTAAAAGTAGTTATGCTTAGTGTTTCTTTGATTTCATTAATACCAATGCAGTGGAGCAAATTGTAGCTACCTACGAGGAGTTCTACCATCCTTGACCTGGTTCTTACCAGACTAACACCTGCCTGCACCTTACCCTGCATTTTCTCAGCCCTGGTTATATCTGACCTCAAATCAGTCTTCTGCTCTGTCAGGCCTAGTGATACCACCTTACCAGCAAATGAAACTACCTTTAAGGAAGTCTGCAAGGCAATCATGCTTCAGCTTGTAGAGGACCTCTGCAAAATTCACAATAATCCCTTGCAAATGGACCCAACTGAGAGTGCTGCCATATTCACTTCTGACTTTTACCAGCAACTGAACAGTTACATAGAAAAGTCAGAACCTATCTGCCCTAAACATCATGGCAAATTTAGGAATAAACCTTTCTGGTGGAACTAACATATTAATAAACTTTACAACAAAACAAGAAAAATAATGAACAGTTGCTAGAAATCCCTACCTCAAGACTATACTGAAAAATGCTAGCAGGAACGTAAGTATACTATTAGAAAATGTAAAGCAGAGTATGAATTTAATGTTGCTATAGATTCTTTCTTCTGGTATGTCAGAAAATTAAGGAATAATGTCCAACAATGCAATATAATAATATCATCCATTCTGACCCCAAGGATATGGATAATATGTTAGCAGACAATTTTAGTGCTAATTTTTTATTTTAATTTTACCCCTCTTGCCCACATTGTTGCCCCCACTATCACTGAGAATTTTGTTTCCCCTGAAATCAACTTGTGTCAAATCTTAGAATCCCTATCAAAAGCTAAAAGCAATGCTTCCATGGGACCAGACAACGTACAAGGCTGCATATTCTAATCAGTGAGAAGTATGCACTATCTGAGTCTGTACTTAAATTGTGTAGCCTCAGCCTATATGCAGGATTTATTCCTAATTCCTAGAGAACAGCCATTGTGAGTCCCCTATACAAGTGTAGCCCCGCTACAGACAGGTAATTATAGACCCCTTAGCCTCATCAGCCTTATATGCAAAGCCATGGAATGTATCATAGCAGAATCCATTTATGCAGAAATAAACAACTTAACTGATCTAGATCTCAATCAGTTTGGTTTTGTGAAAGGCAATTCCTGTCCTCTGAAATTAGTAAGCTTCTTTGAAAAGGGTACAAGGGCTATGGACAGTGGTCATTCTATAAAGGCTGAATTCAACAGCTTGAATGTATTACTGATGGATAGCCCTGATGCTACTATTTTTCCATATCACACATTTGCAAGCACACTCATACCTATTGCCAATTTAGAGTATCCACTCCACCTACTGCATGTCTTTGTAATTTGGGAGGAAGCCAGAGCACCTACAGGAAAGCCACACAAACACAGAGAGTACATGCAGACTCTGCACAGAAGACACCCCAGCCGAGAAATAAACTGGAGAACCTCTTGCCATGAGGTGACAACACTTTCAGCTACACCTTTGTGCTGCCCTCTGCCACTGTGCCACAGGCTGATGTACTGATTATGGAATGTATGCCATGCTTAAATGTGCATATTGATTTTTATTTCCAAGTAATGCACACATTGTCTACCTTAAGTAGAATGTAAGTCATCTTAAAGTACTTTTGAGACAAATGATAAGGTATATGAAAGACCTGCAGATCTTTGGAATCCTCATCAAAGTTATTTGAATTGCTTCCTGTAGGCAATGTATTCTAGCGTGTCTCTACAAACATTAAGGTAAAATAATACATGTTTTTCATTGTTTAGATTTGTTGTTCATGTGTTCATCTGTATAGCTTGATATGGCTAGCGGATATAGTGTCTTTTGCATGCTTCTTCAAGTTTCCTCTCAAAACAAAGACACCGTCCTGTGGATTCTCCAAAACAGGAAAGATTGCAACAAAAGCAGTTGTTATCCAGTATTGCCTGTGCCATCTACACAGTCTTCATCCACCACCATGTCACATTATAATGTTTTTTCATATCTTTCAACCACATGTTTCTTAGCCATGGATGAAACAAAATGTTATATTTCACCATCACAACTAACTGCATCTCACTTAAGGGTACAGAATCCAGAAATATAAATGCTAATACAATTCCAAGAAAATTAAGAGTTTCCTTTTGTCTGTTCTTAATTTTCACTGGACAATATAAGTCCCATGTCTATAAGCTCAGTTGGAACTAGTGTGCCAATGTAAATTAATCCAAATAAATCATTTAATATGCAGAACAACAGAGATAGTTCAATTGATTTCTCCCTCTCCTGATAAATCTTCTGATAATAACATAGTTCAGAATTTCATGTGGCATTTACAATTTACATTACTTATTTGAAAAGGTGCTGTAAGCTGCTGCAGTACAAAAATACAAGTATGTGTACAGATATCATAGAATACGGAAGAAGATCTTTTAATACAGTATTCATATCTGTATCTGTCATTATTTTCCAGTTTAATTCTTAGGTAGTAACTGGGGCTTAAGGTTATTTTACAGAGTAAAGAGAAAAGTATTGCACTAGACTTTCATAATTTTGTTAATCACAGCTTCCAGACAACACATATTAAATAAATAACTAGTGCAATGTAGAATATTACAGGAAAGACATCCTGAACTGAGTTAGAAGGTGATACAGCTGTAAGCAGTACTGCCTTCTTTTGAGTCCATTATGTGACATATCTCTCTTCCAGTGGCATAACTAGAGCTCAGTAGCAGGCCTTGCATTTGTTCTTGAGGAATATTTGATTTGGAAGGAGATTCCTTTGACTGCTACTTTCAGTCTTGGAGCTAATGTGTTGGCTTTCATGAACACAGAGCTGCAGCATGGTGAAGCTCTACCATTTCAAGCCTAATGGAGGTCAGTTTCTCATCATGACTCTCATTGCCTTCTTTCTTAAGACTACATCCCCCATCACAGTTACTGTAAAATATTATTAGCAGTGAGCAAGGCAGACACCGTACTACTGGATTTGTTAATATTTATTTGTATTAGTGCAAATTCTTGTCAAACAGTTAAGACAGTCAGAGTTATTTCAATTCTTTTTAACACAGCTAGACACAAAGTAAAGACTGATGCACACTCAGTCATTGACATCACTAAAGAGTGAAAATTACTGTCCAGTTTATATACTCTTAAATGTCAAACAATGTTATTTTTAATGTCCTTGTGACATGTTTTTCTGGTTTCTGTTTGAGTCATGAAAAAGTCCATTGGTTATTTCTAGCCTGGACAGTTTCTGTTGAAATGACAAATATTATTTTATGTCCTTCTTTGGTTATTTTCTTCCTTACTGTATCTGAATACTTCTCAAAAAGTCTCTCCACATCATCTTTGCGTTACTTGAAGTGTCTGTATTTTATTTCATTTATTTCTGCATCTGAAAGCTAACAAAAAGTCAACTTCTTTTTTTCTATAACAGAATGCCATTTACAGTAAGCCTACAGCCATTGTTGTTGTTATTCTTTCAGCTTTTCCCAGTTAGGGGTCACCACAGCGGAACTCCGGTCTGCTAATGATTGGTAGTAGATTTTTACGGTGCCGAGGTGCCAGCTCAATGCCCAACCTTCAACGAAGGCATGCCCATACATGCATGTCTTTCGAATGCCACTCAACAGCGGGGAGGACATGCAGACTTCACACAGAAGGCGCTCCAGCCGAGAATCGAACAGGAGAACCTCTTGCTGTGAGGCGACAATGCTACCGCTGCACCACTGCGGCTACAGTAAGCCCACAGCCATATGTTATTAATATCTAAGCTGAACATTTACAAGAAATCTTTTTAATAAAAGGTCATCACTTAACAGTTCTTGCAAAGCAAGCCATATTTTCTTTACTGCACACACAGTATAATTTTGGGGAAAGCATTTTAATTTACACAATCTCTATAGTTACTTCACTCCTTCTTTCTTAGCTTCCATTCCACACCCTATATCCTTGTTGCCTACCAGCAGAACGTAGTTCTCAATGAGTTTATTGTAACACAATTACTGCACAAACCATCTGTGCAAATATATGTTATCATATATATGAGCTTGATGTTAAGTTGTCAATCTCGCCTTCATTCTTGCTGGATGCTAAGCTCGAGAATCACTTTTACCAGCTCGAGGCAGCCCTATATCCCACGATGCAAGGCGGTAATTACCCAGATCTCGTTTGCCGCTTTGCTCATGAGGTCACCTTTTTTACCAGCTCCTGGTAAGTGAATTTCATTACTCCTTTTCAAGAGATTTAGCTATCCCAGTTTCAAATTTTTTCCCCCTTTATAGTTAGTTAGTTCACCGATTCACTTAGACCCTATTCCCGTTAGTTTCTCGATCCCTTTCATATTTTTCTGTTAGTCAGGCCTTAGGCCTTACCCTCCCAAACAATTTCCTGTCAGGATTTTTGTTAGGTGTGTCTGTGTTTTTGTTTTAATTAGTGTATTTAAGGACTGAGTGTGTGTGTGTGTTTGTGTCCAAACTCAGTCATGTTAAAAGACACTAGGGTCTCAGGTTTTAAGAAGTGTGACTCGTGCTGTCAGATGATGTCTCTGACAGACGGTCACACTTCTTGTATTTATTGCCTGGGACCCTTACACCTGCAGGACTCCTGTGCTATTTGTCATTCTTTCAGCCAGAGAGTCCTGCAGGAACGTAGAAACAAATTAATCCTGAGGGGTCTTCTCAAGCCTGAGAGCTCCCCGGCTAAGGTCGGCTCCGGGAAGCCCTCTAAGCCATCCAAGACCCAGACTTCGGTGTCCAAGTCTGTGGCCTTGGTTCCGACTCCACCAGAGTCGACATCTGCTCCGTCCAGAGCCGATCCTTCCTTCTTGGAAAGTTCAGTACCGGCGCCGATCGGCACCGATACCCTGACTTCGGCACCTGTGTTGGCTCCGGCTGGAGCCGATACCCTAGCTTCGAAGAATGTCTCGGCTCCAGCTGGAGCCGAAATGTCTCTATCCCAGCTCGGAGCCGACAAGCTGTCGGCTCCAACTGGAACCGAAGGTTCGTCGGCTCCGATGGCTCCGTCGAGGAAGAGATCTAGATCTCCTTCACTGGAGTCTATCCACTCGGCTCCGGCCTCCCCCTTACTTTCGGTGCGGAGCCATCGGAGCCGATCATCAAGGTCTTCCAGGCTCTCAGACCATGACTTGGAGAGAGTGGTGAGTAGACTACTAAAATCACAGGCACTGGCCCAGATGCTCCATAGCCCGTCTCAGCAGACGACCACTATTCCACACCCTCCTGAAATTCCTCCTTCGACTCTCCTACAGAGCTCGGAGCCGGAGATTATTGGTACCGTGACTGTTGCTGCTTCGGAGCTGATGCCACACCTTTCGGCTCCGTCGTCTTCGACTCCTATCTCCTCCTTGAGACCGTCCTTGGAGGGATCCGGTCGTTGGGCTTCCCTGGTCGGTTCCGAGGGGGCGAGTGGCATCGGACCCTTGTCCAACCCCGTTCTCCCTCTCGGAGCTTCGGCCTTGGTGAGCTTGGTGCCGACATCTGCTTCGGAGCCTTCCTTTTCGGTGGGGCCGGGGATCCCTGTTTCTTTGGAGCGGGGGCTCTCGGTCCTCCCTGGGAGGGGAGCATTCGAGGTGATGAGGCGTGTGCTAGCCCCCGAGCTTAGTCAGCAGTTGGTTCCTTTAGCTCCTCCCTCCACGTTGCCTGTAGATGTCTCTTTCCACTCTCTTGCTCCCGGACCCAGAGATCCATCGCCCCAGGTTTCCCCATTGGGAAGAACTTCCTCTTCCGGGGTTTCTCCTGATCCTTCAGGAGAGCCCCCGCGTAAGAGGAACTGCAAGAGGAAGCACTTAGACTCCCCTGAGTCTACATCAGATACTGACTTAGATGAGTCGGAGGGGTCCCCAAGATCCCCCTCTGAGGATGTCTCCTTTTCAGACATCCTCGAACTCCTAAAACAGAGGGGAAACTGGCCCCCCATTAATCCCTCTGAGGATGAGTCGGTATACCTGGAGGCTTTTGGATCTCGACCCTCCACCTCCTGGGTGTCTCCGCCTTTCGACCCCCTCATAGATGTGATAGCTCAAAAGGCGTGGGCATCTCCTGATTCTGTGGAACCAGTCCCCAGGAGGCCTTCTAAATTTATCACGGCCCCCACTGAGAAACAGTTTCTTACGAAAGGTGTTCCGGTTGATGCCATGGTGGTGGCAACCGCCACCTAAAAGGAACTTGCAGATCCTTCCGTACCAGTCCATCCTCCTAACAAGGAGTCTAGGACCATGGACAGGTATGGTAAGCGGATGTTTTCCTCAGCGACCTTTGCTATCGTTAAGCTGAATTATTTATGTCACTTCACCCGACTTCAAAGAGACATCCTCAAAGAATTGGGTGAGGTAGTACAGGATCCGTCAGCTGCTGGGGCTCAAGAGAAGATTGCCTCTCAGCTGGGAATCCTAAATTCCATAACTAACTCCTCCATGCGGCTCATTTCTTATGCAGCCGATGGGGCGAGTAGAGCCGCAGGTACAGGAGTGGCTCTTAGACGTCAGTCCTGGATGCGGCTTTGCAATTTCGCAGACCCCTTTAAGGCGTCCTTCACAAATTCTCCCTTTGATGGCACAACTTTGTTTGGGCCTCAGGTGAAGGACACATTGACCAGGTGGGAGCAAGACGGCAAGACTCTTTCTGCCGTAGGAGTCCATTTCTCCACCCCTTCTAGACCTTACCCCAAAGGTCAGAAAAGGGGGAAAATGTGGTTCCGAAAATCTCAGGGAGTCATGCCTGATGCACGTGGTCAGTTTACCCCCAGAGGCAGAGGGGGTAATAACAATAGACGCCGCCCTAGAGGCAGAGGAGGTCCACAGAACCAGGGCAGCAGAGAGCCTCTCTCTGACAAGCCCTTCCAGCATCCCTGAGGTGTTGCCCGACTGCCCACCCTTGGAGGCAGTCGGGGGGAGATTGTCTCTGTACCCAGATGCCTAGCTTTCCCTCTCTCAAGACAAATGGGTACAGTCGATCATATCCGAGGGTTACAAGATCCCTTTCGAGGAAAGCCCCTTCCCTCAAAAAGGTTCCCTTCCAGACGTTCCACCCGGTCTAAGGAAAATTGCAAAGCTAGAGGTTTCAAAGCTTCTAAAAAAAAGGGCCATCCAGCCAGTTCCAACAGATCAATTAGAGTCCGGAATCTACTCAAGGTTCTTTTTGGCTCCCAAAAAGACGGGAGACTGGAGACCAATATTAGACCTCAGCAGGCTGAACAAGTCTGTCAAAAAGACAAGATTTCGGATGGTCACACTTCAATCGATTTTGCCCTTTCTGGGCAAAAACAACTGGATGTGCTCCATAGACCTTCAAGATGCGTACTATCACATAAAAATCCACAGACGCTCCAGAAGGTTTCTCCGCTTTCGGCTGGGGACCAGTCTTTTTCAATTCAGAGCCCTGCCCTTTGGTCTCACTACAGCCCCCAGAGTGTTCACCAAATGCACGGCTCATCTGAGACGTCAAGGATTCCAGGTGTTTCCGTATCTCGATGACTGGCTCCTCTCAGCCACCACCAGGCATCAACTTCTTCAAGCCAGAGATTATACTCTACGTCTCTGCGGTCAGTTAGGTATTTCAGTCAACTTCGAAAAGTCTTCCTTATCGCCCTGCCAATCTATTACCTTTATAGGCACAGGTCTAGACACTACTCGGATGTCAGCAAACATAACAAGTCAAAGAATCCTAGATATCCAAAACCACGTTCGGATCATCCTGTCCATCAAAAAGGTACAAGCCAGGTTGATCCTGAAAGTGTTGGGCCTCATGGCAGCCGCCATCACACTTCTTCCTCTGGCCCGTTTTTACATGCGTCTCCTACAATGGATGTTGTTTACCCAATGGTCCTTCCAGCAGCTTCCCATGCGTCACAAGATCCTGGTGACACAGACCTGCAAGAGCCATCTATCCTGGTGGACTTCTTCTCCCGTAGTCCATCAGGGCAGACCATTTGTCCCCGGCCCGGTAGCCATGGTCACCGGATGCCTCCTGATCGGGTGGGGGGGGGCATTATCAGGGCAGGATGGTTCATGGCACGTGGCAACCGTTCGAATACCACCTGCACATAAATGTCCTAGAGATGAGAGCAGTGCTTTTAACATTGCAAGCCCTCAACGACTTTCTTCCCTTAGGAACTATTGCAGTTCACACGGACAACATGTCCGTGGTGTGGTACATCAACAAGCAGGGCAGGACCAAGTCCTATCCCTTGTGTCAAGAAGCTCTCAGACTTGGGCAATGGGTGATCTCCTCTCATCGGTTTCTGGTAGCAACGCATATCCCTGGGAAAACCAACATAATAGCGGACAGATTGAGCAGAGCTATACTCATGCCTCACGAGTGGTCTCTCAAACAATCCATAGTGGAGGAGATTTTTCAGAAGTGGGGCCGCCCATGCTGCGACCTTTTTGCTACACCCCAAAACAGCAAATGCCCAGACTTCTTCTCTCTCTTTCCACTTCCGGGCCATCCCCCCAGAGACGCTCTTACCCAAGATTGGCCCCGGGGACTTCTTTACGCCTTTCCCCCCTTTCCGTTAATACCGCAAGTACTCCAGAAAGCTACCGTCTTGAGAGCCAAAATGATTCTCATTGCCCCTTACTGGCCTCGACAAATTTGGTTCCCGTTGCTTCATTGCCATCTCGTGGTGCAGCCTTGGCATCCGGACCCAGTTCCAGATCTTCTGACCCACCAGTCGGGTCAACTGCACCGATCAATTTGTTCCCTCAACCTCACCGCTCGGTTGCTCCACTTCCTTCCTTAGCCAGGCTTCCTATGATCTCTAACCCCGTTAGAGATATAGTAGCTTCTCTAAAGTCCTCTACCAGGAGGATTTACTCTAGCAAATGGAAACGTTTCTCCTTTTGGGCAAAGTCTAAGAACATAGACCCTTTTACTGCCCCTATTCAGTCAGTCTTGGACTTTCTAGCTGAAATTTTTCACTCCGGTTCTTCTTCTTCCACAGTTAAAGTCCAGTTGGCAGCAATCTCTAATTTCCATGTCGGATTTGCAGACCGGAATATTATGTCTCACAAACTTTGTAAAGCCTTTCTTAGAGGGGTGTTCCTACTTAAACCCCCTGTTAGAGATCCTCCACCACAGTGGGACCTAAATTTAGTGCTGGCATCCTTGATACTTCCCCCTTTCGAACCGGCTGCTACATGCTCATTAAAATTTCTTTCTTGGAAGACACTCTTTCTAGTTGCTATTACTTCGGCTAGGAGAGTGTCAGAACTACATGCTCTCTGTGTTCGTCCCCCTTACTTGGTCTTCCACAAGGATAGAGTATCCTTAAGAACCAATCCATCCTTTTTGCCCAAGGTTGCTTCTAAAACAAATTTGAATCAATGCATTGACCTTCCTGTATTTTTTCCCAATCATTCTAACAGGGCAGAACAAAGTTTGCATTGCCTAGATGTTCATCGCCAACTCAGATATTATTTGGACAGAACAAAGCATTTTAGGAAATCTGATCAGCTTTTTCTTTCTTATGCTGAAAATAGGAAAGGTCTTCCTGTTTCTAAAGTAACCTTATCCAGATGGCTATCTTCCACCATTTCTGACATTTATCAGATTAGGGGCAAACAACTGATTTCAAAACCTAAAGCACATTCTACTAGAGGTCTAGCCACATCTACAGCCTTTCAGGCTAGACTACCCTTGGATACTATTTATGCAGCAGCCACTTGGGCCACTCCTCATACCTTTGTTTCTCATTACAAATTGGATTTGGCCTCCAGGAACAGGGCAAGTTTTGGTTCCACAGTTCTCAAGAGTCTGTTCCATTGAGCCACCCAGGATAGGGGTGCTAGGGACGCGGTCCCATACAGCAAGAATGAAGGCGAGATTGACAACTTAACATTTAGAAGTTATGTACCTACCATAACGTTCCATGTTAGTTGTCTTCTCTCGCCTTCTTTCTTGCTTCCCTCCCTCCTGTCCCCCTAGCCTGGACAGACCTTGATTTTCCCTTTTTCTCTTGGAGATTGTTCTCCCTTGGACACCAGTTAGCTCTGAATCTCTGTTACCTGGTTCCCCTTACAGTCTTCTCAGGTTAGTTGTTCTTCTTTCCTTGTGGAAAGATTGCGGGCAGTTTTTTCCTCTAGATACCAAACGAGATCTGGGTAATTACCGCCTTGCATCATGGGATATAGGGCTGCCTCGAGCTGGTAAAAGTGATTCTCAAGCTTAGCAAGTGCCGAGTCGGAGCCGAGGATCGGCTCCGAACCCATCCAGCAAGAAAGAAGGCGAGAGAAGACAACTAACATGGAACGTTATGGTAGGTACATAACTTCTAATTTTATGTGTTTTGCTGCCTTAGTCCTGTCTTTTTTTAGTTTATAATCTGTATGTATTACATGTTCTGCTTCTATCGCCTAACTCATTTTGTTTTAATAGCCTGAATGATGATAACCAGTATGAAACTGTTGTTTACTTGTTTCATTTTGGCCAGGGCTATGGCTGACCTTGGGCCTTACAGATATGCATACCAACCAAGTTAACAAATGAAATAAGTAAGCAAGTAATAAAATAAATCTTATTTGTGGAAAGGAGGGCCATGCTAGTGGCAACAAACTGAAGTATGGCTGCCATAATATCTGAACTGGCCAACCACACAAAGACGGTGAGTTGTGATTCTTCAGTAGAGTTATTTTGCATCTTATTAGTATTGTGATGGGGCATACTGAGAGTACTGGACACCATGTGTTTGTGGGAGTCAAGTGCTGAGTGCAGGCCTGTGGTAGAAGTGGGGCTAGATGTGTAAAACACATGGACGGGACAGTATCCTCACCACCATGGAAAAGAAAGGTGTAAGAGTAGGCTTCATTTATGACAGGTGGGAATAGAAGACCAGCAAGAACCACAGATCACTGCCAGAAGATGGAGAAGGACAGAGATACTGAACACTCACTGATTGGTATAGGGGAGGGAGGCTGGGAACTACATTGAATGATGAGATGTGCTAAGGGGCAGACAGAGGAGCTGTCATTATTAACAGGTAAAAGATGTGGTCTGTGAATAGTTTTAGTCTCTAAAGGGACAGGATAAGGGACTGAACAGATCAACATTGCTTCCTGTACCACTACCCTGTCAGATCCACTATCTCCACCTGCCATATAAACTTAAAAGAGTATTTTGTATGTCCTATCTGTAGAAGTGGAAAAGGCATGTTAAGGTTTGACAATTCATGATTTGTAAAACTGAGTTCTTTCCTCCTTACAACCTGAACTGACCTGGAGTAGTGTTCTTGCCTATAACAGATGAGATTTATAAATTCCAACCAATGAAACTGCATCATTTACAGCAACATACATTATCATGAGTGCAATCTCACTCAAATAACATGAAGGGATACTGCGTTTATGCATGGTGACCATAAAATTGAAAATGAGAAAAGTGAGAATCCATATGAACACAAACTAAATTAAGTAAAATATGCTGTATTAGTCTTTGCTGTTGATATAGTGGCAGGAGTTATGATTGAAAATGGACTTTGCCTGAAGCATCTACATATAAGATGCCAGTGGCTAGAACTATATACAAAAAAGATGTTAAAGTATATGAAGTTTAAACCCAGCATGGTTTAGTGTTCATTTATCTGTTGCATGGGTAGACTGTTCTTTCTTGAACCCTTGTCAGCTGTGTCCAGGTCACAAGAGGAATGGTAAATGTAATCCATATGAACAGGTAAACGTAATTTTAATCGAAACTGCATTTCATGTTTGTTAGTAGATAATTTTAAAAAACATTGTGCTGATGGTCTCTGATATTCAATAAACATGTCATTTATTTATTTGTCTTTAGGTGCTTAGCCACCTGACTCTTTCAGGGAAAGTTACTGATAGCAACATTCGCAGTCTGTTCTTTGGAGACTTCCTCAAGCCTGATGCGGATGTTAAGGCCTATGATGAAATTACAGACCTGAAGCAGCTCACATCTGTAATGGAATACTATATGGAGGAGTACAACAACATTAGCAAGGCACCAATGTCCTTAGTCATGTTCAAGTTTGCTATCGAGCATATTTCACGGATTTGTAGAGTATTGAAGCAAGATAATGGCCATCTGCTGTTGGTTGGAATCGGTGGAAGTGGGAGACAGAGCGCCACTAAACTGGCTACTTTCATGAATGATTTTGAATTATTTCAGATTGAAATTACCAAAAACTACACCCGAAATGAATGGAGAGATGACGTTAAAAAAGTCATGCTAAAGACAGGAGCCGAGGGCAAGTTCACTGTTTTCTTGTTTAGTGACAACCAGATTAAGGATGAACTGTTTGTGGAAGACATAAATATGCTTTTGAACACAGGTGATGTGCCCAATATCTTTGCAGCAGATGAAAAAGCTGAAATAATTGAAAAGATGCAGAATGTTGCAAGGGCAGAAGGCAAGCGAATTGATGCTACCCCTTTATCAATGTACAACTATTTTATCGAAAGAGTAAAGCAAAACCTACATATTGTCTTAGGTATGAAGCTGGTTATAAGGTTTAATGTTACTTTCACTGTTTCATTCTACAAAAATTTAGTTACTATTTTTTTTTTGTACTAACCACAATTGCTTTATAGGTCAAATGTGTCAGAACCTATGTTTTAGCTGCTGTTAAACTGATGCTGCAATATAGAATAGAAGAACTTTATAGTGTTCCTGATTTTGATATTTACAGCAGTCTTTTTGAAAGTGCAGTTTGCTTGTACTCTAGCAAGTCTATTGATGTGGCAAGTTTAATTCCCTAATCTGTATTCTTTTATATTTTTTTACCACAAGGAAGCTTGTTTTTTTTGTCTTGGAAATGTACAAAATGAGATTAGCTTATAGTACTTCTTAGACCAGTTAAAGATATCAGCTGTCTTATAAGCAATGGAGCTAGATGTCTTGTATTTACGTACCCCCAAGTGCCACATAATCATCATCAATATAGCACATGAGATGGCTTCTAATAAAATGTATGTATTTATTTATGTTTTGTTGACTAATGTATCCAAATGTGCAGAGGTCTGAGGAGAAATGCTCTACACAAATAACAACATTAATGTACAATACAAATGAGTACAATGTGAGAACAATGAGTAGAGCAAAGATATACATAAATTACAAAAAAAAATCAGCAATAGAAATGAGTGCAGTATGAGTCGGGTGAACCAGAAAAAAAAGTAGCACAATCTAGCAAAATTCAACACAAACAGTCTATGATGATGAAAGGACTAATAAATTAAGTAATTAAAATTAGTGCCACAACTCTGGTTATAAGGAGGGAGAGTATATTAAAGAAAAATAGTCTGTTAGAAAGTTTAAAGTAGCATCCTGGTAGAATAACATGAAAGAAGGTCCTTGTAAATTGACATATATGTACGCTTTTGTAATCTTGTCCCAAGTAGTATCAGCTGAGCTCATTTGTATTAATAACAACGGAGGCATGACCTTCCAGTAGTGGTAGGTATAGGTTTTAACAACACTGACAGTTATAGACAAGTGATGAGGGTAAAACATGGCTCTAGGTGATTTGGTCACATTGACTAATTTTGCCAAAAAATGGCCATGGGTATTTGCCAGTGATAAGTCAATTGAGAACCTGCTGTA
>NC_056746.1:402262147-402294647 GCF_019279795.1 Protopterus annectens | reverse complement strand
GGCACAGCGATGGGGGCTTCTTTTGCCCCCAACTATGCTATTATTTGTATGGCCATTTTTGGGAATAGATTTGTTTTTTCTACAGAATTTTTTGCAAGGAATGTTATTTTGTTTAAGCGTTACATTGATTTAATTTTTATATGTAGGGGGAATTTGGATGAGTTTTCTGTATTTATTGATCAGTTAAACTAGAATGAATTGGGGTTGGAGTTTACTTATACTGTGGATAGAATAAATATACAATTTCTGGGTGTGGAATTTTATGTTAAGGATGATTTGAAGGTAGAACATAAACCCCATGTGAAGTCTACTGCAGTTAACTTTGTACAGGCCAGTAGCATGTACCCATCACATCTTATGGAAGCATTGCCTATGGGTGAATTTAAAAGGATTTATGAGAATACTTCTGATAAGAATTTGGTCGAAGAAGAGTTCATGAAGGTGGAATGGAAATTGTTGCAAAGTGTTATTCTAGTGTTAGTTTGAAAAAAAGCTAAGGATAGTGTGTTGAAGGTGGGGGGCAGCAGCTGTGGTAGGAGACACAATAGTTATGATGGTTTTAAAAGGTATCATTCAGATCAGGAAACTGATAGGCAGGACAAAGTATTGTTTTTTGTTACCAGATTTTCCCCATTTCATGATATTTTGAGGAGGTCAGTGAAAGATTTGTGGCCAGTGGTATCTGAAGATGAGCAACTAAAGCATTTGCTCCCTTCATGTGTTACATTTTCTTATCAGAGGTATTTAAATTTAAGGGAGCTAGGTTTTAAGGTTTCTTTTCAGGGGGCTAATATGGAAGATGTAAACTATGTTCTAGGATTAAGAACATTTCAGGTAGAAAAATTAATGGTAAATTATTTCGTCCCATGGGAAGGTTTTCATGTGTTTCTTGTGGGGTGGTTTATATTGTAGGGTGTGGGTGTACTCCTGTGAGGTGGTATGTTGGACAGACAAAATGTATGGTAAAAGTTAGAATTCTTGAACATCTGGGACATGTTGGAAATAAGAATTTGGATAGCCCAGTAGCTGAACGCTTTATTAATGCACATGGGGTTCTGATGTTAGTTTCTTCTTTAGTGTGTTGGCTACTCCTTTTCTTGCTAGGGGTGGGGATTGTTTAGATAGTTTGTTAAAAATGGAAAGCAGGTTCATTTTAAATTATAGTACTTTAAAACCTAAAGGTATGAATTTGGATGTGAATTTAAATGTATAAGTTATAATATTGTATATATGATGTTTTGTAACTTTTTTGTATATGGAAAAATATTTTACCCCTTTTTAAGGGTATGTTTGTTTAAGCAGGTTCTTGTAGTAGATTATTGGGTGATGAGATGATTGTTTAATTGGAGCAGTTTGACATAAAATGGGAATGGCTGGGGGCTTATGTTATTCCTTGAAGGCTGTTTGCCGAGGTACCAGAAGCACTATTTAAAGTTGGAGTTTGTTTCCAGTGACTGCCTCCTGGGTGTATTTTTTGGATATTTCTTGTTGTTGTGTGTTTGGATTTGTCTGTATATGTTCTCAGATCTCTAACTACTGGGGCAACTCATCAATTAAGTAATTTTCCTGGGTGGACAATTTCCCAGAAGGCCCTATAATGCATTTCTTTGCATTAAGTTTTAATCATGGCTTTGACACCATGCATTTATCTATGTTAAATCCTCTTGCGGGATGTTAGTGTCATGGGGGAGTTTATGATTGCTCCCAATTTTCAGTCATCTGTGAACTTGGTGAGCCAGTGGTCCTTGACATTAGCCTTAACCTCTGAGAAGTGGATGACAGACAGGAGTGGACCCAGCACAGAGCCTTGTGATACTCCTTGTGATACTACTGGTGACCTGCCTCTTGGTTGAGGTGGTTTCAGCAATCCTGACTTCTTGGATCATATCTGTAAGCCAGCTAGCAATCCTGCAAGTTGTATAGGGATTTATGCCTAGTTCAGTGAATTTGTCCACAATACCTGAATGAGGTATTGTGTCGAGCACATTACCCAGGTCTATGTAGGTGGTATGCACTGTTTTCCCTTCACCCATTGTCTTGGTTACTTTCTCAAAGAAGTCTACCAGGTTAAGTAGGCATGACCTTCCTTTGACAAAACCATACTGGATGGGTCCAGAGTCTGAAGGCTGCCAATGTCTTCCTTCAACATTTCCATGATAATTTCTTCCAAGGCATCATATTTAGGAGGCAACCTGGGATATTATTGGGCCCCACTGAGGCTATGACTTTAACCTTGGTGAGCATCACTGTGACCTGCTTCCTGCTGATAGTTGGGGGGTTATGCTGGTAGAGATTTCAAAAGGGGTGGAGAGGGGGAGTGGGGGGTGAATTTTGAGCTGAATTTGTCTGACATCAGCTTCACTATGTCATTGTGCTCATTGAAGGGGGTATGATTTACTACAAGTTCTACACACTGTTGCATGCTACATTTGGGATTTCAGACATAGCTATAAAAGTCCTTGTGGGTTGTCTTTAGCTTGAAAAGCTATCTTGACCTTCTAATTGGCTTTGTTGGATTGAATTAGTCCTCTTTCTTTCCTTTCAAGTTTAATTAGTGAATTCTTGTCATTATGAGAGTTGATCTTTCTGTCTCTAACCATGACTTTTTTCCTTTTGTTATATACCCTGTTAATTTTATTTATGTATTTATTTATTTCCTTTTTTGTTTACCGGGAAAGTCCACTTGGTCAGCAGACCCCATTTTCAGTGGAGGACCGGGGAGAAAAGCACCACATAATGTAATTGCAATGAAACCGCAAAGAAAATACAACTCCGTAACAAGGAAATCATATATTAAAGTGTTGGGATGAACCTGGAATAGGAACATCTTTGAGCAATAGTGATCATCTTATACAATCAGTTCAAGTTAAGTATATATATATATATATATATATATATATATATATATATATATATATATATATATATTTATATATATAGGTTTACTATCAAAATGTCTAACGCAAAAATAATTTGCTTTTCACATATCGAAACAAAAACTCGAAAGTCAAGAAAAAAAAGTCACAATGTCAAATCCGCTGAGCAAATTCAGCAGATTAGACATTGTTTTCGAACACAGCACCTGATGTCCATATATGAGCTCATGTACGGTAAATTCCTATACCCAACATCACGTTTTTGCAGGGAAGAAAGCCCTCCCTGCATCCCCCCATTAACTATATATTCCAACTCTGAGATTGCACTAAAGTGAGGAAAGGGATGAATTTTGCTAACAGCACTGTACCACGATCTCTGTATAGTTCTTTGAATTTATATTAGTGAATGCACAGTACATTTGCTATTATAAATGCTTGAACATTGAGAATGCATCCATATGAAACATTCAAACATCTGTAGTTCGAATTTTTTCATATGGGTACATTCTCACCTCAGCATTATAATAGTAAACCATATATATATATATATATATATATATATATATATATATATATATATATATATATATAGCTAATTGTGACTATAATCTCTATATGCAGTAGTATATAATTTTATAAAACAAAAAAAAAATGATGGCAAGAAATATGGTGGTGTGCATATGTTGGGGGGGCTCAGTGCAAGTGCACTTCCAGCATGAAGAAAGGTGAATATGAAGGGAACTTTTGAAATGGGAGGGGTTTTGAGTTGTTCTGATGGTTAGAGATAAAGTATTCCAGTACTTGGCTATAGAGAAAGAGTAAAGAAGCTGGCCAGGTGGGAGGTTAGGTTTGTGAATTTGTAAGAGATTTTGTCCCTGATCTGAGGGGCCTGTATGAGTGGTAGTAGCTGAATGTAGAGCTAAGGGTAGGACAGTCTTCGGGTTTGAAGAGTATTTTGTGAGCTATGTTTAGTTGCAGATAGGTGAGGTAGTTAGGTAGTTCTAGCCAGTTCAGTGATTTAATTTAAGACAGTGCAGTGATGGATGGAGTGTTTGGAGTTTGTTGCAAATTTGGAGATTTCATTGTAGTATGTTTCAAGTTTGAGTTTAGAGGAACTTTGGATATTAGTAAGTAGAGGGGCACCATAGGGGAGAGAGGGTAGAAGGTATGAAGAGGCTAAGGTTATTCTTGCGGATGGGCTTAGGAAGTGATTATGCCTATGAAGGGTACCAAGTTTACAGTGTTTTGCGAATGTTTTGTTGTATATAAAGGTTGACTTTCATGTGTTCGTCGATAGTGACTCTGAGGAGTTTTGTGTGTGTAATGACTTCTGTTAATGATTTGTTAAGAGTGAATATGGTAAAGTCAGTCTTATTTAAGAGGTAGTTTTCTTGGGGGTGAAAATAATAATTTTTTATTTTTTAAGGTTTAGGGCGAGGTGGTTGTTATGCATCCAGGATTCTGTGGAGGAAAAGGCATTTTGAGTTAGTATAAGTAAGTCGGAAACAGAATTAGCAGAGCAGATGATAGTGTAGTCATCTGCGTACTGAATGACAGTTCCTTGAGATAGTGATGAGTTGAAGTTGTTTATGAATATGCTAAATAGGATTGGACTGAGTATGAATCCTTGGGGGAATGCCAGTGGTGGTGTTAAGGAAAAGGGAGATGGCATTTTGCCATCTAACCACTTGCTGTCTTTCATGTAAATAACTGGAGAACCAGTTAAGGGTGGGGGACAGACTGATCATAGAGAGTTGGGTGTTTAGAAGATGGTGAGAAATGGTGTTGAAGGATTTTGATAGGCCAAGGAAGAGGGCTGAGATAATTTTACCAGCATCATGGGCTCTGTTTACATTATCCATAAAGGAGTAGAAGGGCAGTGGTGGTCCTGTCTGAAGCCATGTTGTGAAGGTGATATTTGGTTGTCTGGAAGGTAGTGGAGTAGTTGAGAATTGATGCATTCTTCTAGGATTTTGGAGATTGGAGAGAGAATAGCAATAGGTCAGAAGTTAGTGATGTCAGTATTATTGCCTCCTGTATGAAGAGGGAGGATGAATGCCTTCTTCCGGACTTGGGAACGTAGGCCTCTAGGATGGATTTGTTTATAAGTATGCTTAGATAAGAGATACTGTTATTTTTAGGTACTCTGAGGGTAGATTATCTGGGGCATTGGAGCAGGGTTTAAGTTTTAGTAGTAGTCATTTTATAGTTGAGGTTGGGGTGAGCTTTAGGGTGAAGGATGAAGAGGGGTGGGTGGTATGTTCTTGTGAGAGTTGGATTTGAGTATGAGAGGGTAGGTGATATAAGTGTGGCTGTTTGGCTTGTGTAGTAATTTGTCTGAGAGTATTTTGCTGTGATGTCAGCTATGGAGTTGATACAGAAGGTATTGAAACGGGTAGCTAGTTCTTCAGGACATTTGTCAGGTTGTGGGCAAGGGGGTTTTTTTGCCTGGTTTAAGTAGTGAGGTTATGGAAGTCCAGAATTTCTTTGGATTTTGCTTGTGGTTGGTTTGAAGTTTTAGGTAATGTTCTTTTTTATCTCTGTTGACTTGTTTTTTACACAATTGCAAAGTTCTTTGAATTTTACTAGGTCTGGAGTATTTCTGTGTTAATGCCATAACTTTCATATTTTGTCTCTGGCATGCATGAGAAGCCAAATGGATTTGGTAAGCCATGGGGCATGGTTATTTTTTATCCTCTGTACACACAGAGGTGCAAAGCTATTTAGGCTATTCATGAAGGTGGTATTGACGTGGTCAGTAGCATCATCTAGAGGGAGAGTTTTTAGTAAATGCCAATTAGTTGCTGTTAGAATATTGTTGAAGGTGATGGAGTTGAATGAGGACAGGTTCCTTGTTTGTTTATATTGATGCTGAGACTGACTGGTTGGGGAAGCTTGGTTAATAAAGACTGGGAGATGATAGCTGAGGACATTTGGAAGTATTCTGGCTGAGGATATTTTGTTGGGGTTAGGGACTAGAATCCAGTCCAAGATGGATCCTTTATCATTCTCTTTGGTCTGGTGGGGGATTATATTAGCTGGGTGAAGTTGAAGAGGTTATTGTTTGAGGATGGGTGAATGGAATTTAGTTCAAGCCAGTTGATGTTTACATCACCTAGTATGATAGTCTTGTTTTTAATGTTGGTGGAAATCCAGGCTAGAATATCCTCCAGTATGGGAATGTAGTTTCTGGGAGTATATAGAGGGCTACTATACAAAGTTTCTTCTTATAGTTTATCTTTTGGAATGAGATGGGAATTTCTGAATTTGAGAACTGTGTTATGAGGTTAGTAAATGGAACAAGATTGTGGTAGTTGGAAAATTGAAGAGCTGCACAGCCACCTGTTTATGGGTCCAGTCTAACCTTATTGTTTGAAAACCAGGAGGGGGGAAATTCAGTGTGGAGTTTTAACCAGGTCTCGGTGGTTGCTATGATGTCTGGTTGTTGATGAGCGACCCAAGCATGAAAGTTAGAGATTTTATTCTTAATGCTACGGAGGTTTAGGTTTACAGTATGACTTACGGGAATTTCTACTGATGGATGTGGGGGGAAGGTTAAGACAGGTGGGTCCTGAGTTGTGGTGTATATCACCACATAGATCTATGGTGGGATGGTGAGAGATCTGACATGAATGTGTAAGGCCAGGGGAGGTTTTGGAGTGATTTGTTTGAGAGTATAAAGTGGGTAAGAGAGGTAGTTTTAACTGGATTTTAAGTGTTGAAGAAATTAATTTCACTTTGTTGTGGAGGAGAAGATTTAGTTGTTAGAGGTTTGGGGAGATGTCTGTATAGCATTTGGGTGAAATAGGTAAGGAGGTTGAAGTGGATGAGGTAGAAGAGAGGTGCGTAGACAACGAGATGGGATGCAGAGTACAGAGAAATAATAGGATTAAAAGGAGAGTGGAAAGGAGTGAGATTGAGAGTGTGATTGGAGAGGGCATGTTTGGTTGGCTTTGGAGAGTATTATGGTTGAGAGGAGAGGTGATAGAGTTGTAGTTAAGTGTTTGGGGAGATTATAATCTATTGTGGTAGGTTAGAGGTGTATGGGGAGAGGAGTATGTTAAGTAATGGGATTATATTTTGATAGAGGTGAGGAAAGGCTATGTGGATGTGGACCCTAAAAGTAGAGGGGTTAGTGTAGTAGTATAGAGGGGTTTGATGAGAGAGAGAGAGAGAGAAGTAAGGGAAGGGGAGGGATGAGTTATTTAGTGATTTATGATAGTGCACTGGTGGAGTGGGTAGAGTAACAGGTGGGAGTGGTAAGGGGATGATCTATGTGGTTCAGTAGGTGGGAGTGGACCCATTGATGGAACTGGGAACAGATCTTGATTGGATGGTGTAATGAGGGGAGGAGTTATGTAGGTATACGTGTAAGGAAAGAGAGGGTGGGTGGGAATGGGAGTAGAGTAGGGGAGTGGAGTGAGCCCAAGTGGAGCGACAGCAAATGGATCGGGAAGAACCACAGGACTAGGTGAGTTGTCAGTTTGAGAAAAAAAACTATCTGTTTCCTGTATATAACCAGGCACTTTTACAGTGTATGCAGGTATGGACTGGGCTGTGTGACTATCTGTGTGTGACTAGAAATGCAAATGGAAAAGAAAGTTGCGCAGAAAGACTGTAGAAAGAGAGAAGAGTTAGCAGCTATAAGAGTTTATAGATAGAGAAGTAAAAAGTAGGTCAGTTAGAAAGGAAAAGGGTTTGTAGATAGAGCTAATGGCAGAAACTTGTCTAGCATTTGTGTTACCAGAAAGTGGGTAAACTCATTGTATAGGGGGTGGGGAGCAGAGAAGATACTTTACAAGAAGGAGACTCTAGAAAGACAAAGCATTCAAGGAGATGAAGGGGGGGCGAAACCAAGCTCTCAACCAATGCGATGTGCTCTCCAGTGAAATAATTTTGTAATAAGAAGTACATACAATGTATTCTTAAAACAGTGGAGAGGTCCAACACTGGTTAAAGCATGTAGTTGTGGGGAAGTTGTAAGGCAGGGAATCTTGCCTTACAACCCCTAATCTTAAGATTAGAATTCCACTAGTGCTTGTGGTTTGTTTTGGGCTTTCTTTTGGTAGGTACTAGCCTCTATGCAGCTATTTACATGTTTGTACAGTGTTTCTATGAATAGTTCTATATAGGCTGTTGTGAGCTCATGGTTTGGTGGGGCTTTGAATTTTGACACACTGTCACTTAATAGTATGTAGTTTGCTTTGGAATAGTTTTTAAGTGTAACATGTTTTGCTGGGTTTTCCAAGTTGATTTTTATTTCAAATGAGACAGCTTTGTGATACGACCTCACCAGTGAGTGAGTGACATTGGGGACGGGGTAGCATCCTCCTATATTGGTAAGAACTAGGTCTAGTATTTTTGAACCTCTGGTTGAAGTGCACTAACTGATCAAGGGAATGTGTGTTAATAAAGTCTAGGAAATGCTGTACCTACAAGTGTTAGGCAATGTATGTTTCCTCTATAGAAGGGTAGTTAAAATCTACCATGAACAGAGTGTTTTCTTGGATGGAGAGTGCTTCCAGTATCTCTAGCTAAGAGTTATGGGAT
This sequence comes from Protopterus annectens, assembly GCF_019279795.1. NCBI lineage: Eukaryota > Metazoa > Chordata > Ceratodontiformes > Protopteridae > Protopterus > Protopterus annectens. The sequence continues at coordinate 402,286,221 of NC_056746.1, read as the reverse complement.
TCTTGTGACATAGATGGTGACCTATAACTTGTTAAAATGTGGTAAAGGCCTCTTTCTAAGGAGGTTTGCATGTGAATGAACTACAGGGTATCATCCTTTTTAATGAATTAATCTTGAGGTATACTTTTTACTGATGTAGATCAAGACACCTCAACCTTTAGTATCTGTCTTTGCAGCTGATTACCTAAATGTGTGGAAAGCACTGTCGCCTTGCACTTCGGGAATACTTTCTGCAGTTTTAAATTGTATCTCAGTAATGGCACAGATGTCTATATTCTCCAGACTGACTAGAGCTTGTAAGGTGTGGAGTTTCTTGTTAAGGCTCCTAGCATTGAACAGTAACACTTTTAGGTTCCTTTATTTGTTATTTGCTATGTTGATAGGTTTATCACTTTGGGATTGCCTAAAAGAAGGCTTGAAGGGAGTGGATAAAGTTTTAGTAAAAATTCAGAAGTCTGGGGGGACAGGTGGAGGACATCTTTGACAAAGCAATGTGTTCTGTTGACCATTTCTTCCCAGGCTGACAAATATTGAATCCCCTGGACTGAAACCATAAATTAAGCCAGTTGTTAAAATCAATCATTTTTGTTCATACTGTAACATCCTTTGTAAAGGTAGAATGCTGCTCAAAGCAAAACACAAGCCAGTCTGTGACACATATTCAGGGAGGTCCTTAATGTCTATCTACATATAATCCAGAGAGGTATGTTTCAGGTCATTTATGCCTACATGGACTATGAAAGAATCGTAGTGGTACCTGTGGCACAGTGACTTGAGTACATGAGTAACTTGGCAGATCCTAGCTCCAGATAATCAATTGAGCGTAATCTTTTCTTATCCAGTCTGGTGAGTGGGGCACCTGTGTCTCATACACTGGAGTCCCCAGTGACAAGAGTCCTTCACCAGTAAGGTGAAGTCCCAATACTGGAAAAACTCCCTTATCACCCTCAACAAAAAGTTGAGATCCCTCATCAAATCCTCTAAAGTTAGCTATGAAAATAGAATTGCAGCAGATAGTAAAGACAACCACAAGGCCTTCTATAGTTATGTAAAGAATCTCCATGGCAATAACCAAATTTGCTCAGAGCTGTTGCACAATGGCACCTCCTATACCGAGCCAACAGATATTGCCAATATACAGGCTGACAGATTCAGTGCCAACTTTACCCCTCACCCCCCCAAAGTACCAATTACAATACCAGTAGATTGCCAGGCACCCAGTATTACTGCTGCAAAGGTTAAAACAGCACTGTCCAAGGCCAAGAATACAGATTCTATGGGACCTGGCAATATCCCTGAGTTTTACATGAACTACAGAGTGAACTGGCACCTCACCTGTGTGCCCTTTTCAATCACAGCCTCACTTCAGGCTTTGTCCATACCAAATGGCACACTGCTACAGTCATCCCTCTCCACAAAGGAGGAGCGACTACAGACCTTGGGAATTCACCCCATTAGCCTGACAAGTCTGATATGCAAAGCTGTGAAACGCATCATCTTGGACCTAATAAACTAGGATATAGGGAATCTCCAAACTCTGGATCCCGCACAGTTTGGTTTTGTGAAGGGTAGATCATGCCTGCTCAACCTGGTCGACTTCTTTGAGTCAGTCACCAGAGCTGTGGATGAGGGCAAGGTGGTTCATACAGTACCATTCCCCACTCAGGAATCATAGAAAAGCTCACTAAGCTAGGCATCAACCCCTATATCACTAGGTGAGTTGCAAACAGGCTCACAGATAGACCCCACAGTGTGAAAGTAGCTGACTCCAAGTCAGACTGCCAAGCAGTCAGGAGTGGAGTCCCACAGGGTTCGGTTTTGGGTCCTCTCCTGTTTAGTATCTACTTCTCAGAAGTCCAGGCCAACACAAATAGACTCTGGCTGACAAAGTTCGCAGACAATTGCAAGTTGAGAGCCATAATTAACTCCATACGTGATGCTGACATCTTACAGAAAGACCTCACTGAGACCAACGACTGGTGTCAGAACCACGGCCTTAAGCTCAATGCCAAAAAATGTGTCAGCATCCACTTTGGGAAAAACCTGGTTTCCATGAATTACCGCATCAATGGTAGTCCACTGGACACAGAAGGCATCATAAGAGATCTGGGAACATAGGTTGACAGCAGCCTCTCTTTTGACCACCACATTGTCACTGTGGTCAGAAAGTCCTTCTATGTGGCACATCTCATTACTAAGGGTTTTGCATCTAGGAAGAAAGAGGTCATTGTCTCCCTGTACTCTTCTGTCATTAGGCCAGTCATCGAGTACAATGCCCCATTTGGCATGTAGCTCACTAGACACTTGCAACAACTGGAGAGGCCACAAAAGCACCTCACAAAGAGGATCCTAGGCCTTAAACACTTGTCCTATAAGGACAGACTCAGAAAACTCCAACTATTCTCTGTCTCATATCGCCTACTTAGAGACGATCTGTGCTTGACTTACAAAGCCATGTCTGACACAGCTCTGTTAGAAATGCTACATAAGGAAATCCCAATCCCTCCACACTACACGCTCCAGGGACTGCAACCTCATTACCACAAGCAACAGAACAAGCTGAAGGGACAGGTTCATAACCTAAAGACTTTCCATGCTATGGAATAGACTTCCCATACATGCCAAGTGGAGCGCCTCACTGGCCCTCTTCAAGAGAAATCTTGATGAGTGATGGGAAATAGAAAGTTCACCCCGGGGATCATTCCAGTGGCTCTACTCGACAGAGATACTGGGAACTAAGGTCAGGTGGCACAATGCCAGGGTAATCCTATGGGCTAGGCTTGTAAAGGCTCCAGGGCCATTAGCCTAGTACACACCTATGAACCTATGAATATATAAATTGTTAGCTTGCCTTATGGGCTTTTTTGGGGGGGCCCATTGGACGTAAGTTGATGTGCAGTGCTTGATTTTGCTTTTGGTTCATGCTTCAAAAATTGCTGAGGATAGACATTACCAATGTAAGATTAGGAGGTCTTTGAGGTTTAGGAAGATAGCTTTTTAGTGCTTCAGTGTAAGATGGTCTGTGTGTGTGGACACAGATCGCCTTCAGTATGTTGACATACCATAACATCAACTTTCATAAAAGCGAGACCACAGTGTTGAATCTTTAAAATCACGAACTCCTGGAACATTGTATTTTCTTACCGGGAAAGTTACCATTTGGCCACCATGGTGAACTTTGCCATTTTTTCCACTGTAGTGCGATCTCAGAGTTGGTATATTTAGTTATGGGGCATGGAGGGGGCAAAGTCCCCAATGCAGTGAGTTTAATTTGCTTAAGTTTGTAATTTTATTGTTGGTGGCCAAGTGGTAACTTTCCTGATGAGGAAATACGAAGTTCCAGGAGTTCGTGATTTTAAAGATTCAACATTGTGGTCTCTCTTTTATGAAAGTTGATGTTATGGTTAGTTGACATAATGAAGTAGATCCATGGACACTATGTATGATTGCTGTAGTGTGTGTATCTTGACAACCTTGTCCATATGCAAAAGTTTTGCCTCTGAGGAAATTGTGTATTGACATCTCTCACATACTGTGTTGATTTCTTTAAGGATTAAAGGGTTGTCAGTGAACATGGGGCAATTGCTTATTCTCTCAGGATGCCCATACCTACCAAGCTGACGATGGAGACATTTGTAAATTGCATATCCATGTTGTGGGCTCTTAGGGTTTGAAGACAGGGTTTTGCACAGGTTTTCTAGGTGGTCTGTAGGATTAGAGATTAGAGTTGAATAGTACTAGAACATAGTATTAGTGCTAGGATATGGTATTAGTGCTACCTGATGCACAAGATAGCTGCTCTCAACTTAATTTTGTGCAATGAATCACTAAATTGCAGATTACAATCCTAGTACTAATTTTATAGGTAAACTTCTGTGTTTCCAAATCAGACAGACTGTGCCATCATCTACTGCCAATAAATGGAATATCCCAGTCCTCTTAATGTTAAATCACAAAAAATATTGCTTGAGAGGGTATGCTACCACTAAACAAACGTAACAACCTAGCAAAATGAGGTGATTTCAAGTCACTCAGACCAATAGCAAGACAGTTTAAGCAAGTGCAGTAATTTCAACCTTAAATACAGATAAATGTGTGAATAAAACAAGAAATCAGTAGTTGATCACTAAAATAGCTCTGGGAGTGTGATCTTTAAATACAAGTACTTAGCTTGTGCCTTGATGGGATGTAATGCAAGGAAATCACTTCAGAGCCACAGGCAAGGACACCAAGCATTGGTGAGCTCTGTGGGAATCAGTCAAGAGCCTCTCAAACACATCTAATTCATACAGACCCTTAAAACAAAGGACGTTGTGTAGAATCCCTTTAGCAAGGCAAAAATTTCAGGAATACAACAATTAATTACCAAAAAAATGCAAAGAAACACTGCCAGTAAAGCCTCTTAAAAAGTGCAGTTTTCAGCAAACAGTACACTATCAGGTACCTGAAAATTATTTGAAGTATAAAAATCAGCAGATAAAGCAATTGAATGAAGTGCAAAGCACTAAGATAAATCTTTAATCTACCAAGGATAACACAGGATTTCAGGGATCATAAACAATGCAGAAGAAAAGTAGCTTCTGTTCAGCTCAGTTCACAGAATCAAGATACTTGGTTGTTGTTGGTAAGCGCTTTCATGGGAGTAGCTCCCACTTCTTCAGACCATTCAATAAAATACATTTAAAACCACTCCATTTATATAGGGAACCTTAATTGGTATCAGTCAAATCATGACTACACCATTTTCCAGTCTTAAAGTAATAGGCGTACCCTAATATATTCTTATTAAAACTTAATTCATATAAACCCCCTCTAAGTGCATATATAGAAAAAACATGTTTGAAACACATATATAAACTACATACAGGTACAGATGCATCTATCATTTCTCACTTTCTATAAAATATCTTTTATTGGCACAGACTCATGATAGTCCCAAAATTATATACACAAATGTATGTCAGATCATGTATAAAAAATGTAAATAGATATATAAAATCTATATATGCCATACAGATGCTACTAAAATTTGCACTAGCAATAAAAATGCACATTAGCAATAAATTACATAATAACCACTGCAATAAAAATAGAAATAAAATACATCCTATTATTTATGAATACTCCTATTCTTCAAAATATGCTTCAGGGGAACTCTGTCATTTAGGCCACTGACTCTGTCAGCTTGTAATCGAATGATCCATCTCACTTCTGAAGTCTCTGTCCTGTTACTGTTATCCCCCCCCCTCTCATTCTCATTCACTATTTCTATGATCATGAACTTAAAGGAATGATTTTCTCCCTTTTCCAGTGTATGTCTGGCTATAGCATTGGTTTTATCCATGTTCCTAATACCCAAAAGATGTTCTCTTATCCTATATCTAAGTTATCTGTTTGTTTTTCCTACATAGTATCCTGAACACAGGCCACAAATTGCTAAGTATACAACATTTTTGCTGCAGCAATTAGCTGTAACTTTAAATGTGTATTCCTTACCTGTGTCGGGATGTTTAAATTTATTAGTTGTATCTGTCCATCCACATTGATTACAATTTTTACGTGGTGGTGGTGGTGGTGCTGCGGTAGCGTTGTCGCCTCACAGTATGATGCTGTCTTGTTCGATTCTCAGCTAGAGCATCTTCTGCATGGAGACATGCGTGAATGGGCATACCTTCGTTGAAGATTGTGCGTCAGGCCTGGCAAGCCGGTACGTAAAAATCAACTGCCAATCATTAGCGGACCGGAGTTCCGCTGTGGTGACCCCTAACCGGGAAAAGCCAAAAGACACAAACATAGTTCCTTGATATTCCCCCATGGATCTATCCATTTTGGGTCCATAACAAAGTAACCTTTTCAGGGATTTCTTGTTCTTGTATAGGAAACTAGGTTCATCCCCTACAATTTACCTAATTCGGAGTTCATGTGTCAGTACTGACCAGTATTTCCTTACCACATCTTGTATAACTTTTATATTACTTGTTTAACTAGTAGATACTTTAACTTTATTCAAGGCAGAATTATTAAGTTCTGATATTGTCTCCTCTCTATGTGAGAAGTATGGTTTCCCAGTTGTATTTCTTAGTGTCTGAATTTAATTAACTGTGCCTCTGTTATCATTTTCCTTATAACCACTAGTTTTGAACCTTATACAAAGGTCATTTACTTCCTCCTGAAATGCGTCTTCCTCTGCTGTCAGTCTGGATATTCTTAAAGCCTGTCCTTTCACCACATTCTTAAATATGTGTTGGGGATACATGCTATTTCTATGTACAAGTGTGTTCCTGTGGCAACTTTTCCTGTAAACCTTCGTGGACCATTCCCCTCTTGGGTCCCTATATATCCTAACATCAAGAAAAGCAGTGCTATCATATGAAAATTTCAATTAGAATTTTAGGAAGGAAGTACTATTATTCAACTCATCATGGAAAGATAATAATTCCTGTAGGGACCCCTTCCAAAGCAGGAAAAGGTCATCTACAAAGTGTTTATAAAAAGCAACTTGTTGCCATCTTTCTTTTGTCACGTACTTTTGTTTACTGAATGAATATTGAATGTCACATGTTAACTGGTGGTATTGTATGAGATTATAAGATTGTCTGTGACATATTAATTGAGGCCAGTGGTGTGGATCATGAGACCATATACCTGGCTGTGGCATATTAATTGGTGGCAGCAACTGAGTATTGTAAACTGGACTTGTACAGCCTGCAAATTAGGTTTGCTACCAAAAAGTGTATGTACCATTGTAGTCACAAGGTAACTACACTGCTTAGCATATATGTTATTTTTCGGAGTGAGCTAGGAAACAAGCAAAACTTAGCAGAGTATGAAAAATGCCAGTGTCACAGCTAACTAAAGAATGCAATTCAAAGGGAATCCCACATACTGGCATAATCAAGAATAAGATGATAACCACATTGGTTGCAGCTGAAATTCAGTTTATTGGTCCTGGAGACAGCTTGGTATTAACTCTATTTAGAGAGCTTGCAGCAAAGCAATTTGCTATGTCCACAGATGATTTTAAAATGCTATTTGAACTGAATAGGTTGGAGCTAAAAATGCATGGAAGTCAAATTAGCTAACAGAATGAAACAGATCTCAGCATCAGGAGATTCTCAGTCTTTGCTAGATGCAATGATTTTTAGGAATGAAAATGCAGCCATGAATGCCAAAATAAGTACTAAAATGTTTCTTCAGTATAAAGAGGAGGATGACTTTGATATTTTTATTTGGGTATTTGAACTGGTGTATACTGAGCACCAAGAAGACTAAGGGCAGTAAGCTAGGATTTTTATTCCTTAAGGGAATGCAAGCTTTATTGAGAATAAATGATACCGACTATGTTAGTTATTTAAAAATGAAACATGTCCTTTGTAAAGTTTTATGTTAAGTTCTGAAGCTTATAGGGAAAAGCATAAAGGACATAAAAGAAAGGCAGAAGATGGTATCACTGATTTTACTGCAGAAGAGATCACTGTACAGAGAACAGACTCATGAAGGAGGGTAGAGGAAGATGGGTACATCAGCTGGTAGGCCCAAATGCCTTCCATTGGACAGTTTTGGACATAGCCCATTTTTTTCAAGCCATAAGAGCATAACAAATACAAAAAAGACTTATGCAAAAAATTCTATTTACCCCAAATTTCAAAAGGTATGAGAGGGTGCAGCAAAATGATAACAATGCCAAAGGGTTGGCAAGCAGTACACCAAGCTAAGGCTATTTCTTTGCTTTTGTCTTTTATTGAAGAACTATTTGTGTGGGGATTCCTAGAACCCATTCACCACAGATAAGTGAGATATAACTTTGTGGTAGAAGACTATGCTACTGGGTTCCCCAAAGCAGTGATTTTGCCCTTTGTTGAGGTAGAACAGGTGACAAATGCTCTGCAGAAAATTGACAAAAAAATATTGACAAAAATAAATTGTAAAGTTAATGTCAGACCTGCTGAACTGTTGGTTGAAGTGCTATGTGATAAAGCACTTTAAAATACCCTCTACCATTCACAAAAATTGGTTTTGTAAAGAGGTTCAGCTGTACTGTTAACCCCACACTGAGACCGTTAGTAGACCAGTTTAAGCAGAAGACACATATATGCTCATTTTCATTTTTACATTTAGGGAGAGGCCCCAAGAATCCACATTTTTCCATGTGAGGTACTTTATGGTCACAGAATAAGGGACCCTTTTGATTTGATTCATGATGAGTGGGAGGGTAAATGTAATTCTCTCAAGGAGTCTGTTGTGAACTATGTCCTGAACTCAGGACTAAGCTTAGCTGGCTTATGAGATTGACCTAGGAGTATCTAGCACAAGCACAAAATCAGTAAAAGATCTGATATGACCAGACAGCTAAAGCCTGAGAATATGCAGTCAAACAGAATGGAATGGTGCATATTCCTGTTAAACAGAATAAGCTGCATGCAGGTTGAGAGGGTCCATTTCACTATTGTGAGGCAATTAAGTGACAGTAATTACTTGGTGGAGTTGCCAAGCAGAATGCAGAGACAGGCTGTACCATGTTATTGGTACCTATTAGTTGTTGTGGGTTTCAAGAGAAATCAGAGGGGAATATTGTGGTAGACCTTTTTTAGTGAGGTACAGTCTGACTCTTCGTTGGATGAGGCAGTCCCATTACAGTAGCTGTCTCCTGGGTTCAGGAAATCTGAGCAGTACGATAAGAGTTTAGAGGGCATGTTCTTTATTAAGCCAGGGTGTACAAAACTGGTGCAGTACTACATGGACAGAGGGACTAAAAGCTCCTTACACGGTACCTGTGGAAGACAAGCAAGGCATGCAGGAGAAACTGCAGCAGATGTTGTATCTGCAGATAATTCAGGAATCATACCTCTTAACTTTCCAGATTTTTGCTTCATATTTTTTGTCTGTTTTTCATAAAGGTAGTGGTTTTCTGGCAAATCACTGGGGATTGAAGTCACTAAATAATGACAGGTATTTGAGTTTCAGACTATCCTACAAAATAAATGCATGTTAACACAATACATATTGTTCTACCAACTCTCTTAAGTTTATAAGAGCAATACTTAAAATCTGTTCCTATATTTGGGTATTTATCCCCCCCCCATTATTTTGGTTTTGTCCAGAATTCTTGCGCTAAGAGGTTGTGAGGTATGTTAGAAATCCAACAGTCTCTGGGCCACACCAGAGGTGCTGGTGCCAGAAAAGGATGGTAGCACATTTTCTGTATAGACTACAGAAGGCTGAATAGTGGCAAAAAATCAGATGCTCACCCCATTCCCAAAACAGATGAAGGTTTGCAGAGGTTGGGTGAGGCTAACTAACTGATTACTGTTGAAATGATCATTGACACCTGCAACAATGGAGAGATAAGATTTTGTCACCCCATTTGGGTTTGTCTAAATTTACCAAAATATTCCCTGGGATGAAAATGTCCCAGCAAATTTCCTGAGACTGGTACCCTGCAAGGAAATGGAGACTACAGTGTTCATGATATAAGCAGTATTACTATTTATAGTAAGCCTTGACAGAAACATGTTCAATATATTAAGGAGGTGCTCAGCAGACAGAAAAGGATAGAATTAGCTATTAAGGTAAATAATGTCAGGTGGGAATGGCAAATTTTGTCCTATCCTAGTCATTGAGTAAGTGATGGTAAGATTCAGTCAGAACCTGAAAAGGTGGAAGCTGTGGTCTAACCATGTTACCAAAACCAGATAAGGGCATTCCTCAGGATGGCAGGGTATTAGTGACCATGTGTGTCTATGTGAGCAGATATTGGAAGCTCAAGGAAGCCTTGAATATGTGTATGTGAGCAGGCATTCAAGAAGCTTAAGGAATCCTTGAGTGTGCCCCCTGTAGTAACTCATCCTTATTATAGCCAATAATTTATTATGCAGGAAAATGCTTAAAACCATGGACTCAGGGCTGTACCAATAAAGGTTTCTTCAAACAGAGAAGAGCATCCAGTAGTATATCTTAAGTTTGTAGACTCCAGTTACGGGAAGAACCAGATGCAGTATTGGAAAGGGAATGCTTGTAAATAGGTTGGGTTTACTGTCAAAAGACTGTAAGTCATATGGCTGACAGTTATAACATCGAAAGTAATTTCTGTGAACGTCATAAATACTGAAAAAAAATATCAGTGTTTAAATAGTCGAAAAACACCTGCAGCACTGACAGTATTGCTTTTGCAGGGGGCCCCACACCCCCCACTACTTATATATTACAACTCCGAGATCGCACTACAGTGCTGACAAGGGTATATCCTTGCCCTGTTGTCGACATTTTTTCAACTGGTAATTTGCATGCATTAACTGTCGACGAAATGAACCAATTAATATTCATGTGTCGATGATATGGGTCGCTCAAATGAACATTAGATCTTTTGAATTTCAAACATTTGATAGTAAACCAATAGGTTGGGCTCTTCAGAAGTTTCATCTATATCTATATGGCAAAAAATAAACAGTAGTTGCAAATCATAATCCTTTAAAGTGATTACATAGGGCCAGGTTTTAGAGCAGTAAACTTCCAAGATGGAATTTTCAGTTACAGTTCTACAGTATGACAACACAGCACAGGAGTTGAGCCATTAATACAGGCGCAGATGGTCTGTCAAGACTGAGAACTGGGTAGTATAACTTAAGATGGGGTCTATATTAGAATCGCGAAAGCTGTCTTTCGCGAATACATGTTCATCGACACATAAATGTCAAAGAACGAGAACAGCGAAGGGCAACAACAGCGAAAATGAGAACGCCGAACGCATTCCTGGAAGTAACAACTCCATACAGGTAAGGTAAACCTAATTGAACAAACCTTACATAAAACATCTTTTCAAACGTTTTTGCATGGGGGCAAGCCCTCCTACCCCCCACATCCCCCTACTTAAATATACCAACTCCAAGACCACACTACAGTGAGGAAAAGGATTAATTTCCTCATCCCCACGATCACCCTGCCGGCCAAGAAAATCCGTTCGGCATTCTCAATTTCGCTGTTGTTGTCCTTCGCTGTTCTCGTTCTTCGACATTTATGTGTCGATGAACATGTATTTGCGAAAGACAACTTTCATGATTCTGATGTAGACCCCTTAAGATGCACCTTTAACCTTTGAGAAATGGTCTTTCAAGGAAGCTTGTCAGAGATCTAGAAAGGTTTTTTTTTTTTTTTTTTTTTTTTTTTTAGAAAAAGTTATAGAAGCTGTACAAATAATTTATTTGTTGATTCCAGTAAATCACAAAAAGTGTAAAATGTGTAAAGCTATATAAGAATCAAGTTTTTTTGTGTGGAATGTATTACAGCTTTGGAACAGATTACAAACTTATAAACATTAGAGCTCTGCTTTTTCTACGCTCAGCTTTTTCTAAGCCTGCTAATTCTTTTTAAAGGCTGTTGTCATAAATGGACTGCAGTTTCCTGTAGAACTCATTGACTTTACAAACAAGATGCTAACATATGCATTTTGAATCTGATAAGGAAATAAAGACAGAATTCTTGTAATTTCAAAGTGCAGTTGTGCCGTACTTTTGGAGTATGCAGTCAACTTTTTGGACTGAGAGCTCATGCCTGGAATTCCTTGTTTGTGAGCCTTCTACAACTTCTAAATGCTGTTAAACTCTACTCGTAGACATAGTACAGTAAATCTTCTGCTAGTGGTTGTAGTTGGACCATAGAGTTAATAGCCAGTTTTATTCTATTTGCCAGCTTGTCTGTACACTTTATTTTGTATGTCTCCGTGCAATTGTGTATCTGCATCTCTATTTCATTTTCTAAGTGAGTTTCTTAATTTTAGTTTTTCTACATAAATGTCGTTATTCAACTTCAGTAGCTTATGGCTAATGGATTATGAAATTTGCACCTATAGAGCAACGTATGTTAGTTGTTGATCGATGCCTGCAGTGCTAAATCTCATAAATGTATGTTCCATCCATGCCTATGGCCTATCTCTGTACTTCACACTTTAAATGAAGTTTACAGAAAATGTAAAACACCTGCAGGTATGCAAACATGGTCATGGTGTTCTAAAAGTGTATACATCTGCCATTGTAGATATAAGCTAAGTACACTTTACATTAAAGTTGTGCAAGAAAAAAATCACCTTTTTCTTTGTTTTACACTGCACTAAAAAAGCATACGCAGCATAGTTACCTTGATAGTCTGTGTGATGTTTTATTCACCTCTCGCCATACACAGTAGATAGTAGTCACGCACTGTGAGTGCTTCTTTAATGCTGAAAACACGAATAAAATTAAAAAAGAAAAAGCTTTTCCATTGCTTACTCTCTGTCTGCCATAATCCAATAAAGAAACAGCTAATGTACTTATAGATGGACAGATGTCTGACTTCACAGCATAGTAGTCAAATGGCTGTTCAGTCATCTATATCTCTGGTAAGATCCCTCCCTCATTGCTTGCACCCCCAAGGTTCCCATCCCGCTTCACTTAAAGTTAGGCCTCCTCCTGCACCTGTCTGTGTTTACCTGTGACTATCTGAGGATTAGGAGCATCTTGGGAGCAGAGAGGGGATTAGCAGTAGCAACAACAGCAGTGAAAAGAAGCAGTGCAGAACTCCACCCAGCAGCAATGGGAAGGTGCAGGAGGAATCACTTATGTGGTATGCAGTACATGATTTGAAACAGCTCTTTGCAGTCATTGTCTGCATACCTCTCAACTGTACTTTATCTGAAAAAATGTAATGTTCCACACAATTCTGCACTGAAAGTCTCTCACACACATTCAGTATTAATAACTTAATGAATCCATCCAGCCACACACAGCACCCTTTTCCCCATTTATTGCTTATGGGGTTGAGGTGTCAAATCAACAGTGACCATCATTTAGAGCCAATTATAAATTATACTGATCATTAACTTGCCAAAAGAGCTTTTTTTTATTATGAAGAAACATGATGTGAGCTTCATAGATGATACATTTTGCCCTTTGTTCCATATTGTCAAATGTAACATTCTATAAATTGGAGAAAGAAGGATGAGAACTATGATAATCTGTTTTATAAAACAAAGTACTGATGACTGTGCCTCACATATTTGTTTGTGCATCATATTTTTCCCACAATTTAATTTGCACTTCATATAGCTGATGGCACCCATTATTGACAGTATGTATATCTGGTGTGGTCTCTGAAAACTGCCAGATATAATTTCTAAATGCTGGAACAGAAATCATACCTCTCAAATAGCCAGATTTTTGTAGAATGTCCAGATTTTTGCCTTGTATTTTTGGTCTGTTCCACATAAAATGTGTGCTTTTCTAGCATATCATGGAGTGATCTGAGAATTGAAGGCACTAAATAATGACATACATTTGAGTTTCTGACTTTAAATCCTTCAGAAATTTTATATTAACACCAAACATGTTACTCTAACAAATTTCTAAGTTTATATGAGCAATATTTAAAATCTGTCCCTATTTTGGGGCTTTTGTCCCTCCATTTTGTTAGGCTTTGTCCAGATTGTTTGAACTAAGAGTTTGAGAGGTATTACATAAATTCATTCTTAAAGGGGAACATGATTTGTTCTAGCTCTTTAAATTAACATGTAAATTGGTGCCCTCCTTGGCTTGTAATGGTCTGTAACTCTCTGTTGGTGCAGAGTGTCTGATACAGTATTTGCAAGCAGTTTCTTTTCATTTCTGGGTCCATCAGTTTCAGTATAGTGGTTTCAGTATTCCCATTGCTTGTAAAGTCATTATTGATTTTGCTACTGCTATTTGTGTAACATATCAGGATTCTTTATTGTAAGGACTTAAATATATGATTTAGGTAACGCATAAGTAAACTGGTCTTTTCTTTCCTTGTGGTTGATGGCTTAGTAAGTCTATTTGTGTTAGAATCATGTGTGGCTTTATAGCTAATAAGTGCAAAAAATATGTACTTTGCTCTTCTTGCTGGTGATCTGGATTTAAAATGATATATTTTGTTCTCATTTGAAGGAAGTTCATTTAACAGTCATTTATTTGGACATTTATAGGGACACCTAATTTAGAGTCTTGCTACTTAAGAAAAATGTGGTTTTATTCATTCATTCATCCATCCATTTATTTATTTATTCATTTAATTTTGTGCTTGATGAACAGTGTGGCTGGATAGATAGTGCATACAAAACATGTTATGCTATGGAATGTTCTCAGTATACAGATCAATATTTGAAATCTCCCCCTGTTTTGTACCTTTGACTTTGGTAGAACAGCATCTCACAGCAGTGGCAGATTAAATGTACCTTGGCCCCTGGACAGTTTTCAAACTATGGGTCTGTGTTCTTTTAGATTCATCTTCTTGATTTTAAATGCATACTTACATATTATATTGTTTTAAATTATATTGTTTAATGAAGAAACAATTGGGTAATCTTGAATATTTTTCCTGCAAGAAGTGAAATAAAATTTGCTAACCAATATTAACAAGAGCACCTGTTTTAAAACATTTAAACCATAAAAGATCAAACTGCTGTGACTATAATCCACCAGTATATGTGCCTACCAGGTAGAGTTAGCTTAGTGTGCACTCCTCAAATGTCTGCTCGTGATAAAAATGGCTACAATAAAGTAATCCAGCTTGCTTTAGTTAAATACACACTAGGTCTGCAGAGGAAGATTAATGACTGTTTAACTTGATCATGACAGCAGGCTCAGTCATTTCCATCCACAGATAGCCCCTGTATCCAACAATTATGACCCCACCATTTTGTATACACATCAAATGTCTCAATTAGGTAAAATCTGAATGGAGACATGGAACCAGCAAGAAAAGTTGAGTATCTTTGCTGGAACTGAATTCATCTCAAGACTTAGTGAACACATTCACATGGTAGACCCCATTTTAACAAAATCTCACCAAGTCACCAATGATTTAGGCTATATAAACTGTGTTTTATAGCGCATATATCATGGAGAAAGGTCAGTTAAAAATAAAAATAAAAAAAGATAACTGGCTGCACAGGTTCCTGGATAAAAAAGTGTCCGGTCCTGGTATATACACTGGTGCCAGGACCGAAAAAAAAAGACAATGTAAAATCCTTAGGACATGGAAAAAGTCCTACAGCAGGGTTAGGCCAGGCTCAGGGGGAAGATACCCCTGTTGTAGAATGAAGTAGTAGCCCATAAAAAAAACATAAAAACTGACAGGTGAGAAAAGTGCCATAAAGGTGATAAAGTGGACTGAAGATAAGAAAGAAATTATTTATTGTTACTATTGCATTGCACAAGGCACCCAGAATCTCCAGATAGAAGATATTTACTGAGATTAAGAGAGAAATTAAAGGAAGGAACAATACTTGCACAAGTAAAACTGTCAAAGGCTTCAGATAGAAGTTTGAATCAATTAATACAACAGATTTCTGAAAAAACATTACATAGACAAAGGAACTTTGGGCCACCTGGAAAAAGTGACTGTGGAAATGTAAAAATATAAAGAACAAAATCTAGAGATTTTTTAAAGATATAAAAAAAGAAACATGGACATGGGAAAGAAAAAGAGTTCTGGTTTGATGTAATATTTATGTAACCGAGAAAGCCAATCTAATCAATATAAAAAACAGCTCAAGTAAGATTTGAAGAGAAATACAGGCAAAGACAACAAGATATGGAACGTTTATTTATTTATTTATTTCGCATTTGTTGACTGGGAAATTTATTTAACATTTGTTGACTGGGAAAGTCTGACTGGGACAAAGCCTATTTTTAGTGGAGGCGCGGGGAGAAACACTCTAGATGCATGTCTTTGGAATGTGGCAGGAAACCGGAGTACCTGGAGTAAACCCAGGCAAAGGCATGGAGGACATGCAGACTCTGCACAGAAGGCACTCCAGCCAAGAATTGAACCAGAGAACCTCTTGCTGTGAGGTGACAATGTTAACTGCTGCATCACTATACTGCAGCGATTAACATTGTCGCCTCACAACAAAAGGCATTTCAAAATATAAAAAAATAAGAAAGCCAAGGAAGAATGTAGGAAACAGGATTAGTAAGCCAAAAGTTAAACAAATAAAAACTAAAGTTATGGATTGTCTGCAAAGTGAATGATTTAGTGTGGAGGATCCAAAAAAGATAATATTGCATGATGAAATTACAAGTCTCCAGATTAAGGAACAGCAGGTGGAGCAGGAGGCATCTGCAGAAGATTTGAAACAAATTGATGCTCTGAAGCCTTCTGTTGAAGACCAGTATGAAAGTCCAGCTGAAGCTGCACAGCAAGGAAAAGAGCAGCAAATAGTGGCAACTCTGGGATAGGCAGTGTTGCAGAGTGATAGGCCAAATGGTTCCAATATGATGAAGCAGGGTACTCTGAAGAGATGTGTCACAGAAAGACTTTTCTGGAATTTTCTGTAGATTACTCACAGGAAACAGAGAGCAAAAAAGACTTTCTCAATTTAGAAGAAAATGATTTAAGGCAGACCTGCTTGATTTAATAGAGATGGATAGACATGTTAAGATAGATGAAAGAAATAGATTTCAGAAAGTAAATAAGACCTAAAATGTTAGATTTGTAAAACAGATTAATACAGTAATCAGGATTATTAATAGAAATTCACATGATACAACATAAATAAATATAATATATTACTGTGCAGCTGAACTATTAATAGATGAATTCTTGCAACAAACAACATAAGGGTAACAAAGGAAAGAAAGGGAACAAGTAAAATGCCACCATGAAAGCAATGAACAGAGAAAACTATAAAGCACTTAACAGAAATATCACTGTTAGAAGAATATATTAAAGGGAACAGATAATAAAAAAAAACTTAAAAAGATAAATGTGATAAAAGCAAAGCACATTATCAAAAAAGATCAAGATTTACCATACAATGTACTATTGCTAATAATAAACTAAAAAATATTAGCACAGACAGAACAACTTAGAAGGTATGCAGATAAATATAAAGGTAAAGTACAAAATAAGAAATTTAGGGACAACTCAAAAAGATTTTATAAAGAATTGGAAAATAAAGCAAAAGGAATAGAAACACCACCGCAAAAGTAGAAATAGGCACATTTTGGAGGAGTATTTATGAAGACCCTGTTGAACATAACAGAGATGCTGAATGGATAGAATAATTAAAAGAAACAGCAAGGAACTCTACTGTAGATGATATGAAATGAGGCAAAATAACAGCCAGAGAAACTGAGACAAAATTAAGAAAAGCACCAACTAGAAAACATCATGTCCACATGCAGTACCATACATCCTAAACAGACACCAACCTGGTTAATAATAGGAAAAATTATTTTCCTTAAGAGTGAAACTATAAGCCATCTTAAAAATTATAGACCAATAACTTGCCTCTTGACATCATAAATAAAAAAATATGGCTATAGAACCCAATGGTAATAAAAGAAAGCCATATGGAACAAAGAATCATTTTTGTTAAATAAAGCCATAAGGAAATTGTAAAAAGGGGAAGAATCTAAGTCTGGCATGGATAGATTACAAAAAAGCATTTCACAGTATCCCACATTCATGGATAAAGGAATTCTTACAGATGTATAAGATGCACACTACATTGATCAATTACATTATAGTGACTCTGAAACAGTGGTAAACCACATTCTACTTTAGTCATGACAAAGGGCAAATTATTATCCCAGGGATAAAAATTTAAAGGGGATATTCTAGGGTGATTCTTGGTTACTACAGATGCTTTGCCTTGCCCTTAACCCATTAAGCTGTTTGCTCACTATTGTAGGCTATGGTTACAATTTGGCTCCCAGAAACCAACCTGTCTACTTTTTGTGGATGATTTAAAGTCATATAGTTCATTATATAATGAGTTGAAAGCACAGCTAAAAATGGTTAAAACTTTCTCAGATGATATAAGAATATCATTTGGTCTTGATAAATGGTCCTGATAAATGTGCAGAAGAAACAATTAAAACAGGATAGCTGCAGCACCCAGAAAATAGTAATATGGGACAGTGATGTGATATAAAAAAACTTAAGCTGGAGGGAGTTTTTAAATATTTGTGAATAGATGAAGGACTGACAATAAAACATGAACAAATGAGAATAAAATCTCAAGTAAAGAATACTTCAAAAGAAAAACACTAATATCGAAAACTACCTTGACGTCTAACAATTAAGTCCAAGCTATAAATTTGTTTGTCCAAAAAAATTGGATAAGTTGGATAGGAAAGGAAGAAAAAGTCTTCATGCTTATCGAATGATATATAAAAATTTGTATATATCAAGATTATATATTCCTCACTCTGAAGACTCTATAAGCCTTCTCATAATTGATTACATAGATCTGCAATGAAGATACTGCATACATATTTGCTGACTTCTCCAGATCCAAACAATACTGAAAGTTTTAAAACATGAAGAAAAGAAGTCCAAGATGACATATTTGCTAAGTTTAGCAGAAACTTTTCAGCATGAAGTGGGAACAGAAATCAGACCATTAGTAGATAAAAATCAGATAGCAACTGAGTGTGCTAAAAAAAGAAACAATTTAAAGAGTAGGATCAGATGAAAAAGAAAAAAATGTGGAAAATCCACAGATACAGAGAATTTCTGGAAAACCTTATGTTGACTAAACTTTGTCATGGAAATGGTTAAGGAGAGGTGAACTGAAATAAAAAAAATAATGGCAACGCAGGACATGGACTACATATAAGCTGCTTTACAAAATCCATTGAAAGGGTGGGAGAAACAAATAAATGCAGGCTGTGCAAAAAAAAAAAAACTGGAAACAGTCATACATCTTGTTGCTGGGGAGGACATAGTTATGGCAGAGGGTCTGTATACTGAAAGGCACAATAATGTAGCAATATGTTTGCAATAGAGATTATGCAAACACTTCAGTATAGAATTTGCAGAGAAGCATTAGAAACATGAACTACAAAGCATTATAGAAAATGATGATGAAGTGTATATCTTTATATACACTCTTTTATATATATATATATATATATATATATATATATATATAAAGTTTAAAAAATTGATGCAAAGATAACCAGATATAGGAATTCATGAAACAAAGACAAAAGTAGCACTGATCATTAAAATTTCTATAAGAATTGACAGTAGTACGTAGGTATATTACCAATGCATGTAACCCTGAACGAATTACAGAAGAAGGCATTTTTGGACACATTGCAAGTACCGAGAAGAGTACTTTTGGCTAACATTAAAGTCTGAAACAATACTAATTTCATGAACTCTAATCCTACCCTCATTTGGGAATGAGGTCCATTACCATTAATGGTATTAGTAACCTAAAAGACTTGGGGAAATTAAACCAAGGTAAAATAAACAAATAAAACTTATAGGCATAGTAATATAGTTCAAGATTATTTCACATACAAAGTGGCTCAAGTATTCCAGCTTATTTATAGGCAAGTACACAGTAGTCCAGTAAAGTCAAACTATTTAAACTGAGCAAACAATAACAAGGCAAGTTACATTCATTGACAGTCAACCCCCATCCCAACCCAAAGGTATAGCTACTTTGCTGCCTATACCTTGTCTGATAGTGTTAAAAATAATACATTACAACCTCTTAGTGTAAGAACCAGGGATAAAGCCAAAAAAATTATGAGAGACAAAGACCCAAAACCAGGGCAATTTTTAAATATTACTGTAAAGTCACTTAGAAATTTGATAGAATAGCATGCTTTACAACAACATGCACTTTCTGAAGAATAATGACACTCTAATGTCTGGCATTATTACTGACTGTAATCCTCAGTGATTTCCAAGGTGATCAAAAATGTTAGGAGGGACGTGGGAAAAATATGAGACAAAATCAAGGACGTTCTGCAAAATAAGGGACTGTTGAGAGATATGGTGGCTGATTATATACAATCTTGAATAATTCAGAAAGAAAAATAATGCGCACAATAGTTATTTAAATATTGCATTTACTATGGTGTATGTGTGCATATATGCACCACTAGTGTAGTCCCATAAATATTTTGCTTTTATGTCTTGCATTTGGCAACGTCCATTCTTTTACAGTGCCCTCCCCCACACGTGCATTTTTCACAACTGCTTTGCTGACTAAGATACTTTAATTTCTCAGATTGGCTTTGCTGTTTCATAAAATGGAACAGACAGCAGAACTGTGTGTCAGTTTCACATCTGCAGTGCAAGAGAACACCAAATCTTATAGACAAATTGTAGCCATTGTGTGCCATAATGACTCCCCTCTACCAGCATCCAAACTTCAGCCAGCGGTACCATGCAGATGGTGCACCAACCAAAAGACACACCTCTCAACCTCTTTGCTCAAGACTTTTGGACAAAAACAAAAATAATGAGGGGACAAAGGCCCAAAATCAGGGAACATTTAAAAAGTTAATAGAACAACAGGTTTTGCAATAATTTGCATTTTCTGAACAATAAAAAGCATAAAACTGTAATGTCTGGCATTAATGACTGCATGCAATTCTTAGCGATTTAACAGAAAAATCAATAATTGTACAAGGGACAGGGCAAACATGTGAAGCAAAATCAGGGACAGTTGACAGGTATGCTCAAAACTTTCTGCCACCTAAATGTGGAACACGGGTCTATATCAGTTCTTCGAAAACCCTTTCCAGAGAACACATCTTTGTCGACCCATAATTAGCTAAATTCACTTCCGTGATTTGCTGAATACTTACGGGGCAAAGATTTAGTTGGCCAACTACACAATTTTGCCCTTTTCTCCACTGTAGTGTGATCTCGGGGTTGGTATATTTAGTTTGGGGGCCCCCCACATGGGTGGGTTTGGTTTAGCTAGATTTGGGCCCGTTGGGTTGCAGGGCAAGTATTTGTTTGCCCTTTAAGTATTCAGCAAATCGTGGAAGTGAATTTCACTGAATATGGGTTGACAAAGTTACGTTCGCTGGAAAGGTTTTTCGTCATACTAATATAGACCCATGGAACACTACCGCTCACTATGACCTTACTAAACACTTAAACACTTACAAACAACATTAACTTGGAATCTCACAGCACGCATAATTAATAACTTTCTTCATACTACTCACAGAAATTTATATTGGTAAACTAAATCTGATTCAATATTATTTGCCACAGATGTTTTGTCAAAAAAGACAACATAATAAATGTGTTTCACACTATTTCAGTGTGGAACATCAGCTTTTTAAAACTCAAAAAGTGAGGAACATTCCTCATAATGAGGTACACTTGAAAGGTATGCCAGAGAAATAGAAACAGCTTTGAGGAAATATTGGCTGGTAAACCTCTGCAGTTTGTGAGCTTCCTTCAGTGCACAAGGCCAGGTGAACTAAATCTGTGCACACATGAATCTGCAACTGGACTTCTCTAATATGTTCCATTTGTTCCTTCACTGGTCCGTAAACAAGAATGCCTGATTTTTTTCATGCTAAATTATGAATATATGCCATATTAATATTGCTGATAATTTGACTGGGATCTAGTATATGTGATGCTTCATGGCATTAAATGAAAAATTACATAATTCTGCAAAAGTTGTCACTGATGCTTAATATCCGCCTACTACTATTTTGCAGATATTTAAATTTGTTTCTCAGGAAAATATGCATATATACATACATATGTTTCTTTAAATTTTATTTTATTTGAATTTGTTATCAAGGGATTTGTTATCACTGATCACAAGAGACCAGTTTCAGTCTCAGCCCAGAGAAAAGTAAATAAAGAAAGCTAAAAAGCAAAAGCACATATGTACATTACAGTATGGCTAGTTAATTATGATGATCATACATTACAACAGACACAATCTGTACAGTATGGAGAGGAGCAGTCACACATAGGAATCTACACCAATATAGAAATACAGTTCTGTACAGTGCACGCAAAGTGACTCAAGAGTTATATGTATTTGCAGGTGATGTCTTATGGACTTGTTAGGCTGTAAACTGATGGCGGTGAGGAAGATTCTGTTAGGTAGTGTGTACAGAGTAATGACATTTGTATGAAGTATTAGTGTGACGGCAGTGCTTTAGTGATGTGGAGAAAGTTCGGGTAAGAAGATATTTCTTTGAGATCGATAGGGATAGATTCCAATACTTTAAGGTCTAGTTAGGAGGAGCAAAGATATGCAAATTGTGTTTTTAGTTTTAAGAGCATGTAGGGTAGGACCTTAGTGCCTCTGATTTCTGAGATTCTTGGATAAGGGTGCCCTTATTAGTTTGGCTGTTAGAGAGGAAATTGTGTATCTGTGTTGAAGTTTGGGAATAAGAGCAGGTGAGATCTTTGACTGGGAGCCATTTTGCTTTTTTTCTAATGTTGTACAGTGTTGTACATACTGTACAACATTAGTTGTACACAGTGATATCAAGTGAAAGCATAAACCTGGCTGGAAAAAAATTGCAATTATAGCTGGTGTCTTAGTAGCACTGCTTTTCGGATATTTGAACCGCTTTTCAAATACAGTTGTTACACAGTAAATGTCAGCTATACATTCATGTATATATATATATATATATATATATATATATATATATATATATATATATATATTTCCATATTTTATGCAAATAACTCGAGTGTCAACATTGTAACATGGTGAAATAGCACATAGGCCAGGAATGTTTGCCAATACAAATACAGCGATAGCAACTGATTTCTTTTTGCCAAATTATAAATATGTGATGTATTAATATTTCTGTTAATAAATTGACCCAGGCAGTATATGTAAAAATATATATATATATATATATATATATATATATATATATATATATATATACACATATTTATATATAAACATTTCACAATATCAAATGAATGCTTGCATAATGCTGCAGTAATTGTCACTGATACCTGCTGACTGCTTAGTACCAATTTGCAGATATTTATACTTGTTTAGTAAAACAATGCATATATGCATAAATATCACATTACTGTAAATATGTCAGGGATTGTCCACCTGAATATTTTGTGGAACACCATGCACATGCTTAGTCACAACAGAGGTCAGGCATAACTCCTCAGGCAAATGAGGTGCTCACTACCTGAGAAAATGTGAGCTATTCTCATAAAATAGTATGAATGTTTGCCATATAATGATAATTATATTTATAACTTGAACCAGAAGGTGTTTATATGGTATTCAGTGTTATAAAAGGAAAGCATACACACTGGAGGAAAAGCTTTGCATTGATAGTTACATAAACACATACAAATATTTCAGGCACTGGCAATAATGCCCTTCTCGACAGCCAGTATACCAAAACAGTCATTCCCGTGACAAATATCCAGGTTGTTCTTAGGAATATCTAAACTAGTGCTTGCTTTAATAGTATTTGTTAGTCTATTCCACGCATCAGCTACTATCTCAGAGAACCAGTTAGTACATCTCATATTCCAATATAGTCTTCTACATATGTTGTGAGATGGTTCACTACTACATTTTTTATAACCACAAACATTCCAGAGGGACCTGTCTCTAAATGTCCTATATACCTGAATAAGGTCTCCTCTTAAATATTTGTATGAGACACTGTACAAGTTCAGATAGTTTAGCCTTTCTTAATAACTTAAATGTTTACGTCTGTGGTGCCCTTTTTATATTTATGCTGTACTCTTCCCAATTTACTCATCCTTGTTTTCTTATAAGGTTTCCATACTATTATTCCATACTCCAGTATGTAATGCAACTTGCAAATGATGATTTCATCTTCTCTGATTTCTTAGACTTAGAAATCATTTTATACAACATAGAATTTTTTAACTGTCATTAACCAAGTGGTTGATATGATTAAAAAAACTCAAAGCTGGATATAAACATATATCATAGTCCTGAAATGAATCAACAGTTACTGTGTGCTGTATTAGTCACTTTTCAATCTATGTCTCCCAAATCTCGTATGTTTAGTTTTTGATATATTTATCAGCATATTATTCTCCTATACCCAAATGATCATATTTAGTCAAGTTTATTTGTGGACATGCCCTATCAGTAACACATGCAATTAGTTTACTTAATTTCAATCATACAGCCTGCAGAACATCTCAGATGAAAAAGTTAGATCTGAAAGCTGCAACATAAACAAGTTTAGGCCAAGGGCAGAGTCTTATGTGACACCCAGGTTGTAGTCTAGAATTTCACTTGTCCAGCTGCTGTATGATACTTGCTA
>NC_056746.1:402084647-402257147 GCF_019279795.1 Protopterus annectens | reverse complement strand
TGCAGTAACGTTTTGACTCTATAGGTTGTATTCTGCATAGGATACAACAACTGGACAGCTTTGCAAAGCTCTGTCTCCCTCTTAAACTTACACTCTGACTTCTGATTGGCTAGCCCCTTGGAGAGAAGTCAGCAGTCAGGTATTGAAAATGTCAGTACTTTCTGCTGCCTTAGGAGGAAGCAGCTTTGAGGCTTCACAGGAGCAGCAGAATGCTTCAGATTTACTGATAGATAAGTACCCACAGGACAACCCTTCCACACTGAAAGTATTACCGTTTTAAGAAACTATTTCTGTATTTTATTTTGTAACTAAAAACAGTATTTCCCCTTAAAATGGTATTTTTTCACAATATCAGAAGATTCCTGTCAGGGATCACTATTTTTAACTTTGGGCTTAATTTTTACTATTGTGATGACTTTTTTTTTGGGGGGGGGGGTAAATATTTACTGCTTGTAAAAACTTTGAACTATTGGTGCGAATTTAAGGATCAGGAAGCATTTTTTTCTGGGCAGAAAATATTTCTGAATGTTTTAGTGCTTTTATATACTTTGTGAAAACTTAACTGTTGTATTTTCTGTCAGTGCTGTTTTGTGTATAGTGCTCTTTTCCTGACAAGATTTTTTGTGTTCTGCTTGAGCTTTTACTGTAGAAGGGAGGACTGTGTGAAGTGTAAGTGGGTGTGCTGCTTGTGAACACTCGTTTGACAACTTACTTTCCATCTGACTTGTTCCAGCAGAGCTTTTGGCAATCAGACTTATTCCTTGGCTACAGTATGGATATTTACTCTGGTTCTGCTTCCTCCACTGTACTTAAAATGAAAATGACCACACAGTAAAGAGCCCTTGCCACAGCCATGAGCTCAGACAGTGCCCCAACCATTAGTTGATAAATCTGTATTGGAAAGGGAGGCATTCTGAAAGATATGTCTTGCAGTGGCTAGAGAAAGAGGCCTCTTGGCAAGTTTGAAGTGTCATCACCTAGTCAGTTTTCTTCTAAGGTGGTCCCTGCAAAAAAAAAAAAAAAAAAAAAAAAAAAGGAAGAAGAAGGTTAGACATCGCTCATCTGAAGGCATGGTATATGTTTGTGAAGATGATTTTCTTACTTTAACCAGACAGTCATTACAGGCTGTTAATCCTGATGCTCAGAAATCCTTACCAGAGGACAATATCTGCAAAGAAGTTACTGACGATTTGTCGGAGGTTTCTGGCATTAACAGAAATAAGGCTTCTTCTTCTTCTGCAGATTTCCAGCCCTAAAACTCTCTGAAAAAAATTAGTTTTATCCTCCATTTTTGCAGAAAATTTCCTTTACACAGGCTATTTCCAAGATGAATGAGATGTTTTTGTGGGATCTATATTAGAAGAGTAAAGTGACTTAAGAGCGAACACTTTTTCGTCGACCTGTAAAACCTAAAGCAAAGTTATAGAACAGCGATTTTGTTCCCCAGGGAAAAGGCGGATAGACTATATAAAGTACCTCAAACTAACAAATTATTGTTTCTCATTTTAGATCAGTCTCAGCTGCCATTTTAGTTTTTGCTAGCTAGAAACAGACTTTTATCCAATATTAACCTTTTACCTGTGGATAAAGAAGGAAGGGTATTGGACAGATAAGGTTAGAGAATTTTCTCTTCTTTCACTTTAGCATATGGAATTTTTAACTACCAGGCACATATATAGAAGTTTATTTTTATCCCTGTTTGAGGGAATGCTCTGCCACACTTCCTTCAGAAGGTAGCTCCTTTCTGAATCTGATTATTTACAATATATCCCAAGTATCTAAACATGCTTTGAAGAGTGTGTGTATATGGTTGTACAGATACTGTGTCTGGGTCCACTGCAACTGCTACAGTTTTGAGGAGATATGCCTGAGTACATAACCAAAAGTTTAATGATGAAGTAAATTCTGAAATTTTAAATTATACTTTAAATGGGGGGTCTGTTTGGCCAATTTGCTACAGGTTCTCAAACAATTTGATGAAAGAGGGAAATTAATTCATTGAGTGTCTAAGATTTTTTCAAGTCCCCATTACAAATTTCCAAAATACTCTTTCCACTTAAAAAGGAAAACAAGCAATCTCTGCCACTTCCTGTCAGACAAGGAGAAAAAAGAGATGGCAGGAGGAGAACAACAAAAAACAGGGATCCGTTCAAAAAAGGACAGTCTAATACTATGGCTATGTCAGCACTCTGTCCACTTCCCCTCTGCTCCTGCTCATATGTCCCTAAATGTCTTGCAGAAACTGACTCTGTACATTTTCCTTTGGCAACAGATTCTATTAGACTTTTGGGTGATAAACGTGGTTCAAAAGGGTTACAGTTGGCACTGGATACAAATACTTCCTTCCAAGGGAATACTTCACAACACTGTGGATCAAAGTGTCTTTTCCGTAGGGTTTTCAGCACTTACTCACTCTAGTAGTCATAGAACCAGTGCATTTCGATCAAAGGGGGAAAGGCTTCTACTCCTGAATTTTTCTCATTCCAAATAAAGTGCTTTCATGGTGACCAGTTCTACATGTTTCCTTTCTCAATTTGTTTGTGAAGGTACCAAAATTCAAAATGCTGACTTTCAGAGTCTGTTATCTCTCATCCCCTCTTTAAATTCCTATGGTAATATTACATCTAAGATATGTTTATCATCACATCCCCATAGCCACAGATTTCAAGACATTTCTCAAACTCTCTGTGCCTGGGTCTCATTGTTGATTCTTTTTTCCAGACACCTTTATTGAATTATCACTTGTGACACAGGCAAATTTATATTCATTTAAAAGTAATCATTATATTAACATAACAAACGTTATACTTCACATATATTGCTTTGTCATATAACCTAAGCAACATTACATACATTATTCAATTTTAAACAAGAAATATCTTTATTAAACCATTACATACTACATAGGCAGTCATACATTTATATAAATGAAAACAAGTCTCGCCAGCACAATCCTAGTCGCAAGCATTTTACATCACAAACTATACTAGAACACTCCCAGTTGCAAACATTATAATCACTTTTAATCTACCCAATCTTTCTCACTCAGACATTACATAGCTCATTTAAGTTTTGCTGCTTTTTAGACCTCATTCCTCACTTGTATGTATTCTCCCACAATTACCATTTATTTTTTTTCCTATGTAGTTTGCTCCTACCCTTTTCTAAAGATCTCAGTTCTAGTTGTTTTATCTCTGTTACTATATTCACTTATTCCTCTATCAAGGTTCATCTTGTGGCCATTTCAGCATGTCTGCCCATGGATCCTCCCATTTCATCTCTGTTTTTGGTAAAACAGTTTCTAAAGGGAGGTTTGCATCTTAGGCTTCCTCGAAAATGGATAAGTCCTCCCCGAGGAACTTAACTTTGTGCTGGAAAATAGTTAAGTCTCTCTTTGAACAGCCCATCAGGCACATTTAAGGTTCACTCCATGGAAGACTGTATTCCTTATTGTTCTGACATCTGCAAGAAGAGTATCTGAGTTGTATTCTCTCATGGTGGGTGAAATCATATATGGTCTTCCATAGAGATAGGGTCATATTAAAAACAAATCCCTCATTTATGCCCAAAGCGGTTTCAGAGTTTACTTTGAATCAAACCATCAGTCATTAATTGTTCTATCCAGGTCCTCAGAACCAGGGAGAAAGGATTCTACATAGTCTGGACATGCATAGGCAGCTTAAGTACTATCATGACAGAATTAAGTCCTTTAGAAAAGCAGATCAGTTGTTTATTTCTTAAGATGGGATGAAGAAAGGGCCACCCATGTTAAAGCAGACTTTACAAGAAGGTTGACCTCAGCTGTTTCTTTTTGTTATACCCACCTTGCTGAATCTTTTCAGGAAGTATCAAGTACATTCTAGACTTTTTTTTCTACAATGGAATACTACTGCAGTGGGATGGAATTTAGAAGCATAATAGTGGTAGCAGCATGGTCCTCTGTACGTATTTTTACAAAGCATTACAAACTGGATTCCTTTTCCATGTCCATGACTGGATTTCCTAGGTTCATTCCCAGTGGCTTCTGAATCCTTATTCTTCGTCTTACCAGGTTGGATACACCTTGGTAATCAGCTCATATAACCAAAAGGCTAGTCAGCAGTGAGAATGATGAACACAGTACAGCTGTCTTAAGTTGCTCTTACCATAACAGCAGATGTTTGAATTACTCGCTGTTGCAGTAACCACAGCCACCCACCATTACCCTAATTCTGTATATAGTTAGTTATCGGAATATAAAGTTTTTGATTACTGTTATATCTTTAGGAGGTTCAGGAGGTGTAAGCTCTTTCTCTGTTTATGGGCAAGAATGTCCTGAAGGTTTCTGCAGTACAACTGCTGATTTCCCCGAAGGTGTTAGCCAGTCATCAGTCAGAGTGTAGCTGTGGGAGGGAGCACAATCTTCCTGTAGCTGGCCAGTTATCCTATGCAAGATACAACCCATATGGCTGGAAGGCTATTGCAGCAGTGAGAAATTTGAATATCTGCGGTGGTGGTGCTGCGGTAGCGTTGTCGCCTCACAGTTAGACATTGCCCGTTCGATTCTCAGTTAGAGCGTCTTCTGTGTGGCGATATGCGTAAATGGGCGTTCCTTTGTTGAAGGTTGTGTGTTAGGCCCAGCAAGCCAACACGTAAAAATCTACTGCCAATCATTAGCGGACCGGAGTTCCACTGTGGCGACCCCTAACTGGGAAAAGCCGAAAGACATAAACAAACAAACTGTTATGGTAAGTGCAAACTTGCACAACTTTATCTTTCTGTATGTCAGACAGCATTTCTGCTAACTATATTCCCATGTTTAAGTTGACTCTAATGGATGTTTTTTCTATGGGTATGCTTGATCTACAACTGAGAAGCTGATTGGTTTGACCAATTAGTGTGCATTTTTTTGTATATTAATTACCTTACGTTATGTAATTATGCATCTACAACTGTATGAGTGTATTCAGAAAACAGCTTCTTTATGAAGACCTGTATACTGACTAAACACCTGATTTTGCCTAGGAAAAATCAGTTGCTAGTATGTCCAATGTAATTTATAAATAGTGCACAGTCCCATAAAGAGGATGTGCACTTTGCAGCTTGTCCGTGTCATGAAGTTGCCATGATTCATAGACTGCCTGCTCTTGCTATGCCATATATTAGGAGCTACAAGCAGCATGGACCAAGTACTTTCTGTACCAAGCAAGTATATGAAACATAGGCACCAAGTATCTACACACACACACACACACACACACACACACACACACACACACACACACACACACACACACACATGAATTGCCTGACTTGGGGCACTGATGTGTATAGTATGGCATACTCTACACCCTATAAAAGTATCATAATGGCCTTGTGATTGGATGTGAGAGATCTTATGTCTGCCATGCTGCAGTGACTATGCTTGCTTGAGATAAGGTAGGCTGACATCAGCTCATAATACAGTGTTATCCATTTTCCACCATATCTGTAGCTATGATTCCACATGACACCTACATTACATATCATCAAGTATTTGTATGACCAAGCTGGATGACATTGCCAAGTCTTGTAGAAGTGCATTTGAAAAAAATCTGATTGCATGCGTTTTTCACATTCCTGTAAAGTTAAATTTCCACTGAGCAACAAAGGGGTATTCATTGAGAATTAGGCACAGTGATACCATGTTAGTCATACATTTCTGCCTCTGAGGCACAAGTTATCCATGGATCCATTGGAGTGAGGCCATGCATACTGAAGACACAGTTACACATATCTATAGTCCCTCTTCTACACAGATTGTCTTTTGGAGAGGGGGACAATTGCACATGTGACATGTGAGTAGCCAGATTATATTGGCAGAAAGAGAGGCGGTAGAATTTTCTGCACATCAGCAAATCTGACACAACTCTGTGCTGATGATCTATGAAGCTGTTTCTCACAACAGGTATATTAAAGTATTCTGATATTTTGTAATGCTATATAGCCAGCCTTCTCTTTTTCTGTTTTATTGTTGCATTGTGGTTTATTGTTTCTTCAGTGTTTTAATATGTGACAGCAGTCATTTTTCACTCCTTTCTGTTTGTCCCACAACACATATAGCATCTGTATGCATGCACACACATATACACATACAGCACATGTGCACATGCACATATATAGATGCACGTGCACACACACACACACACACACACACACACACACACACACACACACACACACACACACGTGCACATGCACATATATAGATGCACGTGCACACACACACACACACACACACACACACACACACACACACACACACACACACACAGAGCACATGTGCACATGCACATATATAGATGCACGTGCACACACACACACACACACACACACACACACATGCACGCACGCGCGCACACACACACACTTCCATGCATTGCAAGCCCCCATTTCTACTCTTTTTTTTTCTTTTGACTGAGCATGGTAGTATAGTTAAGTATGAAAACTGCGCTAGGTAGATATATCACTATACCCCATTGTATATAACACATAGCTTATAATCCTTTCTGGACACACAGCACAGTATACAGTTTACAATGCTAGTTTAAGCATAATTCATAAAGTACTTTACTCAGTACTGCTTTTAAAGCAGATAGCTATCAACTACAAATTTTATCAACCAAATGCATAGTCACATAACATGGTTTAGGAATATTAGGAATCAGAATATAAGTAATGCTTTATATTATTGTTTAGCTGATTATTTTCATTTATTTATGGTATTCTAATGTAAATAGGAGTCTTTGTGAAGTAACTCATCAGGAGTGTAGCTTGTTGCAGATGTCATTTTTCTTAAAAATCCAATTCATAGATTCCAAATCAGGAAGAATCTTAAGAGAACTTTTCAGTGAGAATCTTAGAAAATATGTTGTGAATCAAAGCAAGCAAATGCTACATAAATATATGGTATCACTCAAACCAAAAATATAAATATATATCACTTTTAAATCTGTAGTGTCTTTTTGTATACTTCCAGTTAACACCCATGGCTTCTTATGGTATCCAGGCCTTTTTTGGGTCTGACTTCTTTAACTAAGTGATTTGCTAGCTAATAATAGACAGGATTAGAAAGAGCAAAGACTTATTAACAAAATTACACTAAGATTGTTCATAGGTATATTTGTAAGTACTAGGCTAGTTGCCCTTGCAGGCCATTTTAAGCCTAGCCAATTTCCCTTTCAAAGGTGAGAATCAAACCCTGTAACTTATGATTGTGTTTGTGAGATAAACACCACATACATTATACCAAGCCTCAACCTTCATAGATAATCCTATGTATCAAGAGATCTGCATATTATGCTACTTACAGGTAAATACAAGGCAGTCAGTATGCAGACTATCGCAAGTCTAGCCAATAGCCAGACAGAGACCAGAGGTCAGGCTCAACCCTTGTATCTTGTGTCTGTCTGTGAGGTGACAACCTTAACCATTACACCAACTTCACAATGATTATAGATTCATAGATAAGTACTAGGCTAGCTGCCATTATGGGCCATTGTAAGCCCAACCTATATCCCCTTCAAAGGTGAGAATCAAACGCTGTACCTTATTTCTTTGAAGTAAACACTTTAACCATTATGCCAACCTCTAAGATGTCTTGCAGTAGGGAAATTAATCACTGTTTGCCACTTATTATTCATATTTTAATATTTATGTTCATATTTTGATAACTGACAGACCTATATGCTATATTGAGGGGATATGTCATAAAATGCCATGCTAGGAGACAAGAAAAGTCTGCGTCACTGTCCATTTATGACACACCATACTTGAAATATTGTTAGTTATTTGTTGTAATTATGAAAATAATGAATATTTCCATATGTATTTAATACTTCAAAAAATTAACTTATAAATTGTTGAATGGCATCCAGTGAAACTGACATTGTAATTTGTTCTGCAAGTTGCGCACCTTGAGAATTAGTCAGTGTTATTTGCATTGCTAATTATACAGATGTTCTTCATCTCACATTGCTGCAGTCCTTACACTTGGGTAGTCCGCTGTCCTCGGTCGGCCCGAATATCAAAGTATAAGGCTGACGTCGGTCAAGGCGCATTTGACTGACATCAGGACGTCAGGGTACAAATGCGCATGACCGACGTCATATCCTCAGTCTTTTTTTGCCGCATGGTCCGATGCAGAAGCAGCGTTGCAAGTGCCGGTTGGCGTTCTGAAATTGTTCGGTTTCGGAGTTTCAGACCGAGTCAAAGTTGGCTAAGTACCCCGTTGGGGAATATTTTAGTTTTTTCTTGCCTCAGTGGTTTACTGGATGTCAGAAAAAGTGAATAATTGTATTTCTTGTGGGAAACAGATACCGCATAGAGACTACCATACTTTGTGTATTCCTTGTTTAGGGCCTGAGCACGGTGTTGTTGGGTGTCGCTCTTGTGCTAGATTCAATAAGCGCACTATAAAGAGAAGGTTAGATTGTGCCAGGTTAGTCTTCGAAGCGGTGCAATTATAAAATGCCGTCGGAGGCTCCGGCGCTTCTTCGAAGAAGTGCAAGGACAAAGGAGTGAAGCCTAGGGTAGGAGAACCGTCTGTACCGGACATCGGTTCTTTAGAGGCGTCGGTGGAGCCGGTGGTTCCACCGGAGGTTTCTTTGGGATCCCAGGGAGAGACTTTGTTATTGCAGGATGTGGCCTCTCAGGAGGCAGGTCAGGCTGATGGGGCTTCTCAGGTTACTATACTCCCTCCCTTCCTAGGGTGGTTAGGCCCTCTCCTTCTGTTTCAAGGCTTCTCCCAGAGGCAGGCCAGGTTTAGCTTCAGTTGGTGTCACCCCTAGTTCTTCAGGAACTGTGCCCAAGAAGCATATGCTTAAAATGGCAGAAGATTTGATTACTTTAATTAGGGGTTCTTTGCCCCCTCCTGATAAGAGACCTAGGGTGGAACCTGAGCTAGGAGTTTTGAGCAGGCTTCGGATGTTTCAGAGTCTTGGCTGAGGACTTGCAGGAGTATTCCCTTATTCTGATTCTGATGTGGATGATTCTACTCCTTCTGCTTCTCCTCCTGAGGATTTTTCTTTTCAGAAACTCTTCATTCCATGAGGGAGCATTTTAAGTGGGAAGGTCAGGACTTCTCTGATTCCAGGAAAAGGCTTAGGGAATTTTGTTTTTACCCCAGCATAGGCCTTTGGCTATACCTCCTGTTTTGGATGTGGTGGAAGATGTTTTACAGAGGCTTCTCTTAATCCTGATTCTTTGCCTCCTGCTCCTGTTAAACCGGATAGGTATTACAGGGTGCCTGAAGCTCATAAGTATCTTTTAAGAGTCCTAGGGCAGACCCAGAAACTGTTAGTCAGGGGCCTAAAGGTGTTAAGGCTTCTGTTGTCAAGAATCCGGTTCCTTCAGATAAAGAGGCCAGGGCCTTGGATAGATGGGGAAAGAAAGTTTATACTTCCTCCACTCTAGCTATGAGGGCTTTGAATTGCCAGTTTCACATGTTGAAATACCAAAACTATCTCCTTTCTCAATTGAAGTCTAAGGTTGATGCTCTGGCGGAAGGTATTGATTGTAAAGAGTTACAAGATTTAGTACATGTTTCTGAACAGGTGGGTAAGCATTCTTTGCAATGTGGTTTTGATGCTGTACAGGCCTCGTCTAGGGTGGCTGCCACTGGGTCAGTTCTTCGCAGGCACGCCTGGCTGAGGGATCAGAATTTATCTGACCATGTTAAAACAAGGATTTTAGATGCTCCTTTACAATCTGATGTGTTGTTTGGTTCTCCTGTTGAGACAGTCTTAAAGAAAATGGAAGACAAGGCTAAGTCTATGCAGACTGTTAAAGATTTTTTGCAGGTTCAGCCTCCAAAGTTTAGTAGAAATTGGCCTACTAAGGGGTGGACCTATCCTTCTTATGATTCCCAGTCTAGGGGTAGATCTAGACGTGGTAGGGACAGAGCTCAGGGCTCTTTCAGGCCTAGAACAGGGAGTTCTCCTGCACAGTCTTGGTGAGGGCAGGGGTCAGTCCTTTCGTAAACAGACCCAATGACCTACCTTTTCAGCTGCCAGAACCTGCTCGTCTGGCAGCACCTTTGGGAGGAAGGTTGGCACTTTTCAAAGAAAATTGGAGTTTAATTACCCAAGACAGATGGGTATTGGATATCATTTACCACGGTTACAGGTTTTATTTTCATACCTTGCCTCCTTTCAAAGGCATGCCAGACGTTCCTCCTCAACAAAGAATAGAGGCTCACAAGCAAATTTCTCTGTTACTCCAAATAGGGGCCATACAGCCGGTCCCTATGCCAGAAGTGGGCCTAGGATTTTATTCTCGCCTGTTCCTAGTACCAAAGAAAGGGAACACGTGGAGACCAATTTTGGACTTATCTATCCTCAACACTTATCTGGACATTCCCAAGTTCAAAATGTTGACGTTACAGCAGCTTTTACCTCTGCTGGGCAAAGATCATTGGATGGTAACCTTGGATCTCAAGGAGGCTTATCTTCATGTTCCTATCAGACTGAGTTGCAGGAAGTATCTGCGTTTCTGAGCTGGGACTTCTCATTATCAGTTCTCTGCATTGCCCTTTGGCTTATCTACTGCGCCCAGAGTGTTCACGAAGGTTCTGGCTCCAGTGATAGCTTTCCTCAGGTTAAAAGGAATACAGATCTATCCTTATTTGGACGACTGCCTGATTCTGGCTCAAGGAAGGGACGAGCTTCTTCATCATTTGGATTATGTGATAGCAGTGCTAAGATGCCTGGGGTATTCTGTGAACGAAATAAAGTCCAGTCTAGTACCCTCTCAGGACATGTGCTTTCTGGGTGTGAGACTGAATACAGCATCCCAGATGGCCTTTTGACCCCGGACAAACAAAAGAATCTTACCCTTTACTTTCATCAGTTGTCTCATCAGTCCAGGCTGACTGCAAGGACAGTCCTTCAAGCCTTGGGGTTCATGGCATCTTGTATTCTGGTGCTTCCCAATGCCAAACTGCATATGAGGAAGCTACAATGGTATCTCAAAATGTATGGACACGGCACTGCCAGGATTTGGACACTGTCATTCAAATAATACCTTGCATTCAAAAGGAATTGTTGTGGTGGGCTCAGGAATGTCACCTAAACAAGGGACTCTCTGTGACCCGGCCAGAGGCGAGTCAGATTCTAATGACAGATGCCTCAGACAAAGCTTGGGGAGCTCATCTGAATGGAAAGTGGATACAAGACAAGTGGCCTGCCAGACTACAACATCTACATATCAACTTGAAAGAGATGTTAGCAGTCCAGTTTGCATTAATAGCTTTCAAGGATTTACTTCTTCCAGGGCAGGTGTTGATTCTAACAGACAACACAACTGTCATGTGGTACATCAACAAGCAAGGCGGAACACATTCTTATCCTCAATGCAGGCAAGCAATGATTTTGTGGGAGACTGCTCTCAGTTTACAGCTAAATCTTCAGGCAAGGTTTCTGCCGGGAGCACAGAACTCCTTAGCAGATGTGTTGAGCAGACAAATTATGGATCCCCACGAGTGGAAATTGGATCCTCATGTATTTCAGAAATTGACAGTGTCATGGGGAACTCCAGACATAGATCTGTTCGCTTCTCCACTAAACCATCAGCTGCCAAAGTTTTGCACAAAAAGGTTTCATCCCACAGCTTGGAAAGTGGATGCTCTTTCCTTCAATTGGAGCAATCTTCATGTGTATGCCTTTCCGCCTCTGCCTCTCCTCCCAAAGGTACTACTAAAGGCCAGACAAGACAAGCCAAGGATGATTTTGATAGCTCCAGATTGGCCTCGACAGCATTGGTACCCATTACTGAGAAGCCTGGTACAGAAGCCTCCATGGCCTTTGCCTTCGATTCCACACCTGTTGTCTCAGGAGGACAGTCATTTGCTCAATGTCAAGCTTCACTCTCTGCACCTAACAGCCTGGCATATTCTGTTTTGAACCATAGTGGGCCTCCACTTCCACAGCAAGTTTTGAATGTTATTTTGGAAGCTAGAAGGCCTAGTACAAGGAAAG
Organism: Protopterus annectens; assembly: GCF_019279795.1. Classification (NCBI taxonomy): domain Eukaryota; kingdom Metazoa; phylum Chordata; order Ceratodontiformes; family Protopteridae; genus Protopterus; species Protopterus annectens. Next base: position 402,245,154 of record NC_056746.1, on the reverse strand, counting down.
TGTACGCAGATAAATGGAAGAGATTTTTATTTTGGAGTGCAGCAAAGGATTTTGATGTTTCTGAGCCTAATTTAAGTGTGGCTCTTCAATATCTTACTGAGTTATTGGACAAAGGTTTGTCCTTCTCTTCTATTAAGGTTCATGCTGCAGCAATTTCGGCTCACTATGATTGTGACCCACCATTGTTTTCTCATCCTTTGTTCAAGCAATTTCTTAGAGGGGCAAAGAATATAAGACCCCCACGAAGAGCTCCTACTCCTGCTTGGGATCTCAATTTTGTGTTGGAGAAACTCACTCTACAACCTTTTGAGCCTGCAGCTACTGCTGAATTAAAGTTTTTGTCATGGAAGACTGCTTTTTTGTTGGCTATTACCTCTGCAAGAAGGGTTTCTGAGTTGCAGGCCCTTATGGCGGTTGAGCCTTTCTTAATTTTTCATAAGGATAGGGTATCTTTACGTACTAATCCTTCCTTTATGCCTAAAGTGGTTTCTAGTGTGGCTTTAAACCAAACTATTCATTTGCCTACTTTTTATGCAAATCCCCAAAATAAAGGGGAAAAGATTTTGCACACTTTAGATGTACACAGGCAGTTGCGATATTATTTGGACAGAACTAAAGGGTTCAGGCAGTCTCAGCAGTTATTTGTTTCATTTGCTTTGGGTTCTCAGGGCAAGCCTGTGTCAAAACAAACTATTTCTAAGTGGATTGGGTTTTGCATTGCTTTCTGTTATTCCCATCATGGCAAGGAGATTCCAGCTGGGATTAGGCCTCATTCCACTAGGGCTACTGCCACTTCAACAGCTTTTTGAGGGGTGGCAACTAAGGATATTTTGGAGGCAGCTACTTGGAGTTCAGTGCATACTTTCTCTAGGCATTATCACCTTCCACTGTACTCTAAATCCAGGGCTGGTTTTGCCACTGCTGTTTTGCAGGGCATTTTGGCAGCTCCTGCTTCATTATAGTTTGGCCATCCTCCCTTACCTCTGCTTTGGGATTCTACCCAAGTGTAAGGACTGCAGCAATGTGAGATGAAGAACATAGTACAGTTTTGTACCTACCATAAATGTAGATGTTCGAAGATCCACATTGCTGCAGTCCAATTTACCCTCCCTCCTTCCCCTCTGTAGTTTGAGGCGGTTGTGTGGGTTGGGTTGTCAATATGAGGTATATTGTATATATTGTATATATTGTACATATTTTTAGTGTTAGGATGGTTGGTTGTTTGGTTGTTGTCTTTGGGTTTTGACCTTTATTTTTAGGGTCTTCTGGCATCTGGGGCAAGAAAAGACTGAGGATATGACGTCGGTCATGTGCATTTGTACCCTGACGTCCTGATGTCAGTCAAATGCGCCTTGACCGACGTCAGCCTTATACTTTGATATTCGGGCTGACCGAGGACAGCGGACTACCCAAGTGTAAGGACTGCAGCAATGTGGATCTTCGAACATCTACATTTATGGTAGGTACAAAACTGTACTTTATGCATATGTTTTCACATATCTGTAAATACCTTAATAAACATACACTCGAGAGGAATTTCATGTTATGACGTAAAAGCTTATGTCTGGTTAACAAAAATGTTCTAACAATATGTGTCTAGCTTGTAGTTTGCAAGATATGACCATTTGCTTTTGAAAGTTTAGAAAAAACATAATTCTGGGTTTGTATACACTATAATATATTATACAATGACTGGTCATTAACATTCAAAAACGAGCATGCTGATTGGTCAGCCCAACCAGCATGCCTGTTGTAAATCAAGCATATACTAATGGAAAAAGTCCAATTGCCCGGACTTTTTTCTATAATATATGCTATGAAAATACTACTTTTCTGTAACTTGAAAAAAATAAATAAACTTATAAAAAACGGAGACTTCAAAAGAATGAGAGAGTTGGGACAGAGAAAAATAGAAGGCTGATCAGGTACGTTATGCATAATTAGAGAAATGTACCTGATTATCCTTATATTTTCTGTGTCACTGTGTTCTATCTCTCCTGTGCATTTGAAGTCTCTGGATTTCATTTTTTAATTAAAGACATAACAAAAAAGCAACGGAGATCTTCCTTTCTCCATTGCTTCCTTTACACAGCACTGATGTACTGCATAAACATGAGAATGTAAGTCCCTACACATAGGCAATATATCAAGAAAGCCCTATGTTACCAGAGAAAAATGCAAAAGAACACAATGGCGCCATTGTACAAGGACATTATTTAAGAAAAGTAAGTTAATTTTTTTCTTAAATAATGTCATTGTATAATAACAATAACCCATGGCTGAGTGCTAATTCTGATTTACCCATAATTGGCTTTGTTTTGTCACCTGGACTTTGCCCTTGTGACCAAACCACACCAACCATGGATAAATCCAGCATTACCCACACCCAGCCATAGGTTATTGCTATTGTATAGTATATATGGAAAGATTATGAATGCACTGACAATTATCACAGTAAGGAATATTTCTTACTGATAATGTTGCTATTTGTATAGTTTTAATAGTTTTTATTGTTCACAAAATATTTATATTTGTTTGTCTTATGTTTTTCAAGTTGATTTTTCAGAAAATAATGGAATTCCAGGATGTGTGTTGGCTGCTAGAGGTGTGACATTCCTTACCACATAGTTGCTAATGAGATGTGTTGTGAATCAAAGCAAACAAATGCAGCATGCTACTGCTAGTGTAGCAGAGTTACCAAAATGCTGTTACACAGACTAACAAAACCCATAAGTTCACGTAACTCCAGTACTCAGAGTTATCATTTTCCATTAGGAACTATGATATGTGTTTCATAAAAATAAGAAATTTCTTATGTTTAACCATGTTTTGGTCATAGGACAGGCACTTGCACCCTTACCAAGGTACTAATATCCTATAATTCTGAGGTCACAGAATGATAGTATTGTTGAAATAATTGATACTGGTAGAAAGCCAATTATGTCACATACTCTGAGGCTGTTTAACCTCAAAACTGGAATACAATAATGAGTAAGGTGTGGGACTATAAATCTCTGCATGAGGTTCAAGGGAGCATAATTAGCAGCAAAAACACATCTGTATTGTGGCAATTTCTCACATCATTTTATCTCTAAATGAATTATCTGTGTATTTCTCAAATATGTTAGGATTATTCAGCACAAGTTGCTAAACTAGTATTTGGTCAAATGGTATTTTATATTATGGCATGCTGTCACATTAATATACTATTAAACTTCATTTATAATTTCATTATTCATATTTGCATATAATAATAGACTATAAATATAATTATACAATAAATGCTTATTACTATTCAGAAATGTGCACACTGATTGCACAACCCAACCAACATGCCCTTTGTAAATCGAGCAAATACCAATAGAAAAAAGTCCCACTGCTAAAGCAAGATTGAGCAGCTAGACTGTTGGCATATGCTGAGGGGCAGAACAAAATATAAGAAAAATCAGATAAGTTCTGTAAAACTAAACAAACAGAAACCTATCTGATTTTCCTTATATGTCTGTGCTGTCTCTCGTAAACCTCGGTTTTTAATAGTTAAAAAAACAGCAATGTACATTCTGGTTTCTCATCACTTCTCCTATGCTGTTGTACTTACTGTGCAAGCATGGGATCACAAGTCTCAGTATAAGGAAGACAATATGGAAAAAGACTGAAGTGCCCTTATATAAATAATTATTTAAGATGGGAAAGCAATTTCTTTCTTAAATAATGTAATTGTTTAATAGCTATAATTCACCATAGTTTGTGGGAATATGAACATTTACACATGGTTGGCTTTGTTTAATCACTTTGGCTTCATCCTCATGAGCAAACCACAGCAACCATAGATAAATCCTCATATACCCACATATAGTCACGGATTATTGCTTATCAGTACTTTGATAGGGACACAGGATAGATAATATGAAGTATGTTCCTGGAATTTAATTTGATCAGAAAGTAACACAGTGTACTGATAACCATCTCTTTGTTTTGAAGTCTGGTTTGCAATTTATATTTAAATGTAAATATGTATAGACATTATGCTAATTATACCACATTCTTCCTGATTGTGTAGCTTTCTGCTGATTACTGTTTTGTTATTATGTATCACTAAAAATGGATGACTCTGATGTGGCCAGTAGGATTATCATATTACCAAATTTAGGACTGATACTGGGTGTGGTGAATGCAAAGTTAATTCATGATTAATGTGGTTTAATAATAAAGACAAAGAGCAAGTTATCAAACAAAGCCAGTCATGGGTAAATTCTGCATTACTCACACACAGGAGTGGCTTATTGCTATTATACAATTCCATTGTTTAAAAAAAATTGCTTTCCTTTGTAATTAGTGGCATTGTATATGTGAACTTCTTATTCACATAGTCATTTCTGCCATATTCCACAGCTGGGTATGGCTTACTAATGGACTGTACATACCATGGACATGTATGCATATGCCAATGCTTGCCCAGTTTACTAGGTTGAATGCAGTTTGCAACATTTTTTAGGACTCGAGTGTGCAGGCATCTGACTTTTTATATGAGGATGCTAGCAGACTCCTGAAATCCCAATGGTGAATTAAGAATATTTTTTTCTTTTTATTTGAGGAGGATGGGTGTTTGTCCTCTACTATGCTGATAGTTCACTTTCTTCTCTGTGCTTAGTGGAACAAAAATATGGTGGTTGTAGCTTTTGTTTTTAAGAATTACAGCTACCCAGACTTACTCCCATAGGTGATGCTGGATTTAAAATGGGCATGATGATTGCTTTATTTCAGTCAGAGTGCAACTTTTTGAATATAAATGACTATTCATTGTAAGGTAAACAAGTAAATATACACTAACCCCTCATGAATGCTCTGATACATCATAGTATACCCCAACCATATCCAACTTATTCCCCAGTGTTTAATCCTTTATTCCTAGCAACCTGTCTTAACCTTATATCGTGACATAAGTCATACGTTACAAATAGTACTAGCTATGTTCAAAGCCTAGGTTTTGTTGTCAAGATGTAACAAATTTGTATTTTCTTATGTATACTACATTTTGTTTACTTTATACTTTATTGATTATTGTAATGTGTACATTAAAATTTACTGCTACTCGTGGAGCTTTTCTCCCCGGACCTCCACTGAAAAAGGTCCTGTGTTCAGTCAGACTTTCCTGGTAAACAAATGTTAAATAAATAAATATATTTCTGTGACATTTTGTGATATTTAAATGTCACTGTCTGTAGGAGTTGGTTTGTAATATCAACACTGATGACAAGTGATAAGAATATCTAGTGTTCGTGAGATTGGTACTTTAACATAATTTACTATGTTTTCTACACTCTTGCACTGTTGAAATTCTGACATTTTTTAAGAAATTATTCTTTCTGTTTTGAAAGCTATGAGCCCAATTGGAGATGCTTTTCGCAATCGCTTACGAATGTTCCCTTCACTAATAAACTGCTGTACCATTGACTGGTTCCAGTCCTGGCCAACAGATGCTTTAGAAATGGTAGCAAATAAGTTTTTAGAAGATGTAGAACTCGATGATGACATCAGAAAACAGTGAGTATTTGACCAGTTTTGTTTAAAATAGTATAAAGATTATCAACGTGTCATTTTGATGTTATCTGTTACTGTTTTTTTTTTTCTACTGACTGCCTCTGTAGGTAGTTCAGGATTTTATTCCCTCTCTCTAGTTATTTATCTTACCATGCATTATGTTGCAATTGTTACGTATTATTAACCACTTTACATTTATTTTACATATTAGGCAGCATTCTTAAGTGTACACATTTCTGATTGAACAGACAACACAAGCATAACTCACAGATTCTTCCTCCTAATTTTAGTTTTCCTACTGATTTTGTTGCAGCCTTAAATATTGAGGAGGATTCATAAAGGTTACCACAAAGTGTAGACTACATGTACAATTAGTGTAATCTTTCTGAGTGACTAGAAAGCACAAGAAATGTCATAGGGATGTGCTTGAATACAGATCGTGTACACTTAGTGTACACTCCATGTCTGCTTACTGTAGGCAAGCAAAAAACAATGTAGGGAAGGGGAACACTGATGGAGCTCATGAGTGAATGGTAGTGTTGCCACCTTTTCAGATATCTTGAGTTGGACACAGGGTATGTGGCCAAACCTAGGATGTTACTGTATATATGTGTGTGTGTGTGTGTGTGTGTGTGTGTGTGTGTGTGTGTGTGTGTGTGTGTGTGTGTGTGTGTGTGTATCTGTATATGTATGTGTGTGAGACAAACCATAGCATCACAGTGAGTATGCATAAGATTGTGCTATACTGCAGTAACACTGAAGGAAATAACTAACTTAACTTGGTGGTCTGCGACCCACTATACCCCCCCCACCTCCCACCCCCACACACAAGTCTTGGGGGTTCTATATGTTATGTTTTTTCCATCCTTTTTATCCATGTTTGCTATGTACTTCTCATAAGTGGTACCAGTGAACTGATGTGGTGAATACTTGTTATATTACAAGCTAATTAAAGGCTTCTGATGTAGCAAGTTTATAAATGTTCTGAATATGTAATTTTGGGTTCACTTTATAATTTCCAAAAACTGAAATCCCAAATTTCAGTTTTTCGAACTTATAAAGCCGAACGTTGAAAATCGCGAAACACCAGAAGCGCGAAATTCAAAATTCCAAAGTTCGATGCTTCTGGCGGTGTGTGAATGGATAGGTGTAAGTTAAGGAAAGTATGTATGAGAATGTAGGTTACGGGCTTTAGTGTATGTTAGTGTGTGTGTTTTGGCTGTGTCGTGTGTGCAAGGGGCTGTGAAATGTGTGGGTGTGAGTTACCTTTGTGTGTGTGTGATTGTGCGATCTCGGAGTTAGTATAAATATATATATATATATATATATATATATATATATATATATATATATATATATATATATATATATATATATATATATATAAGTAGGGGATGTGGGGGGTGCAACCCCCCACATGGATGGTGCAGGGGGGACATTGTGTGTATGTGTAAGTGTGTGTGGTGTATTTGTAGTGTAGGTTCACGATTTAAAATTTTGCTCATATGGGGTTTCAGGATTTAAAGCTTTCGGCATAGAATTTCAAAAAACTGAAATTTGGGATTTCAGTTTTTCAAGATTCTCAAGTGAATCCGTAATTTTATATTTAGGATATATAACAGAAAAAAAAACAGTTGTACTTGGGGGAGGTAGCAGCACAGGAACTTGATATATAAATCAATAAGTTCTGGTTAGCGCCCTACTGACACTACTGGGTGTGGCAAAAACAGAGCAGCCCATTCCATTAGATTAATTTTTCACTTTAGTGGAGCATTTCAGCTTCGTAATTTCTAACAAGTTTCATAGAGGTTTTGAGATAATTACTGTGATTAACAGTTGGCAAACAAATCCTGTTGTTTTGCTGTTACTTGTGGAGAACTCCAGATTCAGAATGTTGCTGTTCTTCCTAGAACTGTATATTGCAGAAGTGTAAGAAGTAGTGTGCAATTAACTTCATGAAAAGGCAAATATATTCATTGGTGAAATTGTTTTTCTTTGTAAGTATACTGCTGCCTTGCTTGCATTCCTCTTACATGATGACCTTATAGCTTAGAAATACTTCAAACCCCATCAGAGGTGTAGCCTGGTATTGATAATATGCATCGTGAGGAATCCAATGCCACCCCCCACACATACACACACAGTTACACACTAATGCACATATTGGCTCATTCCATACCACATCATGGTCAACTCTCCATCCTGCAATGAATGCTGTCTTATGTTTTGACCACTTATCACTGTCTTTTGGTTTTATTGCTGAACTGCAGTAAAGCTTAGTATACCAGTAGCCAAACAGTAGCCCTGCTTATATTGCAGCATTGTGGCAGGCCACTATACCATATCATGGTATGCAGTACTACAATCATCGATTCATACTATTGATAGTGTCAGGCATCATGGCATGCTTCTGCTACAAATCATGGTACACAGCTCACGGAGGTCAAAAGGATCAATTTATGATAGCAGCCATTCTTTCTGTAGCTGACAGAGACAATTATCATAAACACCACCCAACAGTGTAAATATAAAAAGAAATTCTATATTTTAAGCCATTCTTGCAATGGGTAAATGGTACCCAATGTTTCTGTTTAGGGTTTGTGTTAACCTCCTAAACCATCTACCCCAGCTATTTTAGTATTTCACATTCTGACAATACCTGTACTTCAATGCAGGATATGCCCAAAACATGTTTGATATCATTTATTTATTTAATTTATTTATTTATTCAGTTTGCTAACTTGGGTAGAGCATGGACTCAGCCTGGACAAATATAAATAATTGTACATGATCAAGTTAACAAGAAGTATAATGAATACAATCACGATGTTGTGTGAAGATATTGAATCAATAACACTAATAATAATAAAGTACACAGTGCGGGGGGGTAATAGGAAGGGATGGCATGAGAAAGGAGGGAAGAAGAAGAGAGTGAAACAGTGAAGGGACAGAGTACAAAGTATAAAAGATAGCAAAGTAAAGTAAGGACACAGAGATTAATTACACGCACCATATGCAACATGAAAGAGATGTCACATATTTTAGTAGGGATATAATGTGAGGAAGATAAGGATGCCTTCCTGGTGAAGGGGAGATTGAGAATTAGGTGATGTGTCCAAAGGATAAACATTTGCAACTTGGCTTGGACTTGAGATAATATTTAAAATGAGCATGAAATGATGGAGATGACATTCCCAGAGTTTGAGGGCTAGGATGGAGAAGGCATGGTTAGTAGAATGAAGTCTGGTTCTGGGACACTGAAAAAGCGGACCAGAGTGGTTAAGACTTCTAAGATTGTAATGGGGTGTCATCTGAAGAGGTTGGAGCAAAGGGAAGGATAGGAGTGTTCTTTGAGGAGCTTGGCACATTGTTGGACAGGTAGCCAGTTAGCTTTATTAATCATGATAAAATATGTTCATTTTTATTTATTAATAAACAAAAACTCTGTGGATCAGACTATTACTACCTCTGCTAGAGGACATAACATTTTCAAACTACTGCTTAAAAATATAGCTTTTTCATGCATAAACCCTTTTATCTCTCTCTCTCTCTCTCCCTCTCCCTCTCTGTCTGCTCAGTAAAGTCAGGTCATCAGCTAGTAACCTTCTCCCTCAGAATTTCTAAACCCTCTGAAATAAATTCAAGTATTTCAAGTGTACATATCTCATCAAATATCAAATTCTAATCCCCAAATTCACTTGTAGCTTTAGTAATATAGATGTAGCTTCAGCAAATAGCTAATCAAAAGAGTCCTCTGCCCACTTAGAAAAATGTATTCAACATGCAGATCAACCCTGCAGATCAAAATATATTGGGATATTTAAGATCAAGTCACCCTGGTAATCCACTGATATATATAAAAAAAAATATATATATATATATATATATATATATATATATATATATATATATACATATATATATATATATATATATATATATATATATATATATATATATATATATATATATATATATATATATATTCTCGTAAGTCTGCTAAAGTGACCAATGAACTATGACTGGCTTCTGAAGCCAATGACAATTACAGACTATTCTTTAACTACATTTGAAAATTAATAAACAGCATCCATCATTACTTTGAACTTATACAAGATGGCTCCACTCACTCAAACCCAGTGAACATTGCCAGTATACTGGCAAATAAGTTCAGCGCAAAGTTTACCAAATAAAGTTATTGAAATACTTTCTATCCCTGAATCTCTCAACCTCCCTCCCCTGTTCATTACCAGCAAAATTGCAGTCAGACACCAAAAACACTAATTCCATGGGTTTGAAAATATACCAGGCTAACTAATAAGCAGTGCTAAACTTATTCCTGGCATTACTTTATTTTTAGAGTGTCTGGTTACCTAATTTTTTCCCTTGAGACTCTCATTTCAGGAGGGTTTTTTTTTTTGTTTCTTTTACAGTAGTGAAAAGGTATACTGTCCAAAAACATGCACTATCTGGAGTTAGGAGCTACACTTGTGAAGTGGGGATTACAAACTGAAAGTTGGTATACGGCTGATAAAATCTTAGCTAGACCCCTAATTTCACACACTGAAGTGCTCATATGAATCATTATATCCAAAAGGTAAGGCAGCATGACATAAGTGGTCAAAAGGAGACATGTTTAGTGATATTTGAGAACTTATCAATGGATGTAAAATCTTAAATATTAGATATACAACTACTGATATACTTAAATAATTTTATGAAAAGGCTAAATTTTCCTGATCATTACATGATTCCTACCACCCTGCCATATCACACTTCCATAGGAATTATCCAAGTTCTACGAAACATTTTCACAGAAAGACAGTACTTACCCAGCAACCTTATCACAGCAAACAAATTAAATTAGACATTGCATCACCTGCTTATCAGTCTCCAGAAAATCAACAATTAAGTGTTTTTATTGGGCTTTAATCCTTAAAGTGTTTGTAACACAAATGTAACAATGTTAATATGCTGCTATTTGTACAGTTGTTATCCCATCAGGCATGTTGGGTCTATGTCAGTCCATCGAAACGGCTGACGATCGAGCACCAGATGTTCGAACTGTGAAGTTCTAACACTGATTATCGCGAAGCAGCGGAACACCAAATTCGTTCCCAGGGAAAGAATTCGGTGAGCCGTTTCTGTGGCTTTGCAATTATCAGGACTGTGGTGGGAAGTTACAGGTCGGGTTCAGGTAAGTGTGAGATTGTGTTGACGTTAGGGTTAGGGTGCAGGTTAGGTGAGTTAGGGTCACGGGTGAGGTGGGTGTGCAATAATGACAGACTTTAGGGTTTGGGCAGGATAGGTGAATTAGAGTTAGGGCGCAGGTCAGGTGAGTGTGCGATAGTGACGGACCTCAGGGTTAGCGTTTGGGTTAAGGTAAGTGGATAGATAGTAGTGTATGTACAGTTTAGTGTAGGGTTAGATGTAGGATTTTAAGTGTTTGTTTGTGGATTGCTGTTTGTTTGGGGTGCTTGTTGTATGTGTGTTTCTTGGAACAGTGTTTTTTTTCCCTGGGAAAAAATCGCTGTTCTAAGACTTCGATGTTTTTGTACTTCGTGGTTAGAAGTTCGAACATATGGTGTTCGAACTTCAGCCATTTCGGTGAACTGATATAGACCCAAGCATGTTTATGTCAGGAAGGTCTTACAATGGAGATCTTGATGCTTCTCGTGCTTTTTAAAGTGCAAAAGTATTCAGTATGTTATTTTTCCTATTATGAGTTAGACATACTCATATATTTGAAAAGGAAATAGTGAGATGTTATGTGATCCTATCTCGCCTACATTCTGAACTGATGGGTTCGGAGCCGATCCCTCGGCTCTGACTCGGCACGCTTATGCTATAGAGCGAGGCCTCTATTTGGCTGAGCTATCTTTATCCCAGGATGCACCACCACTAATCCCCCAGATCTCGTTTGCCGCTAACAAGCTTAGACGTGGTCTCAACATTGGCTGGGCTAAGTACTATTTATTAGGCTTTTCCTGTCACAAATTTCCTTACTTTGAACCCAAAAGCTGTTTTAACAGCTATTGTTGTTATATTAGTGTGTTTCGTGAATTTCTGTTAGTAAATTCGTGATTTTTTTTAGTCAGGGAAGGTTTCCCGTTTTAGTTAGAGGGGCCTTCCCCTGTTACTTTGCTGCTTGTGTATTTTTCTTGGGTCAAGTACCCGTTTACGTTAGAGGGTCTTGCCTCTCTTTCTATCTTTCACTCTTTTTTGTCTGTTTACTGTTAGTGTTAAAAAAAAAAAAAAAATTATATATATAATATTTGTTAAAGTTGTTGTATTGAACTGTCTTTAACTGAAAGTTTAGTGTTGTTTTCACATATATTGGTTCTTTGGCAAAGCACTTATGTCGAAAGAACACAAACCCTCCGGGTTTAAGAAATGCACGAGGTGTGGTTTTAAAATGTCCATAACGGACGACCACGCCTCGTGCGTCTATTGCTTAGGTGCTAAGCACTTACAAGAGTCGTGTAGTGTGTACCACGCGTTCTCTTCTAGAGTCCTCCAGGAGAGGAAAAACAAATTAATCCTCAAGGGATTAATCAAGCCTTCCTTCGAGGAGGCTTTATCTTCCTCTCCGTCTCCTTCTAAAAAGAAGAAAGCGTCGGCTCCAACCAGTCAGTCGGAACTGACCGCTAAAAAATCTAAGCAGACTTCTCCATCGGCTCCACGGACTTCGGAGCCGAGGTCGGAACGGTCTGCCTCGATGCCTCCAGCCTCGACCCCTCTGGTTTCGGAGCCGAGGTCTGGGGCATCGAGAGGCGGGTCACCCTCATCGGCTCCACTGATATTGGAGCCAATCAGGGTTACCGGCTCAGACTCTTCCCCCTCGGAACCGAAGTCCTTATCTGCACCGAGGGAAATTTCCTTGAAACCTTCCTCGGAGCCGATAGTTGTTGAGTCCTTTCGGAGCCGATGGAGAAATCGGTTCGGGCCCGATCGGTATCCTCTAGGTCATCCAAGATGCCTGATTCGGACATCGACAGGGTGCTCCTTCGACTCTTCCAGTCTCCGGTGTTCCAAAAGCTAGTTTCGGCTCCAGCCCATTTGGCTTCGGAGCCGATGGTCCACTCCCCTACTGTGGTTCCTCCTCCAACAGCTTCGGCACCGTTGGAGCCGGTGCTGGTGGAACCTGTGGAGGTGTTAGGGTCGGGCCCGACCCTTGCTCCAACTCCGGCTCTTGGGTCGGAGTTCAGTACACGGACTTCTTCCTTCGGCCCTGGGGGGGAGGCTTCGGGATTGATGCTCTCAGTCCCAAGTCTCCCTCTTGGTGCGTCGGCGGGAGTACCGTCCACTGTCGTGGCCACAGAGGTGGGACCCTCCCAGGATTCTGGTGGTCCCGCCTTCAGGGCTATGAGGAGCGCTTTAGCCAAATCTTCCTTGGCTACCTCCACGGTTTCCCCAGCTACCTCCCTGCATACGGAGACTGGGTCATTGGCAGTCCCCCTGTCTTTAGACAGTGGAGCCCCCGGGCCTCAGGTTACCCCCGCTGGGGTTTCTCCCCCTCCTGGAGGTCCTTCTGAAGCCTCTTCGGAAGAACCCCCCCAGGAAAAGATCGTGCAAGAGGAAGCACGTTGACTCCCCTGATGAGTCTTTGACATCCAGCACTGATCTCGATGATGCAGAAGGGTCCCCTAAGTCGTCCTCGGATGATGTCTCCTTTGCAGACATCCTGGAAGCCCTAAGACAGCGAGGCGGCTGGCAGTCCAAACCTCCCTCTGCTGATGAGTCGGTGTTCCTGAAGGCCTTCGGGGCTCAGCCCTCTGCCTCCTGGGTGTCTCCGCCCTTCGACGAGCTCTTGGATTTGATCTGTCGAAGGGCGTGGGAACACCCAGACTCTGTGGAACCGGTGCCTGCTCGTCTGAACAAATTTCTCTCGGCGCCCCCTGATAGAGAGTTCCTTACTAAAGGTGTGGCTGTAGATGCTTTGGTGGTGGCATCTGCTACCCAGCAAGATGTAGCAGAGGCTTCTACGTCTGTCCATCCTCCTAATAAGGAGTCTAGGAGCATGGATCGGTACGGAAAGCGCACCCTTAGTTCAGCGGCCTTTACACTGAGGTCCTTGAACTACCTGACGCACTTTACCAGATTTCAGAGGGATCTGATTAAGGAGCTATCCGATACCCTCTTGGGTAACCTGCCTGAGGAGCTGGCCCAGACGGTTGGCTCTCAGCTGGCTACAATGTCGTCATTTCAACTCGTCCATGAGGCTCATTTCAGATGCAGCCGAAGGCGAGTAGAGCGCAGGTACAGGCATTGCTCTACGGAGACAAGCCTGGCTCCGCCTGTGTCATTTCGCGGAGGCCTTTAAGTCTTCATTTGCCGACGCCCCCTTTGATGGGTCCTCCCTGTTTGGACCCAAGGTAAAAGACACACTAACCCGCTGTGAACAGGAGGGTAAGACTCTGACTGCCGTAGGGGCACGATTTTCCACTCCATTTCGGCCTTATCCCAAGGCTAAAAGAGGAGGGAAAATGTGATTCCGTAGATCTCAGAAGCCTTACCCCTCTCAGCAGGAAGGTTCCCCTTCCAGAGGCAGAGGAGGGGGAAATTCATCCAGAAGACGCCGTCCCAGAGGCGGCAGAAGCCCTCGCAACACTGGAGACCGTGAGTCCTTTTGTGGCTCTTCAGCTTTTCATAGTCCCTGAGGGATTGCCCGGCTGTGCTGCTCCGGAGCCAGTCGGGGGTCATTTCTCGAAGCACCTGAAGGCCTGGGAAGGGATCACTCAGGACCGATGGGTGCTTCGGATTATCGCCGGAGGTTACTCCATCCCATTCTCTCACCCCCTCCCTCAGTCCAAAAAAATCCCGGACCCGCCACCCAGTCAACGGGATACCGCAGCCTCAGAAGTTTCAAAGCTGCTGCAAAAAGGAGTCATCCAACCGGTCCCCGTAGACCAGATCAGATTAGGGACTTACTCAAGATTCTTTTTGGTGCCAAAAAAGACCGGGGACTTGAGGCCCATTTTGGACCTCAGCATCCTAAACCGTTCAGTCAGAAAGTCCAAGTTCCGAATGGTCACTCTACAAACCATTCTCCCTTTGCTGGAGAAAGGTGTTTGGATGTGCTCCATAGATCTCAAGGACGCTTATTATCATATCATGGTACATCAAGCTTCCAGGAGACATCTGCGCTTCAGCCTAGGAGGCAGTCATTTTCAGTTCCGTGCGCTGCCCTTTGGTCTCACCACAGCCCCAGGGTGTTCACCAAGTGCTTGGCAGTAGTGACTGCTCACCTGAGAAGTCTAGGATTCCAGGTGTTTCCGTATCTAGACGACTGGCTCCTAACTGCCACCTCCAAGCATCTACTTCTGCGGAGCCTACAAGCCACTATATCACTGGGCAATTCCCTTGGAATCACCTTCAATTGGCCAAAGTCTGTGTTGCGGCCATCTCAACGAATAAGATTCATAGGGGTAGAGATAGACTCAAACCAAATGCGGGTCTATCTACCTACAGACAGAATTCAAACCATACAAAATCAAGTTCGAGCCTTACTTCCCAGGTCCAAAGCCCCAGCCAGAATGGTCTTGCAGCTACTGGGATCCATGTCTGCCACAGTTCTTCTAGTCCCCTTGGCAAGGTTGCACATGAGAATCCTCCAGTGGCTTCTTTCAGCTCAGTGGTCCTTTCAGGAACTCCCTCTCAGTCACCTCATATGGATCACGGAATCTTGCAAACGGGACCTTCGCTGGTGGCTAGTGCCCTCCAATTTGGATCAGGGACGACCCTTTGTTCTTCCTCCTCCGGCGGCCACTTTGACCACGGACGCCTCCCAGATTGGGGGGGGGGGGCATTCCCTGGGCAGGTCAGTCCAAGGCATATGGCACCTGGAAGAGACTCTTCTTCATATCAACATCCTAGAAATGAGAGAAGTACTCCTGTCCCTTCAAGCCCTTCACAATTATCTCCCTCAGGGCGTAATTGCTGTTCACTCAGACAACATGTCAGTTGTCTGGTACCTGAACAAACAGGGAGGGACCAGATCCTATCCTCTTTGCAGAGAAGCCATGAGAGTTTGGGAATGGGCAGTCTCGACCAAACGCTTCCTAGTGGCTACTCACATACCGGGCAAGTCCAATGTCATAGCCGACAGATTGAGCAGAACCATCCTCTCTCCTCACGAATGGTCTCTGAATATGACAGTTGCAAGTCAGATTTTCAGCGAATGGGGAGTTCCATGTTTCGACCTCTTCGACTCCTCTGAATGCGGTGCAAAGAATTCTTCTCCCTAACCCGGCTCCGGGGAAGAGCCCCATGGACGCATTAGTCCATCCTTGGCCCACCAGCTTGCTTTATGCCTTCCCTCCAGTTCCTCTCCTCCCCAGGGTGATTCAAAAGGCATCTCTCTTGGGGAGCAAAATGATCTTAATTGCTCCTTACTGGCCTCGTCAAGTGTGGTTCCCCTATCTTCGAAACATGCTCTGGAAGGTCCATGGTTCCTGGACCAGGTCCCAGACCTACTGGTTCATCAGTCGGGACTGTTCCACCAGTCCCTACACACCTTAAAATTGACGGCTTGGCTCCTCCTCTTCCGACGATAGTCAGGAGTCATACATTGGATCCAGATGTTGTGCACATATTATCTTCGGCCCATAAGTCTGCTACAAAGAAACTGTACTCTAGCAAATGGAAAAGGTTTGCTATTTGGGCTCAACTCCGGGGCCTGGACCCCATTTCTATTCCCGTGGCAGAAGTACTAAAATTTCTGACCTCTCTTTTCAATCAAGGCTCTTCAGTTTCTACCATCAAAGTACAACTGGCAGCAATTTCTAATTTTTACGAATCCATAGACCCACCTTTAATGAGCAACAGATTGTGTAAGACCTTCTTGAAAGGTGCTGCTCTATTAAGACCTCCGATTTCTCATCCTGCACCTCCATGGGATCTCGATATAGTATTACGCCTTGACTTCTTTCCCTTTGAACCGGCAGCTACATGTGATCTAAAGTTTCTATCATGGAAGACAGCTTTTCTGGTGGTGATTACTTCTGCCAGAAGAGTTTCAGAGCTTCAAGCTTTGTCAATGAAACCCCCGTACTTGGTTTTTCATAAAGACAGAGTATCCCTCAGACCAAATCCTTCCTTTGTTCCTAAAGTTTGTTCTACTTTCTGCTTACAACAATCGTTAGAGCTTCCAGTTTTTTTCCCAAAATACTCTAACAAAGCGGAGTTCATATTCCACACACTAGATGTCCACAGACAGTTACGTTTTTATTTAGACAGGACCAAACAAACAAGGAAAACAGATCAGTTGTTTGTATCCTTTGCAGATAACAAACTGGGCAACGCTGTCACAAAGGTCACTATTGCCAAATGGATCAGGGACTGTATTACTCAAGCTTATATTTATTCTAACAAAGAGCTTACCACCTCTGTCAAGGCTCATTCTACAAGGGCTATGGCTACTTCGGTAGCATTTCATTCTAAGCTTGCTATTAGTGACATTTGTGCTGCGGCTACATGGTCTTCCCCGCACACCTTCATTTCCCACTACAAATTAGATGTAGCATCTAGAGGACGAGCTTCATTTGGTTCCACAGTGCTCAGGAGTGTTTTCCAATGAGCCACCCGGGATTTAGGTGCTAGGGACGCTGTCCCATCAGTTCAGAATGTAGGCAAGATAGGATCACATAACATCTTTTAGTTATGTACTCACCATAACTTCAGATGTTTGGGATCCATCTCACCTACATTCCTAATAACCCACCCTCCTTCCCCCTTCCTTGGAGATCAGAGGATATCAGAAGGTCCGAATCCTGTTGTTTCATCTTGAAACATCTAACAATGTTATATAACCAAGTTGTGCATGTGTGCATGAATGCGGACAAACAACATCTGGGGGATTAGTGGTGGTGCATCCTGGGATAAAGATAGCTCAGCCAATTAGAGGCCTCGCTCTATAGCATAAGCGTGCCGAGTCAACCCATCAGTTCAGAATGTAGGCGAGATGGATCCCAAACATCTGAAGTTATGGTGAGTACATAACTAAAAGTTTTCCATCTTTATTAAAAACAGTGGTATTTATATTATTCCTACAAAAAATAATTTTACGAGAACCTATTATTTTAGCTCCACATTTTTATTATGTTCATTCATAGTTATGGACTATGATTTCATGTACTTATTATATACCAGTATATATTACAACAGAAATGACAGTTGATTGTATTAAATCATATAATTTACAAGACACTTGTATTACTTAAATAACAAACTAAGAACAAATTAAAACTTCAAAAAAAAAAAAACTAAATAACACCAAAGCAGAAAGAATTGAAAACGTCACGTACTTTATTCACAAAAATAACAAAAATTAAGCGCTTTCATCACTAAAACTTCATCAGAACTAACTTCCATTCTACCATTTCTCTTTTATAGTGTACATTAATTTCATATTAATCACCTAATTAAAACCAATTAGCATCACTAAAAATGTTTAGAAAGCCAGTATAGAAAATATTCCACATAATCAGCAATTTTAACAGCAACTGGCTTAGTAGAATCATAGATTCTTTATACCTGTTTTGATAAAAAGCAACACTACTATAACAGTCTTAGAACAACCACTGACTAATTAAAAATGAATACCACAGTATTAATTCTGCTAAGATCTCTTGATTCAATGGTTATGACTTTCCTTATTACGCATGAGTTCCAAATTCCATAAAATAACTTTTTGCAAAAAACACTGGGGAATCTATCTTGAAATGAAAGCATATTTAAAATGAAATACAGACTCTAACATTTTTTCTTTCTCTGTACATTCACCCTTCACATTCCTCCATCTGATGTTGTAAAGCATCAGTCAAATCATGTATTTCTTTATGACTGAACAATACTACGTGTTTTCAGATGAGTGGACACTTTTTAACTTGCTATTATATACTCTTCACATGCAGGTTTCCTTCTGTCCCTGACACAAACAATGTTCATACAGCCATTTCAAAAATACGATCTTATTAGCAATAAAAATATGCCCATGTGCTGAAGGAATGAAATCACGATCTGGATACCGTAAATTATTTTCAGTTATACATTTTCTACTTTCATACTTGTTTTCACTTCTCC
The DNA here is from genome assembly GCF_019279795.1 of Protopterus annectens. Lineage (NCBI taxonomy): Eukaryota > Metazoa > Chordata > Ceratodontiformes > Protopteridae > Protopterus > Protopterus annectens. The sequence goes on along the minus strand of NC_056746.1, from coordinate 402,226,530 downwards.
CCTTATATATATTATCATACAATCTGCTAAAATCGCGCAATTCTTTATTGTCATTTTCGAATATATTATGAGTTTTATCTAATGTGGTTAGTAGCTTGAAACTAACCTGATTATTTTATAAGCTGAAACCTCTTCTGGATTCTAATATCTTTAAAACAGAAGCTTTTAACATAAATAAAATAAGGCCTGATAATAGCATTGTATTAGCTATGATCATAAAAAATGCCTCGTCTCCAACCAGAGAAAAGATTAGTTAGCCATGACCACTGGGAACTGTCATGTTTTAGCATGTGAAAGTTCATCAATTTTTGAATTATGTCTAGGTGACTACAAATAACACCAGTATTATCAGGAATAAAGAGCAGTACTCTGTTTTGATGAGTGTACATGTACCCCCTTTAGAAGCGCTAGGTAAGGGTTAAATCAAGTGCCATTCAGTTCTGTAGCACCATAGTGTGAATGCCAGTCATTTCTTGAGTAATCAAAGCATTGGACTAAAAGGTGGAGTTATTTAAAATTTCTAAAACTTAAAACAATATACTCAGCTCCCAGATAATTTTTACTACCCCATAAGGCATAATTCTTGCACTAGAAATTATCCCATGACTAAGATTCATGTGAGCAGGTCCTTTAAAAGAATTATTTTGGAAGGTATTATGGTAAACCCTAGAGGCTTTGGAATGTCTTTAGTATCTCTATTGCGATGTACATTACAAATCTTTCCTTCGGGTAAAACTGCTGTATATTGTATAGCTGATATAATACAACCTATATAACAAAAACTAGACTAGTCTGTAGGTAACCAGGGATATGCTTGAGTTCCACAAATATGATAATATTCATACAGTGCTGCCATACCCTGCCCCCCAGCCCCATCATGAACTCACCCAAGAAAAATTACAAGCACTGCTTTCAACAAAGTGTTCCTTGTTATGATATCAAACATATCCTTCAGCAGTCATTGATAGTTGAAGTGGCATTACTGTAAAGGGGGAAGAAGCATGTTTAACCTTTAGACTTTTTGTGGGAAAGATAGTACGAAATGCAGTGTGAAGTTATATATCAGTCACTGATACAGGGATCAATGAAATACCTCTGCCGTGTGCAATTAGTATATGCACACAAACCCAGCATTCACTAATATTGAAAGTCTGTGCATAAGTGCATAATGCAGTGGGAAAAAAATTAAATCTAGGGTGCCATTCGGGTGTTCTCATTTCAGTTCTAACCACTCGACTGACTATTTTTAGCAATGTGTGTATGTCTGTAAGAAATGGTTCAGTACTTATAGTTGCAGATAATGATGACGCATTCATGGTTCCAGATAGCAAAAGCAAGTGAAATAAAATAATGATGAGAATCACAGTAGCTGTCATAGTAATAGGTCCATAAGAAAAATTAGCATGTTGGTGCTGGAGAGGGTTTTGAAGAAACTGCAAACATGGGTGTTGGCTTGTTTGTTCATAGTCCATATGAAATTGATCACCAAATAATCTCCAACCAAAAGCATTGGTTGCATATGACTTTGCAAATTAATTCCATTTAATTAATGCATTGTCTATCAAATTATTCAAAAGGCATGGTGGATCTTCAATGTTGGATTCAGACGCGAAAAAAACAGTGTCAGCGTTGAAGAAAAATCACTAAAGTTTACTTCAGACCAGGATGAGGTAATGGAGTTACATGATATCACTTCCTAGTCAGGTACAAAGGGTAACTCAGCTGCATTCACTTCTGGATTCAATCTGGACGGCAAATCTAGAATCAATTTAGATGGCAAATAGTTCCTAGTCAGTCCTGGATTTGGTCCAGATGGCAAAATGTCATTGGCTTTCACTTCCAGATGTAATGGTGTCTGTGTTTTTTCATATAGTTCTGTTTGTGATAGGTTCTGCTGGTTCACGTGACATGCTGCCGACGGAGTCTTGGATAGACTTGTCAGGAGGTGGGGAGGCCTTCACAATGGATAGCAGTAGCAGTTGTGAGCAAAACCAAGTAGGGTCCCTTCCATCTTGGGGCTGAGTGTATCTGTATTGGGGAGTATCTTAATGTAGACAAAATCTCTAGGCTGCAATTCATGACTTTCTCATTCTGTAGGTCATTGTATTGCCTGTAAAACAGATGTATGACAATTATGTGAGACAAAACTGAGATGTTTGCAAATGCAAGAAAATTGATTCATCAACATCTTGTAATTCCAGATACTTGGGGAGGGGTGTAGCAGGCATTCTCATGGGTGAGCCCATAATAATTTCATGGGGGGTAGTTTTCTAGTGGCACTGAGTGCAGTTCTCATACTAAATAAAACTAAAGGCAAAGCTTCTGGCTACTTAAGGCCAGCATCCTCACAGATTTGGCTAAATGAGTTTTGATTGTCTGATTAATATTTTCCACAATTCCTGAAGCTTGTGGTCTATAGGAACAATAAAACTACAATTTCACATTCAGGATTTTACAAATCTGCCGTATTACTTGACTAGTAAAGTGAGTACCTGATCTGATTGAATGCAACAAGAAAACCTAATCTTGGGATCAATTCTGTTAGTCATTTCTTAGCTACTGTCCTTTTCATTTTTTACACATGGCTACATGTCTACCAGTCTAGAAAAAGTGTCAGCAGCTACCAATGTATATTTAAATTTCAGCACTTGAGGAAGTTCATTATCCCATTATATGGAACCCTCAAGGCTTTTTCGGTGTTTGAATAGGTGCAGGCACAGATTTAGATGCATTGTGTTCCAAAGAAATTGCACAAGTATTCACACTATGTTGAGCAAATTCTGAAAGAAGAGGGGCACACCACTTCTAAGAATTCTGTTTTATTAAAGCAGTTTGGCTCAAATGAAAAAGATAAATGGTAGGCTTTGACCAACTGAGTTAAGAAATTTTGTGGGACTACTAGTCTTTTGTTCAGGTGACACCACAAAATGTCCAGAGACCAACCAACTGAAGCCATCGTTTACCACGTCATTCTTTGATACCTTTGTCTGATTCTGAAAAGATAACATCTCCTGCAAAAAAAATATTGTTACTTTCATTTAACTGCTGCAGAAATAAAGCCTGAATAGGATAAGATGATCTGCAAAACCATTTCCCTTAGTTATAAAGAAAGCATCATTTCTGTGTGAAGCACATTTAACCACAGCAGCTTTCCTTGGTAATAGCAAGGCATCTACATCATTAACAAAAACAGCATTTTTAATAAGAGTTCCTGACAAAGTCAAATAACCTTGTTCTTTCCAAGTATCCCAAAATTACAAACTACTCCATAAGCATAACTTGAGTCTGTGAAAATTGTTACTGATTATCTTTGCCAGACTTTCAGGCTTCGATAATAGCTACATTTCCAATTAACTGTCCAGTGTACAAATGGAAAAGGCTGATATGGGTTCACCATCACCTGTTCAAACACAGGAGCCATCCACAAAAGGAGTCAATCTGGATTCTGTGATGGAACATGATTGAAATCTAACCTAGGAGGAAGCACAGTGTTAATAACAATTGCACAGTTGTGAGGTTCTCCTTCACCTACTGTAGGAATTAAAGAAGCAGGTTTAAGTGGTGGACATTGAATAATATGTAAAGAAAGGTTATTAACTAATAGCAGCTCATATTTAGGCATCGTGCTAAGTATTGTGTTTTAGTCTTTAATAATAATACCTCTACAGAATGTGGAACTGCCATATAAGTCTCGAGCCCAAAAGTTAGAGCAGCCACCATTTCCTCTAAGCATGCCATTGTGGCCACCGCCTTAAGATAGTGGGGGACGACTACTGCTTCAGAATTAAGAGTCATACTGAAGTAACTGATAGGTCTATAACCATCATAGGTTCATAGGTTCATAGGTGTGTACTAGGCTAATGACCTTGGAGCCTTTACAAGCCTAGCTCATAGGATTACTGTGGCATTGTGCCACCCGACCTTAGTTCCCAGTACCTCTGTCGAGTAGAGCCACTGGAGTGATCCCCAGGGTGAATTTTCTATTTCCCATCCACTCATCAAGATTTCTCTTGAAGAGGGCCAGTGAGGTGCTCTGTTTGACATGTATGGGAAGTCTATTCCATAGCATGGTCAGTCTCTGGGTTATGAACCTGTCCCTCCGGAATGTTCCGTTGATTGTGGAAATTAGGTTGTGGTCTCTGGAGCATGTGGTGCGGAGGGATTGGGATTTCTTTAGATGTAACATTTCTAACAGTGCTGGGTCAGACATGGCATTGTAAGTCAAACAGAGATCGCCTCTAAGTAGGTGATATGAGACAGAGAATAGTTGGAGTTTTTTGAATATGTCTATATAGGACAAGTGTTTAAGGCCTAGGATCCTCTTTGTGAGGTACCTTTGCAGCCTCTCTAGTTGTCGCAGGTGTCTAGTGAGGTACATCCCAAATGTGGCGTTGTACCTCATGAATGGCCTAATGAGGGAAGAGTAGAGGGAGACAATGACCTCTTTCTTCCTGAATGCAAAACTCTTACTAATGAGATGTGCTACATAGAAGGACTTTCTGACCACAGTGGCAATGTGATGGTCAAAAGAGAGGTTGCTATCCACCTGTGTTCCCAGATCTCTTCTGTGTTCAGTGGACTACCATCGATGTGGTAATTCACGGGAACTGGGTTTTTCCCAAAGGGGATGATGACACATTTTTTTGGCATTGAGCTTAAGGCCGTGGTTCTATGTTGTACTAACAATCCTAATGCTATTTTATTATCTTTTAGAATATTCTGGTAACCCAAGTGCAGGTGTGTTTGAGAGTAATGTTTTCAACTGTACAAAAGCTTGTTCATGACAGTCCTGCCAGGGTAAGGGTTCAGCGGTATCTTACTTTAATAATTCTAATATGGGTTTCACTACTTTTGCATAATTAGAAAGGCATTGTCGACAGTAACCTGTTAGTCCCAGGAAAGCTTGCAACTATTTTAATATAATAGGGTATGGTGCAATTTGTATCGCAGTAATGGGTGAAAGCAAGATCTGCCTAGCACATTCTGAGATAAGATGTCTCAAGTATTGAATGTGTGATTTTCATAACTGCAATTTGTCTTTGTTAACCTTAAATCCTAACTCTGCTAACTTTGTCAGAAGGGAAATAGTATCTTGTTTGCAGTCACTTGGGGTTTTTGAAGTCAGAAACAAATCATCTACATATTAAATTGGAGGAGAACCACAAGGAAAATTAATCTTGTCTATCTGTTTTTCCTCATTTCTCTAGAGAAAAGGGTAGGGAATTTCACATATTCCTGTGGTAATTTAGTCCAGGTATACTGTTACCCTCTGTATGTAAATGCAAACAAATATTGTCTACCCAGATGTATGGGGATAGAAAAGAAAGCAGATGAAATATCTGTCACTGAGAAGGTTAAAGTTTCTGATGGAATAGAACTCAGTACTGTTGCAGGATTAGGGTAAAGCCGCGGTGGTACAGCGATAGCATTTTTGCCTCACAGCAAGAGGTTCTCCTGTTCGGTTCTCGGCTGTAATGCCTTCTGTGTGGAATCTGCATGTCCTCCCCGCAGTCGAGTGGCCTCTGAAAGACATGCATGAATGGGCATGCCTTAGCTGAAGGTTGGGTGTCGGCTGGCAACTCAGCACCATAAAAATCAACTGCCAATCATTAGCGGACTGGAGTTCCGCTGTGGTGACCCCTAACCGGGAAAAGCCGAAAAGACAAACAAAACTGTTGCAGGATTAGGGACTACCAGAAATGTTGAAACTACTTCTACTGCATTAACTGCTTATAAATTTTTTTACAAATCTACATGTATTTTTCCTTTGGACAATGATGCCCTGTTGTAACAAGGCACAAATAACAGCTTAGATTCCATTCTCTACTTCTGCCGATATAGGGTACTGAACTATCATAGGCAGGCTCTCACATGGTTTATATGTACAGGTTCTGCATCTTTTATGAGCCCTACATCATTTTCATGGGTAGTCCAGAGGTGTGGAGGGATTACTTTTAATTTTTCCAAGTTGACATTTTCTACATCTTGTTCTGATGTTAAAATAGTGAAAAGGATATCTTCATCTGTACAGATGTTATTTGAATTTAAGCCTAAATGTTCACTGGGAATATTTATAAATACATCATCTGCTGTACAATAAATGCTGGATCTTAATTTAAATAATAGATTTCTACCTAACGGATTTAAAAACACAGAATTTCCTATAATAAAATCTCACTGTTCTTTTAGTGGTCTAATTTGAATGTGAACAGGTTTTGTTTCAGTGTAGTTTAAAAGGACTCTGGACACTCCCACACCCTGATTTGGTTGTTTGGAAAGTGGAAGGTGTTCAGCATTTACTGAAGTAATCATAGAGCTAGTCATTGCTGCATCAACGAGAAATGGGATTGATGAATTTTGCACTGTAACATTGACAAAAGGACTGTCCTGGTCTATTGCTACCAAGTGAAATAACTGGTTCCTGCTCATGGGTGTTCTAATGATTTTCTTGCCACACTAGTGACTGCCAAGCAGTATTCAGTAGAGGAGGATTTCTTTCAGCCTGCTATGGTGCTTGAAGGAAGTGTCAGCAATTGTGATTATTGACTTACTGATTTTATAATTATTCAATTTATGAGGTAATTAATTAGATGAATGCTTGTATAAATGGCTGATGTCTTTTACCTTATTCAGTCTGAAGAAGTCTAACACTAGACGAAAGCACTTACTGAATAAGTTGCTGTTGTGTTGGTCTATTAAAGCTGTATTGTGACTATATCGCTTGGAATTTTTTGCTGTATTGCTATGTTGTTGAGTTTCCATGTTACTACCATTTCTTTTTGGATTGGTTTGTCATGGGCAGCTAGCCAGACAACAGCTTTATGGTTTTGCCTTCAGGATTCACGCTCCATGATACCCCTAATGGTTCGTTTGTTTTGAACAAAAAAATGCAATATTAGCAATGCCAAACAAACTGTTGGAGAAACTGTCAAAAAGGCAAGTACACAACCTGTGTTTTGTTCTACCAGAGATGAGTTACTTAGTGACTGTCTTGCAGCCCCTGTTAATTCATTTGGGGAGAATTTAGTTTCTTATGAAAGGCAAGTAAATATGAGCCTAATAGATCATTTTTCATCCTTAGAAAAGGACATAGTTAAGCTCAAATGTTTACAGTGGGATGTTCTTTTTTTCGAGAGCAGTATTGTGGTGAAAAGAGTGCCAAAAGGACTGAGAATTAATAAAATGCCAGTAGGGAACGATCTGCCCAAAGAGCTGATAGAAAAGTGGGTGGAACTAAATCAAAAAACTGGCATGGAGTATATGGCCATGCTAGTTGACTGTTATAAGCAAAAAATTAATGATCTTGATGAACAAATTAAAGCTAGTTATTTTGCTCTTAAAAAAGATTCCACCGCTGAATATTTTGAGACTAAAATCTGTTTAATACAGGATAAGTTAAACAAGGAAAATGATATTCTCAAAAAAAGGAAGCTCAAAAAGTATGAACAGGATCGTTTAGATTATGAACAAGGTATTGCCTATGCATTTAATTCCAGTCTGGGTTTTTCAGAAGATGTGGAGCTGATTCCTGATGACGAGAATCAGGCTTCTAATGCTGCACTGGAAGTCAGAAGGTCTGAACGTCTTGGCAACAAGGGGCCGAGAACGCCTCAATCTGCTTCTACTACATGTACTAATGTTAACAGTCATGCTTCCAATATGTGTACATTGAATTCTGCTAAGAATGAGCTGGTTTCGCGTTCTTTTCAAGTAGTCAATGTTTATCGGGATACAGGCACAGGAAAGTGTTCGTGGGCTCAAGTTACTACAGGTCCTGCGAAGACAAACTTGCAGAAGAAGAGGAAAGCCTCTTGGGGCAATTTTTCCTGGAAAAAGAAGATAAACAATATGTAAGTACAGAAGGTAACCCATCTGATTTTGACTTTAAAATTGTGAATTTATTACATAGGTTGCTTGATTGTTATGAAGTCCGGGTCGTTAGTAAAGGATGGACATTTGTGCCTACATCTCGTGCTCATGTTTGTGAGACTGTTAATACTTTAAGGGGCTTCATTAGAAAGCTAAATTTAAATTTTTTGTATGAAAGTAAGGATTGCGATGTAGTCTCTGGTGATAAGAATATTTGTATAAAACCAAATTGTTTTAATCCTCCTTTGAGGCCTGAGTTAGAGGCCTTTCAAAATGTGATGGAAAAGCAATTCAGGGAATTGTTATCAATATTCTCATTGGAGCATTCAAGTTTCTGAAAATCTTTACATCTTTCATAGGTTTGCTCTTCATGTTCCTTATGTGTCAGTTGTAATGTACTTTCCAGCTATTTAATTTTCCTCCAAAATTATAATGAGCAGAATAAATAGTAAAGAAATGCAGATATCTGAAAAACTCCAAGGCACAGTTTTTTGAGAATTGTATGGCAATAGTAGTCATACTTGCCAGGGATCTACAACTTTCATTTGGGTCATGTTCGCAGCTGAATGATAACATAAATTTTTTAATGCTTTGAACAATTTTTCTGACTCTAAAATATCTAAACAATGCAATACAAATTTTGGAGTAGGTGTGCAATGTATACAGTGCACTTCAGTGTTTTCAAAGAGAAATTCTATCTACTGTTTTATGATGACATCCAAAACATGTGCACAGTTTATTATTACACTCTGCTTCACTATATAGACATGTATTTGCAATATCTGCTACTGCTCTGTGAACAGCCAGTTTTATTAAATTTGGCAGAGCTTGTTTCTGAACACTGTACGTATTATATTGTACATATCACATTTTTGTTGTCAGCTGTTATAACACCTAATGCATTTGTAACAATCAATACTCTTTTGCAATAATACAGTATAACACAATTTTTTATTTCTACAACATAAATTCATCACTCCCCAGGTTAATTTGCACCAATACCATGTTCAAGGATTCTACTAAAGGTCCCCTAATTCCTTTCACTGTAAAGCTTAATAATCACTGGTTATTTCTGTAACAAAATATTGAGAGTATTCATAATTTAGAAAGAAAAAAAATGTTTTCTTGTGTTTATATTTTATATTCTATATAAACCCTACTACTAGAATGCTGTATGCTGACTTTACTAAATTAATTGTTAATCTATACATAACCTATGTTTCTATGGAACCTATATCTATGTATGATATGCTTGTGTAATTTCTTTATGACATGCTGTTGGAGCATTTCTCCCCGGGCCTCCGCTGAAAATGGATATGTGTCCAGTCGGACTTTCCTGGTTAACAAATGTAAAATAAAATAAATAAATAAAATAAAATATCACCACATATAGAAGTAATGATACAAACTTAGAGGTGGGAGTACTAACAGTCAGTATAGCTGTGCCTTCATGCAACACACTGAAATGGTTTCCTAAAATGTTGGTATATATTGTCCTCAGGTACAGTTCCAGGGAACTGTATATACAAGATTAATCATAAGACTGTGCTGTACCATTTGCTGCTCTGCATATATACTGCATTTGATAGTAGCTGTAGAACAACACTGCCATTCATCATAATAGCGTTTTCGGGATGCTATTTGAAAATATTTCTCATTTTCTGTTATAGCATTTATAGGTTTAGTCAACACAATATATAAGGAAGGTATCTATAGGAATGACAACATATCTTTTGCAGGATCAGGCTTTCACCTGTGTGTAGTGCAGATGCATTAGATCTTATTGGTTGCCTGATTTTTCATAAATACCTATGGCATTTTTCAACTTTTTTGAATGTCAGCCCTTTCTACTTATTCTGTCTGGTGTCCGTAAATTTGCAAAGTTCCTTTAATTAAATCAAATCAAATAAAATCCTCAAACAATGTCATTAAGACTGGTATATTTTCACAATGTAAATTTCAATTCTGTTGCAAGAAAGCATGGTGTGTGTGTGTGTGTGTGTGCGTGTGTGTGTGCGTGTGTGTGTGTGTGTGTGTGTGTGTGTGTGTGTGTGTGTGTGTGTGTGTGTGTGTGTGTGTGTGTGTGCATTTGTGTGTGTATCTAAAATCTATCCACAGGAGCAGAAAACTGACTGCAAAGCAACTCAAACCAACATTTCATCCACAGACACAGATATACTGTAGCCTTATGCTCCTATTTTTGTAGTACATTTTCCATATATTGCATCATACTAAGAAATTATTTATATTGACTGAACAACTGCATAGCTCTAAAACAGCCATTTCTTATACTAGTGCTTCAGGAATTATGCAAGATAATGGCTAAGGGAATATCAAAAGGATAAGCAGTTTTGTTGGAAACGCTGTGTGCATTTTCTAATGAAAATTTGCAGATCTGTAGAATGAAAACAATTTTTTCTCAGATTAGTCTGGGTATAATGTGAAATGTTTCACTTTGCTATACAGACTTGAACTATTTCCTATAGAGGAATTTAAATTACTACAAGATCCTGTCTCCAAGCCATACTAGAAATGCAGCCTTATACCAGAAACTAAGTCTTTGTGATAAGGACAAACATAGTATGATCATAGGAAGTTGCTAGTCTATTGACCCTGAGGCCCTTATAGGCCTAGCCAAGAGTTTAGCCTATGTTTAGACAAGTCAGCACCCAATGCCCCTGTCTAACAGGAACACGGGTGGTATCCCGGGGATGTATTTTCTATTTGCCATCCAGTTATCCAGGTTGCACTTAAAAAGGGGTAAAGAGGTATTCAGCTTGACGTGGAGAGGGAGTCTGTTCCACAGATAGGGGAGTCTCTGGGACACAAATCTGTCCCGCCAACAAGTCCTGTTGATGTCACAGACCAGGTTGAGGCCATGCCTGCTGTTTACTTGAGTGGAGCTTGACTTGCGGATATGCAGCAGTCCCATCAAGGCGAGGTCCGAGATCACCTTGTATGCCAAACAGAGGTCACCTCTGAGGAGTCTGTATGAAATTGAATATAGAGATAGGGCTTTTAGCCTATCTGTATATGCTAGGTTTTTGAGGCCCTGGATTCTCCTCTTGTGGAACCTCTGTGGTCTCTCCAGCTGCTGCATGTGCTTTGCGAGGTGCATGCCAAATGGGGCATTGTACTCAATAATGGGCCTTATAAGGGAAGAATACAGGGATGTTATGACCTCATTGTCCCTGGATGAGATACCCTTACTTATGAGGTGGTTCATGTAGAAAGCTTTCTGTATAAGAGAAAACTCTCAGCACCATTATCCCTTTACCTGTGGTGTTGCTCCTTGTCTTGAAAAAAATTCCACATATGCAATGTTCTGGTCCAAAAATAATAAGTAAAGTTCTATTTTCATTTGTGGACTGGAAGACTGTCTCCCCATGGAAGAAGAATTTAAGGAATTTACAAAATTGGTTATTATCATAACATTCTGGAGCAATATCCTGAAATACTTTATTTTATTTGTTTTTATTTTTATTTTATTTTTATTAAAATAAATTATTTTATTTTATTAAAATAAATTATTTTATTATACAACAAAATAAATAAATAAAATAAAAATTCTGGAGCAATATCCTGAAATACTTTATTGAGAACAAAAAAGGGCACCTACAAGTATTATTTGAGTATTTTCATTTCAAGACATTGCTGGTCTACTGGCAAATAAGGAGTTTCTGCCTACATTTTCAGTTAAAGACAAAACACCAAAGCTGTCTACAGATGTCATCCAGGTACCTTGTATATAACCATAGTTTACTGCTATATTCACTAGTTAGTACAAAATTATGCTCCCAATGTGCCATCAACATATTGACAAAGACAGCCCCACATGGTGAGCCCATTGCTACCCCCTTGTACTGTAAAAAAATACCTGCCTTCAAAATATATATAATTATTCTCAAGGACCAGGTCTAATAATACTTCATATAAATATAATTTGCTATGAGAGACAGACATACTAGTCACCATAGATGTCAAAGGTTTGTACACTGTCATACCCCAAGGACTGGGAATTCAGTGGGTTTTGCATTTTTTGCTCGAGAAAAGGGTTTCTCATAGCAAATTATACAAGGTACCTGGACAACATTTGTATCATCTGGAATAGACTGAACAAGAGCTATCAGAGTTTATTGATTATATAAATAATACAACTGAGTTTTTAAAGTTTAGCCAGGATGAGAGTCATGAGGAACTTTCTTATTTGGATGTTCATTTAATGAAAGACAGAATCAACAACAAATAGGTGTCAGTAATTTATCGAAAACCCACATATTCTAACACATTCTTGCACTTCACCAGCGCATACCCTTATCACCAGAAGAGATCAATGGTGAAGGACCAGCTGGTGAGAGCTGCAAGGATGGTGTCTGAGGAAACTGAATTCATTAAGGAGTGTGAACTACTGTGTGATATGTTCTCAAGGAGGGGATAGCCACCGGTGCTGTTGAGTGAGCTTAAAATGGAAGTTATGAATAAAAGAGAGAATGTTTTTTACCACCCCATTTTGTTTAATACAACCACAGCACTCAACTTTCCTCACTTGTCTAGAGGAAAACAGTTTTTAGTACTTAATAAATAAGCACCTATTCAGGCATGTCTAAAGGTCAGCTCCCAGTGTTTTCTCCTGTCTACCTGGTGAATCTGGGCATCTTGGGACAATTCAGCAATTGCCTCATGTACACAGACAACCCTCTCCTCCTACCACCCAACACTATGACCTGTGAGAGATGCACTTATATAGCCAAACTGGAAACAAAGCTCTCTTTACCAAAGACTGGCCTAGACAGTCAAGAGGAGAAGGTAAACACTTGCACCGCACCACACTGATCACATAGTCCCTCAAAACCTACACCACCAAAACACACACACAGAACCAGAAAATACACACCTACATTCGCGGAGGCTCTCAGTACTAATCTGCCCAAACAGAGACCTCCAAAGTAGAAATGCAAGCAACCTCCACCCCCCAACACAACCCAAATGACACATAGCCCACATACTCAGTGTGCCACTCAACTACAGCCCATAAGGCATAACGTACCCAACACTCTAGTCATAGGTGACTCTATAGTCAGGCACACTGATGTTCCACTCACCAGGCTAAACAAGGAAAAAGTTACTGTCAGCTGCCTGTCAGGTGCCAGGATCCGCCACATAATGCACGCACTCAGGTCACGCCACAACAAGTACAAATATGACTCTGTCATTGTCCATGTTGGTGTGAATGACCTGAGACGTACCTCCCTGGTCTACATGAAAAGAGACATGGAGGAGCTCTCTGATCTTGTAGCCCAGGCAGGTATGACCCAAGCCCTGAGTAGCATCCTGCCATCACCCAGAATGACACCACAGTACAAGGACAAAATGATTGACTTTTAACAATTGGCTAAGCTTTTGGTGTCATTCTATGGAATCCGGTATCTGTCTGCCTGGGATGACATGATCGACAGACCACGCTGCTTTGCCAGAGATGGCCTGCACCTGTCTCCCTTGGGATTCCAGATACTGGCAAAGGCTCTTGCCACCCCTGTAGTGCCTTTTTTAGGCAAAGTTCAAATGACAAATTCACCACCGTAACAGGTACAAGCAAGCAAAATCTGAGGGTAATGCTACTCAATGCTAGAAGTCTAAACCTCAGAATGCACTCACTCGAGGCACTCCTTAAAATGGAGAACAGTGACATCTCTGCAGTGACAGAGACCTGGTTCAAAGCTCCAGAGAGCACCCCTGCATTACCAGGCTATAATTCATACCACACCTTTCGGCCACCAAACCCAGACCGAAACACTAAAGGTGGAGGCATGTCCATATTCATTAAGGATATCCACACCTCCAAGCTAGTTGCTCAGCATAATGCATCCGAGATTATCCAAGTTCAAATAACTCTGGGCAAAACCACAATCCAGATTGTAGCTTGCTACAGACCCCCCACCATGCCCCAGGATTCCCACTCCTCTTTTCTTGATACACTGGAAGATATTAAGGTACAACCTAACACTCTAATAATGGGTGATTTCAACTACCCTACCATTAACTGGGAAAACTACTCATGTACCAACTCTTTTACTCAACGTTTTCTGGAAATCATCAATTCCAACGCTTTGGATCAACTTATCCACACCCCCACCAGAGGCAGCAATATCCTATACCTGGTCATCACCAACATGGGTGACCGGTGTTCCACACCAGAGGTCAGCTCCTCGCTGGTCAGATCCGACCACAAGCTAATCACCCTAGACATCCACATCCCGCTCCCACCCCCCATTAGGAGAACAACCGTAAAAAATTTCTCCAAAGCCAACTTCACACTTCTTAAGACAAAAGTGGCAAACTTCATGACACCCATGCAGATGGACAATAGAGATACAACTGCTGAATCCTACACAAATGCACTTTATAAGCACTTACACGAGTGCATGGATCGTGCTATCCCTAACAGAACCAAGATGCTATCCTCCAAAAAAAGGAAACCAATCTGGTGGTCTTCTGCCATAAACAAACTCTACAACAGAAGAAAGAAACTGTTGCAAAAAAGAGTAAAATCCCACGATTGGAGGAACTCCCTGGTCAGCCTCAGTAAGAAGCTGAGATCCCTCATAAAATCCTCCAAAGCTAGTTATGAAAACAAAATTGCCACTGATTCTAAAGACAACCACAAAGCATTCTATAGCTATGTCAAAAATCTCAATGGCAACACTCAGATCTGCTTTGAGTTACAGCACAATGACACTAAATATACAGAACCAACTGATATTGCCAGCATCCTGGCAGATAGGTTCAGTGCTAACTTTACCCCCCTCTCACCCCCTAAAGGGCCCATCTTTATACTGGAAGAATGCAAAGTTCCTGTAATCACGGCTGCACAGGTAAAAATTTCACTCTCCAAAGCCAAGAACACAGCATCCATGGGACCTGACAACATCCCAGGCTGCCTTCTACATGAACTACAGAATGAACTGGCACCCCACCTAAGTACCATGTTCAATCATAGCCTCACCTCAGGCTTTGTGCCCATTGAATGGCGCACCATGACAGTTATCCCACTCCATAAAGGGGGGCCACAACAGACCTGTCTGCAAGGCTATGGAACGTATCATCATGGAACTCATAAACAAAGACATTGGAGATCTCCAAACCCTGGACCCCACACAGTTTGGGTTTGTAAAAGGCAGATCATGTCTCCTATACTTGATAGACTTCTTTGAAGTAGTCAGCAAAGCCATAGATGAAGGTAAGGTGGTTCACACAGCCTATCTAGATCTTGCCAAGGCGTTCAACACCATCCCCCACTCTGGAATTATAGATAAACTCACTAAACTAGGTATAAATCCCTATGTCACAAGATGGGTTGCCAACTGGCTTACTGAAAGAACCCACACTGTGAAAGTAGCAGACTCCAAATCAGACTTCAGACCAGTGACAAGTGGAGTAACACAGGGTTCAGTCCTGGGTCCTCTCCTGTTTGGTATCTACTTCTCTGAAGTACAGGCTAACACAGGTCTTTGGCTAACTAAATTTGCAGATGACTGCAAACTAGGAGCCATAATTGAAACTCCTAATGATGTGGTCATCCTACAAAAGGGCCTCACTGAGACAGATGCATGGTGTCAAAGACATGGTCTCAAGCTCAATGCCAAAAAGTGCATTGTCATCCCCTTTGATAAAAATTCTGTACCCATGAACTACCACATAGGCGGTAGTCTACTTAACACCAAAAGTGTGATAAGAGACCTTGGGACACAGGTGGACAGTAGTCTCTCCTTTGATAATCACATCGCCAAAGTGGTCAGGAAATTCTTCTATGTGGCACACCTCATCACAAAAGGTTTCTCATCCAGAAAAAAAAGAGGTCATTGTTCCCCTCTACTCATCACTCATTAGACCCATTATAGAGTACAGCGCCCTTTTTGGTATGTACCTCACAAGACATCTACAACAACTGGAAAGGCCGCAAAAATACCTCACAAAGAGGATTACTGGCCTCAAACAGATGCCTTACACAGACCGTCTCAAAAAACTCCAGCTTTACTCCATCGCATATCGCCTACTCAGAGGCGATCTCTGCCTAACATACAAAGCTATGTCAAACCCAGAGCTGTTGGACATGCCTCACTTAAAGAAATCCCGATCCCTCAGAGCTACACGGTCTAGGGACCTAAATCTTGTCACCACAATAAACAGAATATGCTGGAGGGATAGATTCCTGTCCCAGAGACTTCCCATACTCTGGAACAGACTACCTATCTATGTCAAACAGAGCTCCTCATTAGCAATCTTCGAGAAAAATCTTGATGATTGGATGGGTAATAGGAAATTCACCCCGGGGATCACTTCTGTGGTTCTGCTTGACAGGGGCATAGGAAAATAATTTTCTTGGGTAGCGAAAGCCAGGGTACATTTTTGGCTAGGCTTGTATAGGCCCTAGGGCCAATAGCCTATTACCTACCTATGAACCTATAATAATGCTAATAATAATAATAATAAAAGTACATTTAATAATTCACTTAATGGTAATGAGAATATGGCAGTTTCTAGTCAGGATCATAATGTAGTGGATAATTTGGATGTAGAGAATAATTCCAAAACCCAGTACAGTTTGTCCTTCATTACTACTTATAACAGCCAACATAATTTAATCAGATGGGTACTAAATAAAAATTGGAAAATATTATTGAATGATAAACAGATTAGAATGAAAGTGAGTGTTACACCTAATATAGTGTATTGAAAGGGTTCTAATTTTAAAAATATTTTTGAGAATATGAACGATAAGGAGAAAACAAGTAATTGAGGGGCAATGTTTAGATGTGGTTTTTGTCCCTATTGTGCTAAAATAAAAATAGGGAATACATTCACGGTAAGAGGGGAAGCTGTTGAGTTGAAAAATAAGTATGATTGTAATTCAAGATTTGTGGTTTATCTGGCTACTTGCGAATGCTGTCTCGGGTTCTACACTGGTAAGACAGGACGTAGACTCAGAGACAGAATTTATGAACACAAATATAATATTAAGAAAAGTAAGGATACTAGCTCATTGGTGAAGCATATTAGTGAATGCCCAAGTCACTCATTCAAATACATGGTTATAGACCAGATTCAGTCGGATCCAAGGGGTGGGCCTATAGGATTTCATCTGAAAAGAAAGGAGTTGCTTTGGCAACTTAGTTTGAATGCATGTTCATGGCCAGGGCTGAATGAGCTTAGTTCCATTTACTGTCTGCTTAAATTGAAGGCCTTAGAAAGATAGGATTATACGGCTTCATTTCATTTTATTTCAACATCTTTTGACTATTTTTTTGTGTATTCATTTTTGTGCATTATATGTTTCATATGATTCATATATATTTCTTTTTTGAGTAGTGACAGTATGGTTATTGAGGAGTGTAAATTTATGTTTTATCAAAAAGTGAATTTTAATATGAAAACATACATGGTTTTATAGAAATACCTTTATGTAAGGTCTCAGTGAAATTTTAAGGAATTTTTGTATCTGTCACTTTAATATACGATTGACTAGTTTGGAATAGGCTGATTTAACTAATTACTAGGGAGGTTTGTTTGTTATAAAAGACTGAATGACTTGAAGAACTGTTATCTGATGAAGTCCAATTGTTTTTGAACGGACAAAAGTGCTAATCATTAAGGTTTCTGGTGAACTTCTATGCTCAGATTTTGAGTTTTGTCTTTTTCAGTTTGTGTCTTGTGTTTCTTGTATACATTTTCAGTTAGTATCTAATACATATTATGAAATTATTCAGAATTAAACTGTGTAGTGACTAGAACAAATACGAGTAAAAAGTCTCGGCTTATTACAGCTGTCCAGTATATTGTGATGGCATTTACTTTCATCACCTATGATCTATCTTTTCTTTCAGACCTGCAGAATGTGTCACAGTGTGCAGCAGTAACTCCTGTGGCACTGTGTGATTTACACTACCTAACCCTTACCGTAACCCTAAAACACACACCCTTGCACACAAACTTCAAGCTCCAGCACTTACCTTTGTCAACCATCTGTAAATCGCACAAACATGCATTTGAGCAAATTTCCTGTCACTCAGTCTGTACTGCAGTTCAGTTGTGTTGCACAAATGAGTGCCAATGAACTGCGCTGCATTTGTGTGTATATTATATATATATATATATATATATATATATATATATATATATATATATATATATATATATATATTTATTTATTTATATAAAGAACAGATTCTTGTAGTGAGATGCAAATGTTTTCCAACCTTGGGAGTAATATGCTTCCCACCATTAAGGAAAAATGTTAGCCCACAGGGAAAACTGGTACTTCTTGACCATTGAAGTTGCTTGCTGAGCCTCCTTAAAATTTAGAAAAAAGAGCCACTAACTGTAGCCAATCTTAGTTGATACTTCAGCGTACTCACTCACTTTCAACTTGTTTAGAAAAAGATACTGTTTTATTGAAAAATAAATATTAAATTGATGAGCGTATTCAACCTTAACAGAGCTTCATCAGATCTACAGTTAGATCCACCCCCCCCCGCTTCCCACCTTAGTAATGGCTACTAACTCTAACTCTGCCCCTTCCCTCAACCCTAACCCTACTCCTTACTATCATTAAAACCTTCCCATAACACTGCCAATACACAACTACACAAGACACACTCAGCCACAAAAGCACTCACTAAAAACACTACATCAGTCCCCTAACCTAACCATGACCCTAACCGTAAAATACACATACTCTCACTCAAGCATGCAAGACCTCTCCCCAACCCTAGCACTAACTCTCACATGCACTACCACTTTCACCTGCTCATTTCATGATATTCCATCTTTTATTGACATCAGTTTTGTTTTTTTTCCCATATTGTGTGCCAGTATCATCCTGTGTCTAATAATACAAGAGTCAGAGTCTGTACTTTCAACAGTATAAGGGCCACTACCTCACATAACTTTTGAATAAAAAATGTATATGCTATTATTCTTGTGAGATTTATATACAATTTTTCATGTTTCAGAGATTTTTCCATTTATTCAGTAATTCTGTTAGCCATGCTCAGATTAAGAATGCTTATCAATTTTAAGTAGTATTCTATTCTCAGTGAAGCTATAGGTTATATCATATGTTTCCGAAAAGATATAGATATTAAGGAATAAATCAGTTACATACTCTGTTTCACCATGGAATTACAGATACCTGATTTTTTTACAGAGTCGTCTCAATGTGCAAGTACTTCCAAGAAAATGTAAAAGAACTCTCTGAAAAATTTTATTCTACACTGAGAAGACACAATTATGTAACACCAACATCCTACCTAGAGCTAATTCTGACCTTCAAAGCCTTACTGAATAGCAAACGGCATGAAGTTGATCTGATGAGAAATCGCTATTTAGTAGGTCTAGAGAAACTCCAGTTTGCTGCTTCACAGGTAGGTTCAGATACTTGATTGCATACCCTTTTCCATCTGGACAAAGCTGTCATAACATTCTTTCTGCATGTAGGCAGTAATACATTTATTCTAGTAAGATTTATAGTCTTTTGCTTTTTTACATTAGAAGATTGCAATGTCATTATCTATTTGCCAGATGCTAACATAAACAAAATATAAGCAAATGCATAGCCTGCCAGATTTTTTTAATTTGCTACCATTATAGTTGCCAGCTATGCGAGGAAGCCTGTAGGCACATCTCCCTATTTCTACAATTTAAGATATCTGTATGACTTTTTACAGCATTTCTTAAAAGAAGCTTCAAAATGTCAGGCTGAGCACTTCAAAATATGTACATAAGTATATATGAATCTGACTGAAAAAAGTGTGGGGGGAGAAGCAAGAATTTTATTTCCAAGACTACTTAAAATGAAATACTCCAGGAAAATGACTGAAGTGCAGAAGCATACACAAAGGAGTGACTGCAATTGCAATTTTTTTTTGGCTCCTCGTGTAAACATGAGGGCATAACAGGGACCTGGCTGTTCTCCATAGGAGAGGAGGGAGAAGAATCAGGTTGGAAAAGAGACCTTGCTTTTCATTTAGCTTTCATGCTGTCTGAGGGCATGACATGAATCTGGTGTTCCGAAGGAAGGAGTGCCAGATCAGGGAGTTTACAGACTATCTGCCAGCTACAGACTATTAATATTTCTTGATAATTAACCCCCCCATTTACATTTTTTCTATAAACATTCAGTATATAAAAGATGTGGGTTTTTTCATTTTTTAGTATCAGTTTGTCCATCTGTACCTCTCGTTTGTCCATTTGTACGCTCCCTTTCACAGACACATGCAAACCATTATGCAATACTTGACCAAGTTTATTCAGCAACCATAAAGAGAGGCACCTTGATAGTCATATTATCTATATACTTGTTTTCTATAGACTAATTAAATACAGTAGAGCAATTTGTACAGAAGGTATCACTGGTGCATTCAGGAATGCTTTGAGAACTGTATCAAATGCCTCCTCCCAATTTACTCAATGGCATCTGTACCACCCCCTGCTTTGTCTTCTACCTTAACCTGCATTTTCCCTTTCAGTCTCCTCTCAGTTACTTCTCTGGCTCAGGGACAGGTCTCGTTAAACCTATGTTAATCATCAATACCTGCCAGGAAGCCAGGAACCACCAGCTGAAAGGTATTCATTTGTTGTGCATTCCATTTACCTTTGGCTGATTGAATCCTGAAAGAGCCTATTACTCTTGACATACTTGTCACATGTAACCAGTGGTCCAGTGACATGGGTGTCCATACTTCCCAAACCTGTTGGCTGTTGACTAAGAAATAATTGCAAAGCAGGAGGGGGACCCTAGGTCCACCAGGCAGCCTGCTAATTATGGCCGCCTGCTCCCACTTTATTACTAGTGTTATTTATCCTACTGCTCCTTACTATGCTCCCAGAAGAGGTCCTGAGATAAAGGCAGTCTCTTTAAACAGGTCCAAACCTAAGTCAGACAGGCGCATGCTGTCCAGCCTGAATCAAACCACGCCCCTGTCTTGAGGTCTGTTTACCTACGTACCAAGAGGTCTGGGCTGGGAGCCAGTTTGGCTGTCTTTCTGTTAAAATATTTTCTGGTTCTCTCCATAGCCATGGTACTTTTCCTCCTACCATCGAACTTTGAGGGCCCTTATTGGAGTCGTTAGCCTTCTCTTGCTAGCTAACCCCAGTCATTGCCACATGGGTGCATTAGGTTTGCTGTGATCCACCATGGTTATGAACCATTTGACAAGCCATTGGAAGCATCTATGCCCAAGATATTCTTCTCTAACAGTGCAAGTGCACTTCCCCTTTACTCGGGTTTAAGCTCATCTGTGAGCCTTTAGGGTGAACTCTAACTCACCTTGTTGCCAAGTGAATTGCCAGTCATAAAAGTATGCAGGGAACATGTGGTAAAGGAGAAAAGAAATGATTAACATCACAGCCAAGAGAAAAGAAATGATTAACATCACAGCCACAAGTGTCTTGCACAAACTATGTGTATACACACACACAGACACACACATATACGTGTGTGTGTGTGTGTGTGTGTGTGTGTGTGTGTGTATGTGTGTGTATGTGTGTGTGTATATATCTACGCGCACATATTTTTTCTCAAAATTTTTTTTAGTTTTCAAATACAGTTGAATAAATTCCATAGTATTTGTATATAACATCTTAAATAACTATGTACACTATTTACATCAGCCTAACACTATAACAGAGCTCAATATATACAATTACTTTATAGGTATAACAGTCCAGTTATCAAAGTGTATCTGTTCAGTTATTGTAAAGTGTCAATCAATGATAAGACTTTTTTCCATGGATTGTTAATAAATGGCTTAGGATGAATCCTTAATTCTTTAATTTTAATTTCCAAAAATGTTGTGTTCTTCAGTAGGCTGTAGAAATCTTCCAAAGTCGGTATTGTGTTTGTATTCCATCTTCTTGTTATACACTTCCTTGAGATTGCAAGTATTGTCCAAACTAGATACATATTTGACTCATTTAAATGAGGACCTTCATACACATTTAATAATACTAGAGCTTTAGATAAGTTAAATGATTCATTAAATAAAGCTTGTAAAAAGTTTTTAATACCATTCTAAAATGGCGTAATTTTAACATAGTTGAAAAAAATGTGATTCCAATCTGCATTGTGTATTTGCTCACACCTCCAACATATTCCCTTTGTGGAAGAATTAATTTTAGTAATTCTATCTGGAGTTAAGAATGCTCTGTGCAAGCATTTCCAATTAAATACATTCCAGTATTGTGTAAAGGATTTATGTTTTAGTGATAATAAAATATTTGATTTAATTTCTTCAGTTAGCTGTAATGAGTGTCCTTTTGTTATATAATTCCAATATGAGGACTTGGGTGTTGTTTTATAATTTATCAATATCTTGTAAATTTTCAAAATACTATTTCCCATGTCATAATCATAATATATGATTTCAAATAGGTATTTCGTATGTTTAGGTATTTCTTTAAATGAAGAATTACTAATTATTCTGCATAAATCTTGTGAATACGTCAGAATGCTTTGCATAGTTAGCCAATCTTATTGTGGAATTTTGTATATTGTTTCTATTGTTTGCATATCCAGAACTTTTAGTTCTTTGATACATTGAAACCAACAAACAAATCCTGTCTATTCCCAGGAATTAATTATTTCTCTGTATATTTTATGTGGATAGCTCTTTTTAACTATGAATGGTGTTAAAAGATTAAACCAGATTTTTAAATCTATATTTGCATTAATTGTTGTGTCTTTCGGCTTTTCCCGGTTAGGGGTCGCCACATTTGCTTTAATAATTTTCCTAAATGAGTCAATGTAATAATTAATCATACGAGTTTTAGTGGGCTTAATTATGTTATATTGCACACTAATGCATAATATGTTCCATGGCAAATTGTTTTTATCTGTTATTTGAAATTTTTTTTGTAAATCAAATTCATTTATTTATATTACAGTTAGTAATTCTTTCCAATTTGCAGAATAATTTAGACTACTCCAGTATGAGGTTGTTTTAGATATTGATGCTTTTATATATGTTTCTATATCAGGAAAGTTTAATCCTCCCTGTTTCCATGGTTTGATATGATGTATTCTGCTTCTTTTGGGAAACCATAAAAATGTTATTAGGCATGAGTTTATTTCTTTGAGTATATTCCTTTCTGGTAACAGTTGTATTGCCAAAGCTATATATAGAATTTTGGGTAGTAAAACCATTTTTATTAACTGTAGTCTATCTTCAAATGTTAATATTATTTTGTTCCACTTTTCCACAGAGATTTTAATTGTATTGATGATATTATTGTAGTTTTTTGAGACTAATTCATAATTATCCTTGCATAACTCAATTCCTAGATATTTTAAGGTAGATTCTTGTTTCCCTATAATGTGATTCCCCTTTGTCTGCAATTTTTTTTAATTTAAAAATAAAAATTTTGATTTTGATTTATTGAAATGGAGTCCTGAAGTCCTGTAAAATGTGTCAATTAAAATATCTAATTCTTCTAATGTCTATTTTTGTATTGGATAATGTTAATAATATGTCATTAGCAGAGAGCATTATTTTAGAATTGTATTATTCATAAACATCTACTCCTTTGATTTTTGTATTGTTACGTATTAAATCTGCCAATATTTCAATAGCCAAAGCAAATAGAATCGGTGACATGGGACATCCTTGTTTAGTACCCTTTGTTGTATGTATAGATTCAGAGCTGACAGGACCTAGCTTAACATATGCTAAATTATTTGTATATATATTCTTTAGTAGATGAACAAAGGAAGGAGGAAATTCAAATAACATAAGAATTTTGAATAAATAGTTGCAATTTAGAGAATCAAAGGCTTTCTCTATATCTAAGCCAATTATGAGTGTTTCTTTATTTTCTTTATTAATATAATCTATAAGAGAAATTATCATTTTAATATTGTCATGTGTGTGTCTATGATATATAAATCCAGTTTGATCATTATTTATTGTTTTGGATAGTGGTATTTTCATTCTGTTAGTTAATATTGTCATAAATATCTTATATTCATTATTTAATAAGGATGTAGGTCTATATGAGTTACAGAGGTTTGAGGATTTGTTTTCCTTTAGGATTAGTGTGATTAAGGAATATCTCCAAGAGGGTGGTATTAAAGCTTGTGACTGAATTTCTAACAGAGTTTTATGGAACAGGGATAATATCTTTGAAGGAAAAAATATATATTTCCATGATTATGCCATCTATACATGGAGCTTTATTATTTTTACCCTATTTTATTGTATCTGTAATTTCTTTGTAGGATATGGGTGCTTGCAGATCTAGTTTTAATTTTTCTATTTTTTTTTTATATTGGAACATTTTTCATCTAGATTTAATTGATCGATATGTATATTTTCTTTTTGGAAATGTTCCATATAGTGATTTCTATAGGCATCAAGAATGTCACCTATATCTGATACATTTTTCCCCTTCTTTTCATGGAAGATACTTTTAATATTATTAGCTTTTGATTGTATTTTGATTCTTGTGGATGAATTGTGTAGATTCATAGGTTCATAGGTTCATAGGTTTATACTAGGCTATCTGCCCGAAGGCATTTATAAGCCTAGCCCATAGTTTTTTGTGGCTTACGCCACCCCTTAGTTTGGAGAAACTATGCCCATTATTTAGCTGTGCCTCTGTCGAGCAGTGACACTGAGGTAACCCCTGGGGTGTATCTGCGATCTCCCATCCATTGGTCAAGATTCCTCTTGAACAAGGCCAGCGAGTGCTCTGCCTCACATAAACCGGGATTTTGTTCCACAGCATAGGGAGTCTTTGAGTGATGAATCTATCCCTCCAGCACGTCCTATTAATAACCGTGTCGAGGTTTAAGTCACCCGCCCTTGTGGCTCTGAGGGATCTAGATTTTTGAGATGAAGCATATTCATCAAATCTGGGTTTGACATGGCCTTGTATGTCAGGCATAGGTCACCTCTGAGCAAGCACTGAATATAACTGGAGTTCTTTCAGTCGTGCAGCATAAGACAGATTTTGAGACCCTTTATCCTTTTGGTGAGGAACTTTTGTGGCCTCTCCAGCTGCTGCAAGTGTCGGGTCAGATACATTCCGAATGGGGCATTGTACTCGATCATTGGTCTGATGAGTGATGAGTATAGGAGACTATGACTTCCCTTGATCTAGATGTGAATCCCTTCATGATAAGGTGGGCAATGTAGAAGGTCTTCCTAACTACTTTAGCAATATGAGTGTTGAATGAAAGGCTACTGTCAACCTGGGTTCCCAGGTCCCTAATAACT
The DNA here is from genome assembly GCF_019279795.1 of Protopterus annectens. NCBI lineage: Eukaryota > Metazoa > Chordata > Ceratodontiformes > Protopteridae > Protopterus > Protopterus annectens. Next base: position 402,201,391 of record NC_056746.1, on the reverse strand, counting down.
TCTTCTGTGTTCAGGGATTGCCACCTATATGGTAGCTAGGGGTAACCTTATTTTTCCCGAAGGGTATGACTATGCATTTCTTGGCATTTAACTTGAGGCCATGGCTCTGGCACCAGTTATCCGTTTCTGTGAGACCCTTCTGAAGGATGTCTGTGTCGGATGTGTTCTCAACCAGTTTGCAGTCATCTGCGAACTTTGTCAGCCATAACCCTCCTGTGTTTGCTTGTACTTCAGAAAAGTAGATGCCAAACAAGAGTGGGCCCAGGACTGAGCCCTGTGGGACACCACTTGTGACAGGCTTAGAGTCTGACATGGCGCCAGCAACTCTGACCCTGTGGGTTCTGTCACTCAGCCAGTTTGCAACCCATCTTGTAATGTATGGGTTTACATTTAAGTTGATGAGTTTTTCAATGATATCCGAGTGGGCTATTGTATAGCCTTTGCCAGGTCTAGGTAGGCTGTATGGACTGCCTTTCCCTCGTCAATGGCCTTGGTGACTGTTTCAAAAAAGTCAACCAAGTTTAAAAGGCATGATCTGCCTTTGACAAAGCCAAACTGGGTTGGATCCAAAGTCTGCAAATTCCCTATGTCTTTTATTATGAGATCCATTATGATCCTTTCCATGGCTTTGCAGATCAGGCTTGTCAAGCTAATGGGACGGTAATTTCCAGGGTCGGTGGAGGCACCGCCTTTGTGGAGTGGGACCACAGTCGCTGTCGCCACTCCTGGAGTGCATCCGGAGGTGAGACTAAGATTAAACAGCTGTCCTAACTGTGGGTTTAATTCCTCGTTGAGTTCATGGAGCACACAGCCAGGGACACCATCAGGTCCCATGGATGCCGTGTTCTTTGCCTTGGAGAGAGCAGTTCTCACCTGAGCGTTGGAGATGTTTGGGGGGCTACAATCATTTGGTATAGATATCTCTTCTTTAGGCGGGGAGGGTGGGGAGAAGTTTGCACTGAACCTGTCAGCCAGTATGTTGGCAATGTCTGTAGGATCAGTAATCTTTACATCATTTTGAACTAATTCTGAACATATCTGGGAGTTTCCTCCTAGGTTTCTGACATAGCTAAAGAATGCTTTATGGTTGTCTTTAGAGTCCTTAGCTATTTTTTTCTCAAAATTAGCTTTGGATGATTTTATGAGAGCTCTTAGCTTTTTATTTATAGTGATCAGCGGTGTCTTACCTTTTAAGGATTTTGCTCTATCTTGTAGTAGCTTTCTCCTTTTATTGTAGAGTTTGTTTATGGCTGGGGTCCACCAGACTGGACGCTTGCCTTTGGTACAAAGAGTCTTTGTTTTGCTTGGGATTGCCTGATCCATGCAGCCCTGCAGGTGCTGGTAGAAGGCATTTGTAAGTGATTCAGCGGTTTGAGTAATGTTAACCGCTCAGGGGCCTTAAAGGAGACCACACTAGTCTTTAGAAGTGTGAAGTAAGTTCTTTACTGTGGTATTTTTCATTTCGGTGGGGGGGATGAGGACCTCCAGCGAGATTAGTTTGTGATCAGATCTCACCAGTGAGGGGTATACTTCTGGCGTTGAACATTGTGCTCCCATGTTCATGATGATGAGATCAAGTATGTTCTCTCCTCTTGTGGGGATGGTGACTAGTTGTTCCATGGCATTTGAGTTTATGAATTCCAGGAACTTTTGGGCTAGAGTGTTTGGGCTTGAGTAGTGTTCCCAGTCTATATTAGGGTAGTTGAAGTCACCTAGTATGATGGTGTTCGAGATACATTTATCCCTCCAGTGTTTTCAGGAAGGCCATGTGAGGTTCCTGAGTTTCGGGTGGCCTGTAACATGCTACAATTTGCAGAGCAGTCTTGCCTATGGTTAATTGCACCTGGATGGTTTCTGATGCATCGTCGATGCCACCAATCTTGAGGTGTGGGTGTCCTTGATGAATATGGATACCCTCCTCCTTTCTTGGTATTGTCCGGTTTTGTGGCGGAGCATGATATGAGGTAAAACCTGATAGTGCTGGGGTGCTCTCAGGAGCCTTGAACCAGGTTTCTGTCACAGCACAGACATCGATGTTCTCCATACTGAGAAGGGCCTCTGCATCTTGAGGTTGAGACTTCTGGCATTGAGCAGCATTACCCTTAGTTTTTTTCTTTGTTTTGTTCTAGGGTGGTAGGTTTAGAATTTGAGCCTTGCCTAAAAAGGCACTATGGGGTGGCAAGAGCCTTTGCCAAAATCCGGAATCCAGGGTGACAAGTGCAAGGCAGCATGGCTTGTCCAGCATGTCATCCCAGGCAGACAGACATTGGATCCCCTTTGAATGACACCAGAGTTTAAGCCAATTTTTAAAGCTGATCATCTTATCTCTGTATTGTGGCATCATTCTTGGTGAAGGTAGGATACTGCTCAAGGTCAGGGTCATACCTGCCTGGGCTACATAATCAGAGAGCTCCTCTATGTCTCTTTTCATGTAGTCCAGGGAGTTTACACCAGCGTGGACAATGATTGAGTCGTACTTGTACCTGCTGTTGAGAGACCTGAGTGCATGCGTTATGTGGCGGTTTCTAGCACCCGACAGGCAGCTTACTGTGACCCTCTCCTTACTCAGTCTGGTCGTCAATGTGTCTGACTATGGAGTCACCAATGACTAGTGTGTCTGGCATAGTGTTTGGCCTTAAGGGCTGTGACTGATTGACACTCTGACTGTGTGGTCTATGTGATGCAGGTGTTGTGTTCTGAGGTGGTAGTTGTTTGGGTGTCTGCTTTGGTGGCCTCTGCTATTTTGGTAGATTTTTGATCAGAGCCTCCGAGTATGTCTTTGTGTGTTTATGTGTATGCTTTGAGGTTGTGATGGTATTATGTGAGACTGGGTCTATAGTGTGTGTGGTTACCTTCTCCTCCTGCCTGGTCTTGCCAGTCCTATGTTGAGAGAGCTCAGCCTCCAGTTTGGCTAGTTGCATCTCATGTATTTGTGTTTTGTGGGAGGAGGAGAGGGTTGTCTGTGTACATGAGGCAATTGTAACATTGCCTCAATAATCCCAGGTTACCAGCTGAGCAGGAGAGGATATTAGCAACTGATCCCTCGACATGCTAGAAGGAATAGACAGAAAAACTTAAAAAAAGGTTTTGGGGGATGTGGGTGACCGAGAAATGGGGTTTGCTTTTTTGGGGTACTTTCTATAACAAGAGTGCTGTATCGAGGTGATAAGTACTGTAGGAGCAAGTGCTTAGCTATACGGATAGAGAATAATCTACTTGGGAGTCAAGTAGAGATCATTTATAGTTGTAGGATACACTAAATAGAACAGTAGTACACTTTGAGGAAGGTAGTTTTAAGGGAAAATTTGAAGAGTGAACTTTAGGTAGCCCTAATAGTTTAAATCTGCTTAACCGTAGCTGCCCTAGTGTGCAGCTCCATTTATAGCAGGGGCTGGAAAAACAGGAAATGACCCAAAATGGCCAACAAATTACAAGTTGCTGCTTCTAACCACTCCTCTGAGGACAAACAAGCAGCTCAGTACTCCCCACTCCCACTGGTGAGTAAAGAAACTACCTCTGGCCACACAAGAAAATGGAGGAACACAGAAACCAAATACAAAGCTCAGGGATCAGCAAAATCTGATCACTGGAACAACTAGCAAGTAAAGTTTAGGAAAGGAGAAATATTTTTTTGTTTTTTTTTTTTTCAAACAGACAGGAAGAAGTGGGCCAAGGTGTTAATTTTTAGTTTTTCTAAAGAAATTTTTATTTATTTACTTATGTATTTTTTTATTATTTTTTATTTATATGATACTAATTTTTCATATATATGATACTAATTTATATAGTTATGTAGAATACTGTGGTTAACATTGATTACTGTGTCTTTAAGAAATTCAAAAATTTATGGTGCCAAAAAGTGCATATAAACTGTCTTTTTTAAAATGGTGATTAGTTCTGAAGAAGCTCAACTTGTGTGAGTGAAAGCGCTAAACTGTTATTGGATTAAACACGTTTTTATTTTTACCAACGTTTCATTGCAGTGTATTTAGTTATCGCTCTCTCAGCTTTTTATTGGAATTGTTTGCCTGCCAAGACCTGAGGGTTTTTTTCAGTGTGGTTTTTGGTTACGGAGTTTTTCTAAAGCTAAACTAGTTTTATGTGTTAGAATTTTGTTGTATTTATTGTTTAATACTTCTACTTTCTCTTTCATCTCCAAATGATTTTGATTTTTTCAGCTTTTACTGACAAAAGTTTGGATTGTAGATCTAATAATTCAGAATCCCATTCTCTGATTGTTGTATACCGGGTTAGGGTTTTACCATATATGTAAGCTTTTAATAAGTCCCATATTATTATTTTATTTATCTCTATGGTGTAATTAATATCTAAGAAGAAGTGCAATTCAGATAATAACCAGGGTTTGAACTTTTTAATTTTAGTTATATATGCTGGAATTCTGGAGTTAAAGATTCATGGTTTGTACCCATTTTGAAGTTTTAGTATCAATGAATTGTGGTCTGAAAAGGAGCAGGGAGTGATTGAGAAATTAATGATTTTAGAGTGTAAGTCATGGGCAGCAAATATTTTATCTGTTCTAGTTTAGGTACCAAATATGTGATCTTGATTGGAAAACAACAAAGATTTATCTTCTTTAAATTTGAAAGTATCTACAAGATGAAATGATTCTACCCACTTGTTTAAAGCTTTTGATACAGCAGATATACACAGCAGTCTTTTATTTGTAGTTTCAGAAATATCAAATATACAGTTAAAATATCCTCCTAATATTAAGTTGCCTTTATAATTATTGGAAATGAAATCCAAGTGTTTTTTAACAGTTCCTGATCCAATTCCTTGGAACCAGTATAGATTGTCTAAGGTCCATATTCTGTTAATATATTTAACTATTACTAATGTCACAAAGGCCTTCTTTATCTTCATACTTCTAAATGATTTCTGGGTTAATCACATTTGTTTTCCATAAAATCGTTACCCCTTTTGTCTTTGTCTTATAAGTGGATTGCGCCAATATCATATATTCCTTAGGATTCTATTTGTAATTGTCATTTGTTTTGAAATGAGTTTCTTGAAGGAAGACAATGTGCGCTTTGTTCAGTTTTAAATATTTCAGTAGACTTGATTTCTTGTTAGCATTGTTTAAGCCACTGGTATTTAAAGATAATAAAGTTAAATCCAGTGTTCACCTTTGTGAAGAATTACTGGACTCTTTGAACATTCTGAATAAATCATTACTGTTTCTCAGCTGTTTAAGAAACCCTCCTTTTTTAAAAATAAAAACAGATGACAAGTGATGTACTACATTAGTTGATACTTTGAGAGATGTAGTTGTAGGAGTTATTTTTTGGGACAGCTATCTAGGAATCAGTTTTTTGTTTCTTCTTTCTAGCATCAGTCCAAGGATTTGTTTCTTTTATTTTTTAAGAATAGGGGCCATCCATTCCATTTCTTCTGGGATAGGCACTATGTTGTTGTTTTTGATGAAAATAGTAGCTTCTTCTAAGTCATTAAAGGTTCTTATCTCATTGGCAAGAAGTATTTTTATCTTGGCTGGAAAGGGCAGCTGTGCTTTAATGTTGTTTTGTGTCAACAGTTTTATTATTGGCCAGACTTTTTTCCTTTGTTCTAGTATTCGGGAAGAATAATCATTGTCAAACCTTATCAGGCTTTGATTGTATTTTAAGGGTGAGTTTCTCCAAGCAGATTTTAATATTAGATGTTCATGTTTCACTGTTGCAGTCATTACATTTGGGTTATCTGCTTGCAGGTTGCCCTCAGTCAGCCTGATTAACAAAGTCTTGGGTCCTGCGTCGGTTGCTGTCCCTTCTTCCATGACATCAGGTTGTCAGGGGTATAAAACATGCAGCCGATGCCATTACATCAGTCTTTCTTGCAGTGAGGTGCCTGAAACAGAAGCAGTTCGCAAGTGCCGGTCGGCCGACTCCTGAAATTTTTGTTTTTGAGTTTCAGAACCAAAGTCTTCAACTAAAGCTAAGTATACTGTAGGGGAAACTTTTTCTTGCTCCTTACCAATGTCAGTAAAAGTTAATAATTGCATTACTTGTGGAAAGGAAATACCTCATAAAGATTTTCATTCGTACTGTATTCCTTGCCTAGGCCCTGACTACGACGTACCTTGCTGTTGGTTTTGCGCTTTATTTAATCAGCGCACTATCCACCGTCGGTATAATTTCGCCTCTAAAAATTTCGGTTCTCACTTTAATTATCCAGAAATGTTGTCGGATAGCCATCCGACTACTGGGATTCTGAAAAAACGCAAAGATAAAGACAGAGACAGGCCGCCGAGGTCCAAACTGCCGACGACGCTTCTCCAAAGCCAGTCGCCAGTTCGCCAGTACTCAGTGAGGTGCTTTCGCAGCCTTTGATACCTACTACATCTGATTCACAGGCCTCTACTGAGACCCATTTGGAGTCCGGTATGCCGCGAGATGCTTCAACTATGGAACCTGCAGATGTCTCTACCTTGGATGGGTCCGGAGCCGCTGTGCAGGCACTGGCTTCTGAGGGTGTATTCAGGCCTACGGACTTGCATATTAAATTGACGCCTCCTTCATTACTTAGGCCTAAATCTCGATCCATGTCTAAAAAAATGATGCTCAGGCCTCTATGCCTAAAAAACAAATGATAAGAATGGCTGAAGATCTAATAACTCTAATCAGGGGTAGCCAACCCCCCCTCCCTTCTAAGAGGCATCGGACTGAGGTTGATTATGAATCTTCTGATCAGGATTCTGTTTTTTCTGACTCTTGTGATGATCTGGATTTGCCCTTACCTACTTATGAGGATTTGGATGCAGAGGACTCTATTCCCTCTGCTTCCCCTCCTGAGGATTTTTCTTTTGGGGAAACCTTACGTACTCTAAGGGAGCATTTCCACTGGGAAAGCCAGGATTTTTCTGATTCAAAAATGAGGCTTAGGGATTTCTTTCTCCTACCTCAGCATAGGCCTTTAGCTATTCCTCCTGTACTAGACATTGTTGATGATGCTTTCTCGAAATCTAGTTTGGCCCCTGATTCCCTGCCTCCTGTTCCCAGAAAACCTGACAGATACTACAGGGTCCCTGAGTCCTACATGTTCCTTTTCAAAAATCCTATTGCAGATCCAGAGACTATTTCACAGGGGCCCAAGGGCATTAAGGCTTCTACTGCTAAAAATCCTACCCCTTCTAATAGAGACTCCAGGGCGCTGGATAGATGGGGTAAGAAGGTTTACACTTCTGCAACCTTGGCCATTAGGGCTTTAAACTGCCAGTTTCATATGTTAAAATATCAGCAACATGTTATTGGACTGTTTAAACAGAAAATGATGTTAATTCCTGACTGTATGGAAAATAAAGAATTACAGGATTTAATGCATTCTGACGAAAAAGGTGGAAAACATACTTTGCAATGTGGTTTTGATTCATTATAGGCCTCTTGCAGGGCTGCTATTGCTGGGTCTGTGCTCAGAAGGCATGCTTGGCGTAAGGAGCAATCTTTGCCTGATCATGTTAAGGCTAAATTGTTGGATGCTCCGTTAAATCAGGACCGCCTGTTTGGCAACAAGGCTGAGGAAGTTCTTAAAAAGATGGAAGATAAAGCTAAATTGGCAACAAGGCTGAGGAAGTTCTTAAAAAGATGGAAGATAAAGCTAAATCTATGCAAACTGTTAACGATTTTTTACAAGTTCAGCCTCCTAGATTTAGTAGGCACTGGTCCTCCAAGAATTGGTCCTTTCCAGCCCCTTCCAGGTCTTCTCAAGCCAAACCCAGACACAACAAAAACCCCAGGTTTCAGTCCCAGGGGACTCACAGAACTAAGTAGTGGGGGGCCTCCACTTCCAGGTCTGGGAATAATAAGACTTCCCCTATGGTAAACTGTCTCAATGACTTCCTTTTAAAATTTCCAAGCACTTATCAACTGACTGCCCCTTTGGGGGGAAAGATTGCTCTTCATGCAAAGAATTGGGAACTCCTTACCCAGGACAAATGGGTTTTAAATATAGTGTCCCAGGGATACAGATTTCACTTCCATACGTTGCCACCACCAAGTGGATGGCCGGACCTACCCCCAAATCAGTGGGCAGAGGCCCAAAAACAAGTACTTTCTCTCTTAAGGATGGGGGTTATTCAGCTGGTACCAGAAGAGGAAAAGGGAAAAGGTTTCTACTCAAGACTTTTCCTGGTACCCAGAAAAGGCAATTCATGGTGTCCTATTCTGGACCTGTTTACTCTAAACACCTTTTTTGGAGATTCCAAAATTCAAGATGCTGACTCTTCACCAATTACTTCCTATGCTAGGCAGAGATGCCTGGTTGGCAACACTAGATTTAAAAGAAGCATACCTGCACATCCCAATCAGGGAATCTTGCAGAAGATACCTACGCTTCAAAGCAGGCTACACACACTATCAGTTCTCTGCACTGCCCTTTGGCTTATCTAGTGTGCCCAGGGTATTCACAAAGCGCCTAGCTCCAGTTATTGCATTTTGAAGGCAAAGAAATATTCAAATATACCCATGCCTGGTCGATTGTCTAATTCAGGCAGAAAGCCAGGACATACTTTTGATTGATCTGGCCTTTGTAAAAATGGTTCTAACTTGTCTGGGGTACACCATAAATGAAAAGAAATCACACCTGGTACCCTGTCAACAAATTATATTCCTGGGAGCAAGCTTGAATACAACTTCCCAGATGGCTTACCACGCCAGAAAAGCAAATTCATTCGACAACCTACTTCAAACAAGTGTCCACAAAAACCTTGCTATCTGCAAGACAAATACTGCAAGCCTTGGGGTTCTTGGCCTCCTGCATTCTTCTAATTCCATATGCAAGACTGCATGTGAGGAAACTACAGTGGTATCTAAAAATCCTATGGTGTCAACATTCTCAAGACCTAGAAACAATGATTCCTATCATACCTTGCTTACACCTAGACTTCCTTTGGTGGGCAGAGGCCTGCCACCAAAACAAGGGACTACCTTTCACACCACCCCCTGCCGCCCAAACCCTAACAACAGATGCATCAGACAATGCATGGGGGGGGGCTCACCTGGCAGGGAAGTGCATTCAAGGCAAATGGAACCCAAGTCAAATGCACCTGTATATCCATCAAAAAGAAATGTTAGCTGTACAGAATGCTGTGACAACCTTCAAGGATTTAATTCTTCCAGAACAACTAATGGTAAAGACAGACAACACCATTGTTATGTGGTACATAAAGAAGCAGGGGGGAGTACACATTCTTACTCCCTCTGCAGTCTAGTCATGGCATTGTGGAACACAACCTTGAGCTACCAAGTGCACCTACAAGCTCAATTCCTGCCAGGAAACTTAAATACACTGGCAGACAGACTAAGCAGAAACCTCATGGACCCACACGAGTGGAAACTGGAACCAAGGATTTTCAACATGTTGACAAGCAAATGGGGGAGCCCAGATATAGACCTGTTTGCCTCTCCCCAGAATTACCAATTGGACAAATTTTGCACAAGGACTCCCCACAAACAAGCCTGGAAAGTGGATGCTCTGTCCTTCAGCTGGAAAAACCTATCAGTCTATGCCTTCCCCCCTCTGCCTCTGCTCTCCAAAGTACTACTAAAAATCAAACATCACAAACCAAGGACGATTTTGATTGCTCCAGACTGGCCACGCCAACACTGGCATCCCCTCTGCGCAGTGTGTCACGGTTATTTCCATGGCACCTGCCTCAGACTTCTTCCCATCTGTCTCAGCAGGAGAACCAGATTCTGCACCCTCAGCTTCCAACACTGAACCTTGCAATTTGGCTAATTACTTAATCTCTCCTTTACCATCCCTCAGCAAACCTGTGATGTATATAATTTTAGAGGTGAGGAGGCCTAGTACTAGAAAATATTATTTTGAAAAATGGAAAAGATTCTGTGCCTGGAACCAATCTCAAGGAATGAGCACAGCAGTGCCCAATTTACCTGAGATTTTACAATACTTAACTGAGATGCTTCACAAGGGCCTGTCTTTTTCCTCCATTAAAATCCACGCCTCAGCCATTTCAGCTCATTATAACACAGAACCTTCCCTCTTCTCTCTTCCACTGCTCAAGCAGTTCCTCAGATGGGCCAAAAATTTGAGACCACCCAGGAGAGCTCCAACCCCAGCCTGGGACCTTAACTTTGTCTTGGAGAAACTCACTCTACCTCCTTTCGAGCCATCTGCTACTGCAGACTTAAAATTTCTTTCTTGGAAAACAGCTTTCCTTTTAGCAATCACTTCAGCTAGAAGGGTATCTGAATTACAGGCCCTTATTGCAGTGGAGCTTTTCATCATTTTTCATGTGGACATGGTGTCCCTCAGAACCAATCCATCCTTCATGCCCAAGGTGGTATCCAGTGTGGCTCTTAATCAGTCCATTCATTTGCCAACCTTCTTTCCCAATCCACAGAATAAAGGGGAATGGATACTGCATTCCTTAGATGTGCACAGACAACTTAGATTCTACTAGGACAGGACTAAACCTCAAAGAAAATCTGAACAACTGTTGGTGGCATTTGCTGCAGGGGCAGAGGGGAAGACTATTTCAAAGCAAACCATTTCTAAATAGATAAGCCATTGCATTCATTTCTGCTATAAGCACCATGGAAAACCTATCCCCCAGGGGATCAAACCTCACTCCACCAGGGCTACATCTACCTCTACAGCCTTTCTCAGAGGCGTCCCTACCAGGGACATCCTAGAAGCTGCTACCTGGAGTTCTGTACATACTTTCACCAAGCATTATCATTTGCCAATTTTCTCTAAATCCAGAACTGGCTTTGCCACTGCAGTTTTACAGGGCCTTATAGCTGGCCCTAATGCTATCTAAATTCCTCCTCCCAAGCATAGCTTTGGGAATCTACCCAAATGTAATGACTGCAACAGTGAAACACAAAAAACATAGTACAGTTGTGTACACTTACCATAAATGCAGATGTTCGAGTGTATTCACTGTTGCAGTCCTGGTTACCTTCCCTCCAGCCCCCCTAACTTCTTTTGGCTATACCTCTACTTTCCTTTACTATGCTTAAAAGCCTTTTTGGTGTATTTGCTTTTTTGTTGGAGGTATATCTTTGTGCTTGTATGTTTAATTGCTTCCCATTAGGGGGGCACCTGACATCTGGGGCATGATAAACTGATGTAATGACGTTGGCTGCATGTTTTATACCCCTGATGACCTGACGTCATGGAAGAAGGGACAGCAACTGACGCAGGACCCAAGACTTTGTTAATCAGGCTGACTGAGGGCAACCTGCAAGCAGATAACCCAAATGTAATGACTGCAACAGTGAATACACTCAAACATCTACATTTATGGTAAGTGTACACAACTGTACTTTCCTTGCCCAGAAATGAAAGAAATTTTATAACTATGGATCTAGGTGGAGTATTTGTTGAGTTAGAAGCAGGTTTCCTCAGTCCTCTTTGCGCTCTTTCAATCCCAAATGAAAATCCCTCTTTCAAGTCTAAAATAATATCTTCTTCAGTGTTTTCATGTCGACCAAAGACGCTTATGTTGTTTCTCCTTTCCCTGTTTTCTAAGTCCTCTATTTTGTTACACAGCCATGTATTCTGTTTAAGCAGAAATTCTTTTTGAAATTCCTGTTTGAGTCTCCCTTCAATGTCATTTAGAGAAGTCCCTATATTTGATATTTTTGTAAGGTGTTGCTGTAATAGTTCCTTAAGAGTATCAGTCTGTTTTTGAGAATTTAATTTGAGGTTTTCTAAGTCATTTTTAAAGCCATCCATCTTCAAAGATAGTTCCTGTAAGGTAGATGTCATCAATTGCAGTTCTTTTTTCAAAGTAGCATCTGGATGAGAATTCCTTGAATTGTTCATATTCAGTTTCTCAATATATCTCCAAGTTACTTGACAGGACAATTTTTGTATATCTCCACCAAAATTGATATTTATGTAGTTTAGTAGTTTATCTATAGGTTTATGATGTCTTAAACTTGAAAATAATAAAATTTCCTATATTATTATACTAGTATATGGAGCTCGCAAAATTCACTGCTCTCTGTTAGCCATCTAGGCTCCGGCCCCCCACACACACATATTTGTGTGTGTGTGTGTGTGTGTGTGTGTGTGTGTGTGTGTGTGTGTGTATATATATATATATATATATATATATATATATATATATATATATATATATATATATATGTATACACAAATTTATTTTTGGGATCATCCAGAAAAAAAGATAAACAAAGAAAATATTGCTATAGAAGGTGCTGATAATTAATAATTTTGAAAAAAAGCAGATTTGTACTTTTAGACAGAAAAGAGGAAGAAGGAGAAGAAGAACAACAAAATAATGAAAAAACAATTGGTGAGAGTCTTAGGAGAAGGAAAAAAAATAAGAGCTGGAAATAAAATGCATGCAGTAAAATAAAAATGATGATATAATTTTAGCATTAAATGTGAATAGCATTAGAAATTATATAAGATGTTTGGTGGTGGTGGAATGGTGTAAAAATAAAAACTGATTTGTTTGCTTACTAGATACCAGATATAACATGGATAGGAAAAAAAAAAAGAAAACAGGTAACGTGGGAGTGCAGATTTTTTGATCAGAAGGAAATCAGAAATAAAAATTAAGTAATAAGAATTGTAGTTATGACAATAGTATTACCAGGAAGGGTAATGATGTGTGATATTAGAATTAGGCACGATGTATATGATTAATAGTTATTTATGTATGTGTGTTCATATGATGGAAAGAAAACAGTTGTTTGAAATAATTAAACAATTTGTATTAGTGAATATGTGAATAGTGATAGTAAGAAATTTTTTTCTGTAACCTGAAAGAAAAAAAGGAAAATAACACATGATATTATGATGTTAAGAGAATGAATAAAACGTGGAAATTTAAATGAGGAATGAACAGAAAATGGATATAAGAAAGGGAAATTTTTAAGACTGAAATTGATTTTAAAATTTACTCTAAATACATGGAAGAAGTAATTGAAGGAGTACAGACAGCAGGGTTTTCAGATCATAGAGCAGTATGGGCTAGGATAGGGTGGTGGGAAACGGAATTAAGACAAAAATGCATAGTTTAGAAATGAGGAAGAGATAAAGATTATGGAAAGGTCATATGACAATGAGACCATTTAATAAAAATTGGACACAATGGGAAGTAGTGTATAAGCAGAATTACAAAAATAGAAGTAGAGAGAAAAATAAAAAACAAATAGGAAGTAATATAATGATATCATACAAATCTACGAGAAACATATCTAACAAGGAAGTAAAACAGTAAGGGAAATAGACATGTATGACAAGAAAAGAGAAAGTAAAATAATGTTATATATGCAAAGATTTTTTCTGGAAGGAAAGAAAGAGAATATTCCTCCTTATTTAGGAAACACCTCACAGCAAGAGGTTCTCCTGTTCGATTCTCGGCTGGAGTGCCTTCTGTGTGGAGTCTGCATGTCCTCATCGTGGTCAAGTGGCCTCCTAAAGACATGCGTGAATGGGCATGCCTTCGCTGAAGTTTGGTCGTCGAGCTGGCAACTCGGCACCATAAAAATCTACTGCCAATCATTAGTGGACTGGAGTTCCGCTGTGGTGACCCCTAACCGGGAAAAGCCGAAAAGACAAACAACAACAACAAGTAAAAATAAGAGAACAAAAGATGGATGTTATATTAGATAGTGAAGGGGACAAAAATACAAAGTATAAGATATTATGGAGGTGGTGGGGAAATTTTTAGAAAAATGTATGAAACAAGAAATGAATGGAAAGATAAATTGAAGATGAAAATATATATATATTTGAATAAAGAGGGTTTTTAGAAAATGATAAACAACAGAGGACATAAAGAAGATAGTAAAAGAATGTAAGAATGAATCAGCACCGGGATTGTATGGCCTAAGTTATGAGTATTATAAGGAAATAAATAAGCATGAAAGAGAAATAGTTTTAAAAATATTAAATTAATGTATGATAGAATGTATAATGGAAGAAGATGTGGTGGAATGAAAAAAAAATATATGGAAAAAGGATGAAAGAAAAGATAAAAATTATAGGGCCATTACGTTAGGTAATACTGACAAAATATTTTTAAAAATACTACAAAAAAGATGGAGAAAGTATAGGATGAGGTAGTAAGACAAGGGGGTTAGGGTATAAAAGGAAGAGAGGTGAAAGGATGTTAATTATAGTTAAGCAAATAATAGATGTGATATAGTTAAAGTTTTTGATAATGTAAGCCATGAAGCAATGGTGGTAGATTTTAGAGACGTATGGTATAGGAGAGAAGTATTAATATAATAAAGACATTATGAAAAGCCATAGGTACAGATTATAATAAATGGATGGATGGGAAAAATAAGTACTAAGAGAGGAGTAAAGCAAGGGTGCCCGATGAGTATGTGTTTATTTGTATTAGTAATAAATGCAGTAGTACAGACATGTATGTATGAAATGAAAGAGGCAATATGGGAGATGGAAGAAAATGTTATATTACCAGCAGGTATGAGATATGCATGTGATTTAGTTTTAATACAAAAAACAAGGGATATATAAGTGACATAATAAGAATTGAAAAATAGTTTAAAACAATTGGTTTGCAATTAAATAAAATGAAGTGTAAGAAATTTGGAGTGATAAAAAGTGAAATATATTTCAAAAGGATGGAAATAATGGTTTTGAGAAAGAAATTTGGTGAGTATAAAAAAGTAAATGCAGAGAGATATGGAACAAATAAAAAAATGGTTTGGTGGAAAAAGTTTTTATTTAAGACATATATGTTGAATACCTATGTTTTTGAAAAAAAACATATTTAGGGGAATACATATTTTCCCAAATGAATGGAAAATGAGTTACTGGAGATTTTTTTTAGTTTAATTTGAGGTCCTAGGTTGAATTCAGTGAAAAGAGAGATACTTTATAATAAAAATGAAAAAGGTGGTTTGAATTTTAAAAATGTAATGGTTCAGTCAATGCATTTATTTTGGGTAATGAGAAAGGTAAAAAAAGAAATTTAGGTTTAGGTTTATAGTAGGCTAACTGCCCTTAAAGGCTATTTTAAGCCTAGCCAATTATCCAATATAGGTTCATACTAAGCTAACTGCCCTTGCGAGCTATTTTAAGCCTAGCCAATTGTCCCTTATGAGACTCAAACCCTGCACCTTGTGTTTGCAAGGCAAACACCTTAACCATAAGGCCACCCTCCCAACTAAGATGTTATATGAAAAGAATAAAATTGTATTGGCCGAAAAAGAGTGAGTGGTAGTGAGGAACTGACACAAACTCATTCATCCTGAGAGAGCAATGTTGGCCTGGATTCTGCTTTGATCTCCTCATTCCGACTTTCCCTATCCACAAATACCCTTCCCTCATAATTTAAGCTGTTAACCTGCTCCACTGTTTTCTATCTCACTTCTCAACTTCTTTATATGTCCACATTTGCGACTATTACAACTATCCTACTGTACTCAATTACATCTTGTGTGCCTTCAGTTTTATATTCCATTCCCCTGTTATTTGCTGAAGGCCTTGTTTAGAGTCCATCTGTCATGCCACATCAACTTTATACAGCAGCTTTATTGATCTGTCCCCTCCAACCTGATTGTTAATGTATTCCATCACCAGTATGAACAGCTGAGAACTGAACCCTGATACACACCCACTCCCAATGGGAACACCTCTGTCAGTCTGAACACTGTTCATATTTTGTCATTGTGTCCTTTTACATAGTCTACAATAATTTCAACAGTGTTTCTGAGACTTCAAGCCATCACAGGGCTGTTCACATCAACTTTCTTGGGACCATTCCACATACAGATGTGCTCGTGTTCACCCTCACCCCCATACACATGTACAAGTAAACACACACACACATAGCCAGGGATATCCACTTTGCTCTGCCAAGCTGCATCAACACAATAATCCACTGGGTGAATGTCTTCAGAGGAATGCATGCATGCATTGATGGGAGAAGGCATAGCAGGCCCTAATAATTGCAAGCTGACACATGAGCTTCCTGGGGGAGGGACTTAGGTCCCTAAAGCTGAAACCCCATATGGCTGCTTGGCTTATAGCCTCCTGCAATCAGCAACCACCCTGACAGAAATGAATAGGCTGATTAGATCACAGGAGGGCTGCCAGTTGGCAAGTACTGGTGAATGAAACAGAAAAAAAAATTGCAAACATACAAACACACATGCAGTGAGAATTTAATCAAATTACCCATATTACAAAATTGTGCTTCTAACTGAACCAGTATTCCCACAGATGTTTTCTTCTGTTCTGTTGATGAAAATATCAGGGGCTAAAATTTCCACTTAGAAGATTGTGTGTGTGCAATACACAAAAAAGTTGGTAAGGCCAAAGCAAGATACTTAGATTGTCTTTATGTTCTCGACTACATTTCTACTTATCAGTTTGTACTGTGAAGGTATATCCTTCAGACTATTGGAATTCCTAAACCTTAAGATAGGAACTAGCTACTTAAGAACATATAGTCTTAGTTGCCAGTGACTGTATGATACATAGGGATAAAACGAAAAAGCCAAGGAAAACGTTGCACCAGGCGAATAGCAGAATAGCAAAATGGTAATCCACTCGCTGCTAGACACAATGTCAGGTGAAATAAATTCAGCAACAGTTCGTAATTATAACGTTAGAGCTTTTATTACACACAAGCACTTTCGGAGAGAATTCTATCTCTCCTTCTTCAGACTAAAGTGAAACAGTCAGATTTTACAGCATCCCCATTAAATAGGGTGCAAATTAGACAATCAATTAACAACTTATAATTTTAATTAACTAAAATACATACTCATTTGTTTATGTGTTAAAAACACTTAAAACCCAGTTGCTAAAAGTCCAACATGCTTCACTGCTTTAAGAACATGATTTTTTAAAAACATAAATTTTAAAACAATAATAATTTATTCGATACTCACAACTCTTTCATTTATCAAGTGTTCATACATATTTATAAATGCTACACAATACCAAGTTCAGGCTTATAACCTTAGTGTATTCTTAAGGGTAAATAAACAGACGCTATTTAAATTATTGTAGCTATAATGGTAGCAATATTTCTTAGTTGTTGTCCATGATGTTAACTAAACCAAATCTAAGCGTCTATACCTTGTTTCCCTTATTGCACTTATAACTGTAATTTTAGCGTCCTGAAAGGGCTATTAGCTCTTTTACCATCTAGGTGATTAAGAATATGTTTACTGTGTATGTGTTTTTATGGACATGGTTTATTAAAATTAATATAAACCTAATTTCTAACTTTTTACTTATATTTAATCAGACTATTATGCCCATGCAGGAAAGCCCGTAGGTGGTTGTATAGCCCCTCATTATAATCCACCCAAAACCTTTCTGCACAGACTAAACATGAAAAATAAGACTCGAAAATCAAAAATGTCCCAAACCAAATGCTTATCAAAAAAGGTTATGATGACACCAAATAACAAATGAACTTATAATACAGTGTCCAATCATAGGTTAAATAAAATATCTATATGCATTGTAAAGATGTTCCATAAACTACTAGAAGCAAAAAGCCAACACGGGCACAACAAAGAAAACAGAAAGAAGAAGAAGAGAGGCAATAAACTGTAGAAACAGATATAGAATATGTACATGTCATAATCTCTACAGAATTGAGCCTTATCTTTTAAGTGTCAGTAATTTTAAAATACAGGTGAGCGATATCGCTTCATTTAGGCCTGGATACGTGTGTGCGGCTGTCCTCAGCTGCCATAGCAGTTCTTCTTTTTCTAGTAACAATTGCCATGGCCCTGAGTTAGCTTGTGCCTTAATTTGCTTCAAAACCATAAAGTTGAAATTATGTTCATTGTTATGAATAATGTGGCGAGCTAATGCGTTGTTAATGTCGTTCTTAGAAATGGCGTACAGATGCTCATACACTCTTTTGTGCAATGCCCTCTCAGTCTTTCCTATGTAGAAAGCCGGGCATTGCTTACAGCTTGCCACATAAACCACAGCTTTGGAAGAGCAGCTGAAATTGCCCATTAATCTATATTTCACATTGTTTATTATAACGTAACTGCCCTCCTGAATAAATTTACATTGATTGCAAAACCCGCACTTAGTCATGCCTTTCACCCTGTTAAAAGTAGTGTGTCTGTTCCTTTCCAATAGTGCTTTTAAGTTAAATCCTTTCCTAAAAGTTATACTAGGTGTTGTTCCAAGTAGTTGGTGCAAATTTGTGTCTTCCATTATATTTGCCCAATTTTTCTGTAGGATTTTCCTTATGTAATGGTGGTCGATGGAAAATGTGCACAAAAACCTAACTCCCATATCAGGTTCGTTGCCTATTCTGTTCCTATTTACAATCATGTCTTGGTTAGCTATTAAGTTCAATCCTTTTCCATTAAGAATGGGCTTAAAATGGCCAGATTCCCTTTTAAATCTAACCTCAGATGAAATCTCCAAAATGAGTGAATCAGGATATCCTCTATTCAAAAACATACTGATCAAGTTACTACACTCCTTATGGAAATCCTCGTCTTTGGTGATCATCCGTGCCGCCCTCACCATCTGCCCCTTCACTACCGCTTTTTTCTGATGGATGGGGTGGCAACTACCAAAGTGGAGAAACCCATTGGAGTAGGTGGGCTTTCTGTAAATGTTACTAATGAACATGGAAGCCTCATTGTCTTTAGTCAGATTTATGTCTAAAAAGCTGATTTCTGTGTTATTCACTTCAAATGTGAAATCTAAAAAGTCAGTCATGGTTTTGATGTTGTCTATAAATGTGGCCACCATCTCCAGGGGGCCTCTCCATAACATGAACATGTCCGTCCTGGTACCTTGTGTACCAGGCGACATGCTCCTTGAATAACAAATTGTTGAACAACAATGTGTTTTCCCATTGTGCCATTACACAATTAGCAAAAGAACCCCCACAAGGTGAACCCATTGCTACCCCAGAAGCTTGTCTATAGACCAAATTATCAAAACTGAAGAAGTTGTATTTTAACACTAGTTCTAATAAGGTCTCAGTTGTGTAGATAGTGTTTTGTTCCACATTTCTTGACTCAAGGAACTCCCTCACCCAATCCAACCCTACCTGCTGTGGAATAACAGTATAAAGTTCCTTCACGTCCACAGTCAAAAAACTTAAGTTAGGGTCAAAGGGTATTCTGTTGATGTTCTCTAGGAAGCTCCACGAGTCCTTACAAATCTGATTTTCCTTTTCTATATATGGTTTCAGAACACTGTCTACATATTTGGCACAGGCCACCAAAATAGACCCCTACCATCAACTATAGGTCTAAATGGGGGTTATAGATGGATTTATGAATTTTGGGGTTTCAAGAACGAGGGCATTCTCGAGCTACAACACTAAGATAGGAATGGGTATGTGTGTCAATGAAATCTTCCAGGAACAGATCTTCAAGCGTGGACCTAACCTTATTGTATGCTATGTTAACCTCATTAGTGCTAGTTTTTCATATGGGCCATTGTTCAAGTGGATAGTAAGTTTGTTGATATAGTCCACTTGATTCATGAAAATGAGCCCAGTACCCTTATCGGGTTTCATGACCCTAATATTACAATCCTGTAATAGTTTAATAAAATCACGTTCTTCAGATGTTATGTTAAGGCTGTGTTTATATTTGTTGTTAAATGAATTTATAGCCAAGAATCTTAAATCTAGTTCACAGGATTTTTCAAAAGTTTTAAGATTACCTACTAATGGCGGGTTGAATAAACTAGCTATTCTAAACGGTCTAATGAGTGAAGAATTCTTGCCTAATATAGTCAACAGATTTAATTTACGAACATATAATTTCAGGTCTACAAGTGTTTTAACCAGGTCCATGCGGGTGTCAGGGACAAAGGACAGTCCTTTTGAAAAAAAGTCAGCCATAGCAGTAGTAATGTTGAGGGTGGTGTAATTAAAAATCTTAAAATCACCCTCATTACTGCAAACAATCACCGGCTGACTAAACCCCTTAATCATTTGTTGTTCTGGTTCTGTTTGTTCCTCAAAGTCATTCTGTTGGTGTTCGACCTCAGGTTCCTCTGCCGGAAATTCTGGGCCTGCCCAAAACCCTGTTGATGTTCTACCCGTGCCTGTCCTGCCCCAATAGCAGTACCACCCTGCTTCCATCCGTTAACCTTGACATTGCCAATAGGTACATGATTTTGTTGTTGGTTGTTGTCAAGCTCAGCTTCCTTCTTCGTCACTAAGGGGATCATTGTTGTTATACCCTTCTTCCAGAAAATTATCCAACTGGTACATGTCATTGCTTTTATTACCTACATTTTCTTATTTAAATTAGGCAGAGCCCCCCTAGGCTTGTTACTGGATAAGTTAACTTGTGGGGGTTTTGGGTAGGCTTTGCTGTCAGCATATTGTTTCATGTCTCTAGTAATTTTCTTTCTCTTGTTGTCACACAATTTATTGATAGTGGCATCAATGCTGGAAAACACACGAGAATAATCATATTTATAACGCAAGAAATCATAGTTACTTTTGATATCATTTTCCAAGCTAGCCAATTCATTTCTATAAACTTCCACCTGTTGTGTGTAATGGTCAATTAGTATAGTTATGTATTCAAAGCTATGCTGATCGAATAAAGTCAAAAGTTTTTTGTGAAAATCCGATCCATCCTCAAGGCCCACAGGAAACCTCCATTGCCTCAACCCCTTGGGGACTATTCTCTTGTCCAAACATTCAGTTAGGTAGGAGATTTCAAGCTGTAGCTTTTTGCATCTAAATAGCTTGTAGTCGAAATCCCCAATAAGTTCTGCAATATTGTTAATGTTAGCCTCCTCAATGCTTTCTGTATTAACTGCCCCTGTTCCTGTATTATCAGGGACTGAGAAAAAGTTCTTTCTGTTTAAATATAACGATACCGTCGAATCGTTTAAAGAAATAACAGTACCTTGTGTTGCAGTGTTCCTCCATACTGTTGCATGCCCTTGTCCGGCAGGAATATTGCTTACATCCGATGGAACTGAACTAGTTGGTTGCTGGCTTCTAGTTCCCATGCTAAGAACCGGTATGCCTCCATCATTGCCAAGATTAGCGTCAACATCGTGCGTCACCTGGTGAACGTTTGCCCTTATGTTAAGAGCATTATCAAGTATGTCCATTCGTTGCGTAAACATATCCATTCTTCCCATAAGCATGTGAATGAGAGTTGTGAGATCCCCGTCAGCTTTCGCCTCAACGTCATTTAAATGGACATCCGGACTGTTGCTTGAATCACCTCCGTCTTGGGAGAAAAGTGAACCCTGCGAGGCAGCGTTTCCCTCGTTGGCCATAACAAACAAGTGTTCCAAAAAAGCCAAACAAACTATGAAAAAACGAAAAAGCCAAGGAAAACGTTGCACCAGGCGAATAGCAGAATAGCAAAATGGTAATCCACTCGCTGCTAGACACAATGTCAGGTGAAATAAATTCAGCAACAGTTCGTAATTATAACGTTAGAGCTTTTATTACACACAAGCACTTTCGGAGAGAATTCTATCTCTCCTTCTTCAGACTAAAGTGAAACAGTCAGATTTTACAGCATCCCCATTAAATAGGGTGCAAATTAGACAATCAATTAACAACTTATAATTTTAATTAACTAAAATACATACTCATTTGTTTATGTGTTAAAAACACTTAAAACCCAGTTGCTAAAAGTCCAACATGCTTCACTGCTTTAAGAACATGATTTTTTAAAAACATAAATTTTAAAACAATAATAATTTATTCGATACTCACAACTCTTTCATTTATCAAGTGTTCATACATATTTATAAATGCTACACAATACCAAGTTCAGGCTTATAACCTTAGTGTATTCTTAAGGGTAAATAAACAGACGCTATTTAAATTATTGTAGCTATAATGGTAGCAATATTTCTTAGTTGTTGTCCATGATGTTAACTAAACCAAATCTAAGCGTCTATACCTTGTTTCCCTTATTGCACTTATAACTGTAATTTTAGCGTCCTGAAAGGGCTATTAGCTCTTTTACCATCTAGGTGATTAAGAATATGTTTACTGTGTATGTATGAACACTTGAAAGCAGTGAAGCATGTTGGACTTTTAGCAACTGGGTTTTAAGTGTTTTTAACACATAAACAAATGAGTATGTATTTTAGTTAATTAAAATTATAAGTTGTTAATTGATTGTCTAATTTGCACCCTATTTAATGGGGATGCTGTAAAATCTGACTGTTTCACTTTAGTCTGAAGAAGGAGAGATAGAATTCTCTCCGAAAGTGCTTGTGTGTAATAAAAGCTCTAACGTTATAATTACGAACTGTTGCTGAATTTATTTCACCTGACATTGTGTCTAGCAGCGAGTGGATTACCATTTTGCTATTCTGCTATTCGCCTGGTGCAACGTTTTCCTTGGCTTTTCGTTTTTTCATAGTTTGTTTGGCTTTTTTGGAACACTTGTTTGTTATGGCCAACGAGGGAAACGCTGCCTCGCAGGGTTCACTTTTCTCCCAAGACGGAGGTGATTCAAGCAACAGTCCGGATGTCCATTTAAATGACGTTGAGGCGAAAGCCGACGGGGATCTCACAACTCTCATTCACATGCTTATGGGAAGAATGGATATGTTTACGCAACGAATGGACATACTTGATAATGCTCTTAACATAAGGGCAAACGTTCACCAGGTGACGCACGATGTTGACGCTAATCTTGGCAATGATGGAGGCATACCGGTTCTTAGCATGGGAACTAGAAGCCAGCAACCAACTAGTTCAGTTCCATCGGATGTAAGCGATATTCCTGCCGGACAAGGGCATGCAACAGTATGGAGGAACACTGCAACACAAGGTACTGTTATTTCTTTAAACGATTCCGTCCCGACGGTATCGTTATATTTAAACAGAAAGAACTTTTTCTCAGTCCCTGACAATACAGGAACAGGGGCAGTTAATACAGAAAGCATTGAGGAGGCTAACATTAACAATATTGCAGAACTTATTGGGGATTTCGACTACAAGCTATTTAGATGCAAAAAGCTACAGCTTGAAATCTCCTACCTAACTGAATGTTTGGACAAGAGAATAGTCCCCAAGGGGTTGAGGCAATGGAGGTTTCCTGTGGGCCTTGAGGATGGATCGGATTTTCACAAAAAACTTTTGGCTTTATTCGATCAGCATAGCTTTGAATACATAACTATACTAATTGACCATTACACACAACAGGTGGAAGTTTATAGAAATGAATTGGCTAGCTTGGAAAATGATATCAAAAGTAACTATGATTTCTTGCGTTATAAATATGATTATTCTCGTGTGTTTTCCAGCATTGATGCCACTATCAATAAATTGTGTGACAACAAGAGAAAGAAAATTACTAGAGACATGAAACAATATGCTGACAGCAAAGCCTACCCAAAACCCCCACAAGTTAACTTATCCAGTAACAAGCCTAGGGGGGCTCTGCCTAATTTAAATAAGAAAAATGTAGGTAATAAAAGCAATGACATGTACCAGTTGGATAATTTTCTGGAAGAAGGGTATAACAACAATGATCCCCTTAGTGACGAAGAAGGGGAAGCTGAGCTTGACAACAACCAACAACAAAATCATGTACCTATTGGCAATGTCAAGGTTAACGGACGGAAGCAGGGTGGTACTGCTATTGGGGCAGGACAGGCACGGGTAGAACATCAACAGGGTTTTGGGCAGGCCCAGAATTTCCGGCAGAGGAACCTGAGGTCGAACACCAACAGAATGACTTTGAGGAACAAACAGAACCAGAACAACAAATGATTAAGGGGTTTAGTCAGCCGGTGATTGTTTGCAGTAATGAGGGTGATTTTAAGATTTTTAATTACACCACCCTCAACATTACTACTGCTATGGCTGACTTTTTTTCAAAAGGACTGTCCTTTGTCCCTGACACCCGCATGGACCTGGTTAAAACACTTGTAGACCTGAAATTATATGTTCGTAAATTAAATCTGTTGACTATATTAGGCAAGAATTCTTCACTCATTAGACCGTTTAGAATAGCTAGTTTATTCAACCCGCCATTAGTAGGTAATCTTAAAACTTTTGAAAAATCCTGTGAACTAGATTTAAGATTCTTGGCTATAAATTCATTTAACAACAAATATAAACACAGCCTTAACATAACATCTGAAGAACGTGATTTTATTAAACTATTACAGGATTGTAATATTAGGGTCATGAAACCCGATAAGGGTACTGGGCTCATTTTCATGAATCAAGTGGACTATATCAACAAACTTACTATCCACTTGAACAATGGCCCATATGAAAAAACTAGCACTAATGAGGTTAACATAGCATACAATAAGGTTAGGTCCACGCTTGAAGATCTGTTCCTGGAAGATTTCATTGACACACATACCCATTCCTATCTTAGTGTTGTAGCTCCGAGAATGCCCTCGTTCTTCGGAAACCCCAAAATTCATAAATCCATCTATAACCCCCCATTTAGACCTATAGTTGATGGTAGGGGGTCTATTTTGGTGGCCTGTGCCAAATATGTAGACAGTGTTCTGAAACCATATATAGAAAAGGAAAATCAGATTTGTAAGGACTCGTGGAGCTTCCTAGAGAACATCAACAGAATACCCTTTGACCCTAACTTAAGTTTTTTGACTGTGGACGTGAAGGAACTTTATACTGTTATTCCACAGCAGGTAGGGTTGGATTGGGTGAGGGAGTTCCTTGAGTCAAGAAA
Organism: Protopterus annectens; assembly: GCF_019279795.1. NCBI lineage: Eukaryota > Metazoa > Chordata > Ceratodontiformes > Protopteridae > Protopterus > Protopterus annectens. The sequence goes on along the minus strand of NC_056746.1, from coordinate 402,176,738 downwards.
TGTGGAACAAAACACTATCTACACAACTGAGACCTTATTAGAACTAGTGTTAAAATACAACTTCTTCAGTTTTGATAATTTGGTCTATAGACAAGCTTCTGGGGTAGCAATGGGTTCACCTTGTGGGGGTTCTTTTGCTAACTGTGTAATGGCACAATGGGAAAACACATTGTTGTTCAACAATTTGTTATTCAAGGAGCATGTCGCCTGGTACACAAGGTACCAGGACGACATGTTCATGTTATGGAGAGGCCCCCTGGAGATGGTGGCCACATTCATAGACAACATCAAAACCATGACCGACTTTTGGATTTCACATTTGAAGTGAATAACACAGAAATCAGCTTTTTAGACATAAATCTGACTAAAGACAATGAGGCTTCCATGTTCATTAGTAACATTTACAGAAAGCCCACCTACTCCAATGGGTTTCTCCACTTTGGTAGTTGCCACCCCATCCATCAGAAAAAAGCGGTAGTGAAGGGGCAGATGGTGAGGGCGGCACGGATGATCACCAAAGACGAGGATTTCCATAAGGAGTGTAGTAACTTGATCAGTATGTTTTTGAATAGAGGATATCCTGATTCACTCATTTTGGAGATTTCATCTGAGGTTAGATTTAAAAGGGAATCTGGCCATTTTAAGCCCATTCTTAATGGAAAAGGATTGAACTTGATAGCTAACCAAGACATGATTGTAAATAGGAACAGAATAGGCGGCAACGAACCTGATATGGGAGTTAGGTTTTTGTGCACATTTTCCATCGACCACCATCACATAAGGAAAATCCTACAGAAAAATTGGGCAAATATAATGGAAGACACAAATTTGCACCAACTACTTGGAACAACACCTAGTATAACTTTTAGGAAAAGATTTAACTTAAAAGCACTATTGGAAAGGAACAGACACACTACTTTTAACAGGGTGAAAGGCATGACTAAGTGCGGGTTTTGCAATCAATGTAAATTTATTCAGGAGGGCAGTTACGTTATAATAAACAATGTGAAATATAGATTAATGGGCAATTTCAGCTGCTCTTCCAAAGCTGTGGTTTATGTGGCAAGCTGTAAGCAATGCCCGGCTTTCTACATAGGAAAGACTGAGAGGGCATTGCACAAAAGAGTGTATGAGCATCTGTACGCCATTTCTAAGAACGACATTAACAACGCATTAGCTCGCCACATTATTCATAACAATGAACATAATTTCAACTTTATGGTTTTGAAGCAAATTAAGGCACAAGCTAACTCAGGGCCATGGCAATTGTTACTAGAAAAAGAAGAACTGCTATGGCAGCTGAGGACAGCCGCACACACGTACCCAGGCCTAAATGAAGCGATATCGCTCACCTGTATTTTAAAATTACTGACACTTAAAAGATAAGGCTCAATTCTGTAGAGATTATGACATGTACATATTCTATATCTGTTTCTACAGTTTATTGCCTCCCTTCTTCTTCTTTCTGTTTTCTTTGTTGTGCCCGTGTTGGCTTTTTGCTTCTAGTGGTTTATGGAACATCTTTACAATGCATATAGATATTTTATTTAACCTATGATTGGACACTGTATTATAAGCTAATTTGTTATTTGGTGTCATCATAACCTTTTTTGATAAGCATTTGGTTTGGGACATTTTTGATTTTCGATTCTTATTTTTCATGTTTAGTCTGTGCAGAAAGGTTTTGGGTGGATTATAATGAGGGGCTATACAACCACCTACGGGCTTTCCTGCATGGGCATAATAGTCTGATTAAATATAAGTAAAAAGTTAGAAATTAGGTTTATATTAATTTTAATAAACCATGTCCATAAAAACACATACACAGTAAACATATTCTTAATCACCTAGATGGTAAAAGAGCTAATAGCCCTTTCAGGACGCTAAAATTACAGTTATAAGTGCAATAAGGGAAACAAGGTATAGACGCTTAGATTTGGTTTAGTTAACATCATGGACAACAACTAAGAAATATCGCTACCATTATAGCTACAATAATTTAAATAGCGTCTGTTTATTTACCCTTAAGAATACACTAAGGTTATAAGCCTGAACTTGGTATTGTGTAGCATTTATAAATATGTATGAACACTTGATAAATGAAAGAGTTGTGAGTATCGAATAAATTATTATTGTTTTAAAATTTATGTTTTTAAAAAAATCATGTTCTTAAAGCAGTGAAGCATGTTGGACTTTTAGCAACTGGGTTTTAAGTGTTTTTAACACATAAACAAATGAGTATGTATTTTAGTTAATTAAAATTATAAGTTGTTAATTGATTGTCTAATTTGCACCCTATTTAATGGGGATGCTGTAAAATCTGACTGTTTCACTTTAGTCTGAAGAAGGAGAGATAGAATTCTCTCCGAAAGTGCTTGTGTGTAATAAAAGCTCTAACGTTATAATTACGAACTGTTGCTGAATTTATTTCACCTGACATTGTGTCTAGCAGCGAGTGGATTACCATTTTGCTATTCTGCTATTCGCCTGGTGCAACGTTTTCCTTGGCTTTTTCGTTTTTTTCATAGTTTGTTTGGCTTTTTTGGAATACATAGGGATAAAGTCTGCAACTCAAAAGAAATCAAAACTGACTAATGAAGCTGGTGCTGATAGAGCTGTCCATGAGTAGTAATGAGGAACTGACACAAACTCATTCATCCTAAGAGAGCAATGTTGGCCTGGATTGCTACACTACTGGCACATGATGGATGCCAAGTGTAACTGCAAGGCAGTTCATAGACTGACATACTGAGATGTGTACACTGATTTGCCATGTAGGATATGGCATTATAACCAGAATTTGTCATGTATCTGAAAGCATGCACATCACTGAACTACTACAGGCCTGGCTTCAGTATCATACATGTGAAGGGGTTAGGGAGCTAATGTCAGATTTTTACAGGATGATGATTATGAGCCCTGGCTCTTGCCTCCATTTCCCTGTGTCTTGGGACATCAGCAAGGAGGAGGAGAAGGAAGAATGAATGGAACAGTGATGGATGGAGGCTTGAAGGTCACAGTGGCAGAGGAAAAAAGCCTAAAACACACATATTTTTGGTCAGTACTCATTTAAAGACCATGCCTTATTGTGTTATGCATTTATTCTGTAATGAAAAGTCCTGATTACATATAATACTTTTTTCTCAACTGTTAGGTTTCAGTGATGCAAAAGGAGCTGACAGCTCTCCAACCAGAGCTTATTAAAACATCTGCTGAGACAGAGAAGATGATGGTTAAAATTGAACAGGAAACAGTTGAAGTTGATGCTAAGAAAGAGCTTGTTTCAGCTGATGAGAAGGTGGCAAATGAAGCTGCAGCTGCTGCAAAAGCCATAAAGGTATATAACATAAAATCCATATATTACAGCGTCATTAGAAATAAATCAGAGTAAATACAAGCAAAATGATGCAATACCTTCATATTCTTATTCATATATATATATATATATAAAGAGAGAGAGTATTTAATTTCAACAGCAGTCACAGAAACACTCTTAGCCATCAGCTTTTCAAGATTCAGCATGTGTTTATTTACAAGAGAGATGAACAAAAACATGCACTTCTTGCCAAAAGAGATATAAAAAAATTAAATGGAATGCAGTCTTTAAATAGTTTTGTAGAAACTAGTCGTTCAGAATGGCCTTCTTCCCATGCAAAACACTGCACATACAGACTGTGTCAAAGCCATCTCAAAAAATGCCCAAGTCACACAGGTATTTCCCTTTAGTAGATTCACAACATAGCCAGAAGTACAATTAGGGTATGGCGAAGGGGGATAGCCTCTACTGGCACGAGGTGTTGGGGGCATGATCGACTGATGCTGATCGGTCAGTAGTACATTCATTTCCATACCAATATTTCTGAATGCCTATAAGAAAATACTGCTTTTGTAGTCAGACTGAAGCAAAGTGCTTGGTTCATTGCTACATGTGTGGCATAACCTGTAGCAAACTCCTTGATAGTGATGTTGAAAAGCACACCATCAGATCTCAGGAGCACCAGGTCAGTGGAGAGTGGCCTTTTTTTTATTGCTCCTCAATTTAGATTTGAAGAGTACCAGCTTGGAGGACTGGTACCTGGTACTAGATGGGCCAGCTATGCTCTGGACACAGTTAGTCATAGGTCCATAGTTGGGAAGACTCTCAACAGTTTCCTACTCAGGCAGTGGAAACTCCACAGTGGAACAGCCTTATCTAACTTATTCCACAGCATAGCAGTGCCATTCTTTCAAAGGCAACTTTTTCCAGTCAGAGTAGCTTGAGACTCCTCTGCAGAAAGTTCATAAATCCATCTAGAATTAAATATAATTGTGTCTGAAAAACCCACATAGTTCAGGCGTGATAAATAGCTGATCTTATTCTCATTTGTGCTCATGCTACCTAACTGTAAAATTTCTATCCACTGTGAACTACACTCACTCTAGTGTACAAGACTAGTTTAGCTGAGGCTGTACTACCTTCTACACTCCTTCCTCTAGTGTTCAAAACTGGTAAAACAGACACTATATTACCTCATAGTCCCCCAGTGCATAACCCATATGTTCTAGCACCCACAAATGGGTGTAGGCCCAGGTTAGTCCATCTGCATTCAAATGGTGTTGGCCTGGATGAGACACCATTTCGAAATGAAATTGCTGTAGTGATAATGTCCATGTGACAAGCCTGGAATTATTGTTTGCCTGTCTGTAAAGCCATTCAAGAGGTTCATGATCCATAATTAGCAAAAATACTCTGTGCAATACATAATACATAAGGGTATATGAAGCCCATTTAATAGTCAAATACTCCTGGTCAGTTGCTGAATACCTCCACAGCCACATAGGAACAAACCAGATAGTTGGGCTAAGTTTCCAGTACTAACACTGCAGTGCAGCATATGGGAGGTGGTCCTCTCTTGAGTGTGCTGTTCTTTGGATGAGATGTTAAACCAAAGTCCTATCTGCCCAAGTTGGTGATAGTTTAGATTGATGCAAAAGATCTCATGGCATTTATCAAAAAGAGTAGGGGTGCTTTATTAACATTAACATTAATTTTGCACCATATAAAAAAACTTTAAATCAATTATTTACATTCTCATTTTTTACAGTCTTACCTAAAATTGTTGGCAAGTTAGCAACACCATAGATCTTACCTAAACAATTCTATTTCGTTCATTTATTTTTTTCTTTTATATTTATCCTCTGTTTCCCCACCCATTCTTCCACAACTATCCTCTTATTTCAGCAAATGCAGCATTATTTTCCGTTTTCTTATTATATAACAAATCCTCACATCTTTTCCACAGCATCCACATTGTCACAAACAGTACTTTATCCCATTTATCAATATCAGGTTTCTTTTTTTTTTTCATACTTCCCATATAATATCATATCCATATTTATACATGTAAATACTTCCCATGTGTGTGTGTGTATATATATATATATATATATATATATATATATATATATAGCCAAGACCCACTTTAATGAAAGTGCACTTAACCGCAAGTGCACTTTCATGTAAATCAGTTAACCAAAGCACAGTGTAGTGGGGGTAAGGAAATCTATCCTTTTCCCCACTGTAGTGCGATCTCAAAGTTAGTATATATATATATATATATATATATATATATATAAGTAGCGGAGATCTGTCCGGCAAAGAGAAACACCCCGTATGTGGGACGCTGCACCCCACCCCCACTGCATATATATATATATATATATATATATATACTAACTCTAAAATCAAACTACAGTGAGGAAAAGTATATATTTACTTATCCTCACTGCACAGTGCTTCTGTTAACTGATTTATGTGAACGTGCACTTTCTGTTAAGTGCACTTTCATTAAAGTGGGTCTCGGCTATTTTGAAGAACAGAAGTAGACATATATATATATATATATATATATATATATATATATATATATATATATATGTGTGTGTGTGTGTGTGTGTATATTCATTTGTTCGAACTTTCAGATGTTTGAAACTCATATATATATATATATATATATATATATATATATATATATATATATAAAATATATATTTTTTTCTAAACATTTCCCAGAATTCTTTATTCTTTTTACATTCGAATACGAACAAAATCCATTCGAAAGAAACACAAAGCACAGAATAGCACTCCAAAGAACATTAATAAATCACAAAGCTTTGGGACCTACATCCTTATTCATAGCTTTGCTTTGCTATTCTGTGCATCAAGTGTTTCCTTCGAATGGATTTTTTTTCTAATTTGGATATGTTTCCTTTGACTGGATTTTTGTTCTAATTTGGATCTGTTTGTGGTTGCAGGGAAAGTTTACCGTAGATCTGTCCCTTGCTTTTACTTCTTTTTACATTCCATAGATAATGTTTTGTCATTTCTTCTTCTCTAGAGACAATGCATTTTTTTTTTCATCCATCATCTTATATGTCATATTCACATTCACCATTCTTTTAGGATCATAGGATCTTAGGAAGTTACTAGGCTATTGACCCTGAAGCCCTTACAAGCCTAGCCAAGAATTTACCCCATATTCCAACAAGTCAGCATCCTATGCCACAGGTGGAATCCCAGGGGTATATTTTCTGTTCCCCATCCAGTTATCCAGGTTGCGCTTAAAAAAGTTTAACGAGGTACTCTGATTTACCAGGAGAGGGAGTCTATTCCACAAATGGGGAGTCTCTGGGACTCAAATCTGTCCTGCCAACAAATCCTATTGATGTCACAGACCAGGTTGAGGTCACGTGTGTGGGTTACTCAAGTGGAGCTTGACTTGTGGATATGCAGCAGTCCTGTCATGGCAGGGACTGAGATCGCTTCATATGCCAGACAGAGGTCACCTCTGAGGAGTCTTTAGGAGACTGAGTAGAGGGACAGGGCTTTTAGCCTGTCTGTGTAGGGTAGATGTTTGAGGCCCTGGATTCTCCGGGTGAGGAACCACTGTGGTCTCTCCAGCTGCTGTATGTGCTTTGTGAGGTACATGTGAAAAGGGCATTGCACTCAATAATAGGTCTTATAAGGTAAGAATACAGGGATGTTATGACCACCTTGTCCCTGGATGAGATACCCTTACTAATGAGGTGGGCCATGTAGAAAGCTTACCATACAACGGAGGCAATATGATGGTCAAAAGTCAGTTTGTTATCAACTTGGGTGCCCAAGTCCCTCACGACTGATTGCGTGCTTAGAACCTTATTCTCAATGGAGTAATTTGAGGCCATGTTTCTGTCACCAGTCATTTGTTTAGGTGAGACCCTCTTGGAGGATGTCCACATCACTAGGGTAATTGATGACAGCACCCAGCTTTTTTTCTTTTCCCATCAACCTCATTTACGTTTAACTTCCGTAATGTAATTTTGCTCTCATTATTTTTCTTCTCTTTACTTTACCCTGTTTTTTTCTTACCATACATGTTTATATTTTTCATGTATCATCTTACCTATTATTGCTTTTTGTCTTTCTTTTACCTTTCCCATTAACCAAAATAAATCCATAGATGCTAAATGCATCACTGATTTTTCCTTTAAATTCAAACTGCTTTCTTCATTTGTATTATAAATTATCTCTCTTCTCACCTGTTTCAGCCTCGAGCCTCAAATGAAGCTAAAAAATCTCTAACTCCTTTTCTGTTTTAGTGGTAAGCATATATATTCCCTTAAATAGGCATTTTTCCTAATATATATGTATTTAACATATATGTCTTTTTCTGAAATGACAAATAAAAATTTTTCCACCAAGCTAACAATTTTTATTCCTATATCTCTCTCCATTGACTTATTACATTTTCATACTTATAAAATGTTACTCCCAAAATCTTTATTTCCGTTATTGTGAAATATATTCCATTTACTTTTTTTAGCTCAGCAAATTCCTTACACTTAATTTTGTTTAAATGAAGATCAGCTTTTTCACAGCGTTTTGATCTTTATTACAACCTGACTTATCACTCCCTTGTTTTTATTATTCGCACTAACTCATCTGCATATATCAAACATATTGGAAGATAACGTTTACTTCCATCTCATATCTTGCCTTCCTTATTTGTTACATACATTTCTGTACTACTGCATTCATTATTAATATAAATAAGCACATATTCATTGGGCATCCCTGGTTTATTCTTCTTTTAATACTTATTTTTCCCATCCATCCATTTATCATTACTTGTACCCATTAATATGCATAGCATTTCTTTATTACATTAATATTTTTTCTCCTATGCCATATGCCTCTAAAATCAGCCACATGGTTTCATGATTCACTTTATTAAAGGTTTTAGCTATGTCACATGGTATCAGTCTTACTTCTTTATTTTCTTTCAGTATCATCAGTACCACTTATTTCACTACAGTTAACATTTCTTTCACTTCACTTCCTTTTATGCCATAGATCCTTTCTCTTAATACCTCATTCAATACTTTCTGCACCTTTTTTGTAGTATTTTCATAAATATGTTATAGTCAGTATTCCCTAATGATGCAGACCTCCAATTTTATTATATCCTTTCTTTCAAACTTTTCCATATAAATGTTATCACTCTACCACGTCTTCTTACATTATACCTTTTTTGTCCATTGATTTAAAATAAAAAAACAAACTTCTCTTTTCTTTCATTTCCTCAGAATGCCCATAACACATAACATCCAGTCCTGATGCTGATTCAGTCTTATCTTCTTTTATTACGTTCTCTATTTTTTGTGAAGTTACAGCAAAATGCAGAAGTAACATATTTCCTACATCTCTAACCTTGTCATGCTTCTAACAGTAGAAGAAATGTTAGACTTTATATAGTCCTTAGCTTTAGTGTTAAGATAGTTCTTGTATGTCAGGTTGACTGCCTGTGTACTTCTCACCAATTGTAGTGTTTGTATGGAGGCTAGATCCCTTCCCCATTTGAAGCACGAACAGTGTTGGTGTTTAGAGTATAGCTTCATCCCATCCGGCACTGTCATATTAATACAGTGCTGGTGTCTAGGGTAATGCTTCATCTTACCCTGTAGTGTAACATTACCACAGCACTGGTGTCTTGGGTATTGTTCCCTCATATCCTGAAGTGTAATATTATTGCAGTGCTGGTTTCTAGAGTAATGCTTCCTCCCACCCTGAAGTGTAATATTATCGTAGTGCTGGTATGTATCGTAATATTTCCCTCACTCACACTTTCCAGTGAAATATTAACACAGAGCTGGTGCCTAAGGTAGTGCTTCCACCCCACCTTCCTGATGTTGTAATTTTAAAAAAAGTGTTCATGTTTCTATAGCAGACCCACTCTTACTTGCTGACATTCTGCCTTTTGACTGGTCTACTGCTTTTAAAGTTACTCTGACTTGTCCAGTGATTCATGAATGAGTCGAGTGGATTATAAAGTTTATTATAGTAACATTTACATATAGCAGTTCTCATTGACACTGTATGCTTAGGGCAGTTAGCCGACAGCATGTACAATAGATTGAAATTGTGTAGTGGAGAATGGAAAGACAATGCAGAAAAATACTCAGGGCAATTACTGTGTGGTATTAAAATACTGCTTGCAAAACCACTGAAGGGCATCTGTTTTTTTTTAAAGTGAGGAACTGTGCCACAGTTGGGTCATTGTAGAGTGTTATACACCAGAAATCCAAGCCATGATGCTGTGCGTGTAATTTTTTTATAGGACTCGGACATTATGGCTTTATAGCATAGGATAAGCAAGTTGTAAGTCCCTTACATGAATTATACAGAGCACACCATCATTTATACAATACAATAAGGCATAAGAGATGAATCTTGGTCAGGGTGTTTAAAACATTCACAAATATATTACTAAAAATTCAACAACTCTTGTTAATCTTTAACATGTTTTGTATTTTAACACTTAATTTTAATCTATTGAATTATTTCATTTTTAGATGTTAACAAGAAGTGAAGTGTAGTGATGGAGTAAATGACTTATCCTGTCTATTTTAAAATGGGGTTAACAATAAATACGTTTTTGTTTTCAATAAAAATCATTGTTATGCATACAGATGTTTATAGTTTGAAGTATATTCTTCTGATTGTTTTATTTTGTTATGGAGAACATTCTAGATGTGGCCAAATATATCTTCTACTAGATCATCTTACACTTTAGTTCATCTTTGGCTTTGCAAATGTTCATTATGTCATGTGTAATATCCTGTGTAATTTCTATGCCTAAATCCTACTGCCAAAATATCACAATCCTAATACACCTCAGACCTTAATAAAATTTAAATTTGTAAATACCATTCTGCAGATTAATACTTTTTAATATAATTCTGTATACTGTACAGTTCTGTATAGTTACAGCCAGTAACATTGTAGTAATATAACCACTATACATTATACTACATTTTCTGAACAATACTTATGTGCTACCTGACGCCATACTGTATTACTGTAATTACAACATTCTCTGAGCCTAAGGCTCAGGTCTTCACTGCAAAATGCCATCTAGTCGTGTCTATCTACCAAGTTAACAAACATATAAATACAATTCTTCTCATGGGTTTTGTCATTGTCATTTTCGTCTACATGCATCAATAGTGTTTGCATTGCTTTTTCTTGTATAATGCAATTTCTTTTTTTCCTCATCCCATCCACTTTTGACTTCAAGCCTCTTTTGCTGGCTTCTTATAGCCTTATCCTTCAGTCCCTAGGCAGGCTCCTTGGTGTTCCACAATGGGGTGGTCTCCTTTTTGGTAGAGCTCCTGCAAATAGAGTACCCCTCCTGCATGTTCAAGCTCTAAGACCAGCACCTGCCAGTTCTGTGAAGTGTAAATCTGCTGAGGGGCTTTCTTTGTACCCTGATTCCTTCCCCCAAACATGTCTATGTCAGTGTCAGATTAGGCAGGCAATGGGGAATGTCTCGGAGGGCAACCATTTGAAATGTCATGACCCACTAGAGCAAGTTCTGAAACACAGAATGTGAATGGCCAAAAAAACGATTTACATATACTAGGTCAGAGATGGTCATTTCTCAGCATATTCCTTTTTCTCTGAGGTATGGCGATCTTGGAGTTGTTTTATATACGTTCAAGGAGTGTGGGGGGGGGCTTGCCCCCTGCAAAAAAAGGAAGTTTAAAGGAGAAGAATGATGTTCGAGATATGCCCTTTTCCTGCAGTTTCTGTATTTTTTTATTAGCTTGTCAGCACTTGGCATTTCAAGTGTAGATATTTCAATAAGTAACTCACCCTGCACCCTGGGCCCATACAGCAGTCCTACTTTCTTTGTCCTGCCACCTTCATTCCCAGCATCATTTGTCTGAGCTCCAGCCCCCACAAGAGCTCCACTAGAAAGACACTAAGGTTACTCTCACCCCCCCAAAGATAAGCACACCTGTCCTCCCTGGCTCACTGACATAAACACAAGCTGCTAATTGAATTCTGGTCAGCACGGTTGTAGTCAGATCTTTTTTCCTCTATGCCACCAACAAAGTTTGAATAATGCCACTTTTAAGATTTAAGATGCTATTTATTTTCCAAAACATACTCATCTCTGCCAGTTACTTGGCAGTCCTGTATCCCGTTCATTTGGGCTGTGCTCCTCCACTCCATATTTAATGTAATCAGCCCTAAAATGGACAAAGCACACAGAAAAAAATTGTTACTGTTTATGACAGTCTCAAATTGTAAAAGTCGTTTCCATCCAAAATGGGCCTTTTAGGTACATTATACATAGAGCAGTAATTTGATGAATCATTATTCAGCACGTCATGTTACTTCCATTTTTTTGCACTATGAACTTTGTGATTTTAAAATGAGATAAACAAGTAATAACTATATTTTCATTTTAGTATGTTATAGTAGTATCTGTTGTATTGATCACTGCTGCAGTAGACTTAGCTACATGGGTTATATCCTAACAGTTTTTAAAGCTTCAGAGCAATTTCCAAGTGCCCCAAACTGTTTGGCAACTTCAGCTGAGCTGACTAAAAGACAAGTTTGGACACCAGGCCTTCAAACTTTACTACCACTGAAGAATACTGTTAAGTTACCAAATAACTTTCACACAAGACGGTTCAGCAAAGAATAACAGAAAGATATGTACATGGGAGGCTAGGGAATCATTATCCTGATTTCCTCGAACTACAGAAATCTTCACATTTTATACCTCTTTTCATTAAAAGCAACATTATTGTAATAATCATAAAATTGTCAAAGACCAATTAGAAATGAACATTAAAGCATTTATTTTATTAACTAAGATCTCATGACTGCTAGTTTATGACATGCAGTACTAGGCAGGAGTTCAGAATTCCATGATAACAAATCTTATATCTTATCCTAACAAACTTAAATGATACTCAAAGAAAGAATCTTACCTCCTGCTACAATAAAATAGCTACATTTGCCACCAAACTCCCTCATAGGACCCACCATTGTCATAGCTTAAAGCAATTAAACTGGCTTAAACTACACAACTACATAACATATTCAGAACTAACTACAGCACACAAACTCATTCATCATCCAGAACATTTGCTGCACTACATAACTTATTACTTACCTACTGTCCAGCAAGGGACCTTTGCTCTAGTAACAAATTCTTATTACTTACAATTAAGTCAAATAATGCTGCAGGAGACTTACTCTACTCCTTATAGGTTGCTAAACTCTGGAACAGCATCCCCACACAAATAAAACTCCCAGACAAACTCAGTAGTTTTAATCCACTGCTTAAACAGTGTCTTCACTTGCTCACCTCAAGGTTGAGACGTTGTGTCCACCATACAGTACTCTCCAAATACTCTCTTTAAACAGAATGCCCTCAACCTCTCAGTAAAATGACAAAACAATTTTTGGTACTTACGTATTATCGCAACCAGATTTTCGCGGTAGTAGTGGTTGCTTCCCAACATTAAAATCTGACCATTGATGTTGTAATCAAGTCATGCAATCTGTTTTCTTTCACACATATGGTTGTTTTATTGCAGGGTTATCAGGTAAAAATTAAAAACTAAGTTTGGTTGTTTATGTATGCACTTCCCTGGCAGCATGTCATGTGAAACCTATTTTGTCCATGCAAAGCACTGGTTTGAAGCACTCCTGATTACAATCTGTGACAACTTTCCCTGCATAAAAAAAAAAAAAAGAAGACAAAACCAGGAAATGAACAATCCACATATTTTCGGCCCTAATTCCTTCTAGAAACCAGTGAAGTACAATCTGAGTTTCTCTGAGGATACTATTAACAACACAAAAACAACGCACTGCTGAGAAGTTCTCTCATCAGCAATAAACCCTAGAATCACCTGCCGACATCATCCACCAACACTTTTGAAAGACATTCCTTAGTGCAACTTGCTGTTACCAAAACTTTCCTTTCAAGTCTGTGTGCAAAGTGTTAGAATTAAAGACATTACCTAAAGCATTTCCATATATGATGTGGGTGCTTTTCTTGGCAGCATTCCTTCCTTACAGTCACAGAATTCCTTTCGTCAGTAACACAGCAGCCGTGAGAAATGAAGCCTGTGTGTGTAATGCACCAAAACAAGAATAATCTCACATTTATTTATCTTCAAAAATATATCTCAAGCTTGTTTTTTCTTAGTAAAGAAGTGAAATTACACCTTACGGTGTTTCCCGCATTCTATTTCATTGCAGCATGCGAGTTTCGCAACCGCGAAAATCTGGTTGCGATAATACGTAAGCACCCAATTTTTATACATAACTGCTGCTTATACAAACCACTAAGTTACATGTGGGTGTTCTCTTTAGTAACTTCTACCTCTGTAAAATCTTAAAATGTATAAATGTAACTACTGTTGTGTATGAATGTAAATAGAAATGTAACTACTCTGTGTTTAACTGGAAATTAGTATAATGCAGTATAAGCAAATGGAGCTTTTCTCCCCAGGCCTCTTCTGAAAATGGGTATTAGGCAGTCAGATTTCCCTGTAAACAAACAAATAAATAATAAATAAATAATTATGCTTTCCTAACCCTGTCAGCACTTGCTAATATTAACCAGGAAGCAAGCTAACAGATACATACTGATGAACATTTGAGACTTTATTCAGATATGAAAGCATGCTGGAAATGAAATGCATGTACTAACAGTTTCCCTTCTCTGTACTCCTCCCTTCACAGTACACTCCTCTAATGCTTTCAAGGATCGATGCTCAGCTGTTACTTTGCTGGGCAGATTAAGTTTTGTTTGGGGAAAAATCTTCCGTTTTCTAAATATTGTTTATGTTTTATCACTTTCCTTATCAGGAAAATTATTTTAAAGCTTGGAGTTCTGTGTTTTAACAGACTATCATGAGACTGTATTGTCACTTCAAAAGTTGCTTAAAAATAACTGAAAAAACTTCTAGTTCCATACTTGGTGCTTCTTCCAGCCACAATAAGAAAAAGTTATGCAAACATCCTTTGCCACCACAGCAGGCTAACAATTTGCCTCAGCCACAAGTGGGTGACTGTGCTGCGGCAGTTATTGTAATTCAGGCAACTCAAGTCTTATCCCAGACCGCTGTAGTGTAAAACCTACAGGAAGGTTAGCCACATTTTCTATGGCTTTAGGGTCCCCTCAGTGGGCAAGAGAATGCCACTCATGTTGTTCCTGGGAGAGGAACAGGGAAGGCTTCTCTTATGGAAATAATAAAATACTTCAGTCTTCAGCAAAGCAAAACCTTATTTTTATTATTAAAAAAACACATATGTGGAAGACAAGGCTATCAGAAGCTTGTCTTCCCGAAAAAAGGAATCTAGCATTACTTGTAGGAGAAAACATTACAAAATGGGATATTCTTATTTATAAGCTGCTGTCAACTGAACAATAGAAAAATGATTATTGAGCAAAAACACATCTGCTGACTTCTTTATCTACATTTTGGCCTAATAAGGAATACATTTCACTTTAACATGTTATTTCCAAGAAATGCTACTTCAAGATCAAGAAAGGAAACAACACTAGCTGCAGTTTAGAACTCCCTATTAAAACAAGATGGATTTTTATCTTAACTCCATTTAAGACACATAAAACATACATTTATTTGTTATTCCTTATCAATCACTCATTTGATGCCGAGAAGCATCACTTACATCAAGTCATTTGTTTGTGATAATACAAATTTTACAAACAGCTGCACCCCAACCTTTACATTAACTACAGTTTAGAACTCCATATTAAACCAAGATGAGTTCTAACTCCATTTAAGATACATAAAACATACACTTATTTGTTTTTCCTCATCACTTCCCTGTTGTGTCAGAATGTTGTGTCAATCCTTGGGGAAGATGCTGCTGGCACCATTAATAACATTACTAACTGCACTCAGTAACTAATTAGTAACAGGGTTGGCCCAAATTTTCCTTTCAAAAATAAACAGAAAACTAAGCATGTGTCTACTTCTCCTCAAATTTCCTTAGACAAGAGTAATTTATCATGTCTGACTCAGGGTTTAATTCAGGCTATTGATCGTTTTTGCAAAGTAGTCTCTGGTAAAAGAAAGAATGATTCCTCTTTTCTTGAAGTGATTCAAGATTCTGAATCTGAAGAGGAAGATGAAGGGACAGAAAGAAGAGTTTTCTCACATTTCTGACTCAGAGGAGAGCTCAGAATATGATTTTCCCTGTCGGGGTTTCTCTTTCTTTGAGAGTATTACTAGAACATCCCAGTGTTTTCAGTGGGAGAAAACTGAGGTTCCTCAGTCATTTAAGTTTTTTACACTATTACAAAGTTGCTAAGGCTGCTACTCGTAAAACAAAAAAAACAAAAAAGATATAAGAGGAGGTCCATATGGTTTACTCCTCGAAAAGCTAGAATTATTATGGCAATTAAAACTTAATGCTTTTGTAAGCCCGGGTTTAAATGAAAAATGTTCACTTATGTGTTTGCTCAAATTAAAGAGTTTGGAGAGATGATTGAGATTATGATATATAAGTTTAGCCTAGTTTTTAATATTTGTTTTAGGTAACAAGCAGTGAGTTTAAATATATTGGTGACGAGAACATGTAAGTTTGTATATATACTTATAAAGTATTTTTACAATTTAATAAGTATGAATCATGAACATAAAAGAAGGGGAATTTTATTATTAGGAACTTTATCAGTTTTATTAGTTTTATTGTTGTGTATTGATTCCATGAATGTTTGAGAGTATTTTAGTAATAGTTGTAGGTTTTAGGTTAATATACCTTTAAGAGAACCTGTTTTTGCTGATCAGCCTGTTGGCGGGCTTTTCAAATGAGCTTATAAATACTGGATGTTTTAAAATGTCTGTATTAGAGTTTCTGAAGAAGTCCGAGCATTGAGTGAGGACGAAAAACGTTTTTTATATTTTGGTGTTTAATAAAGACGAGTGTTTTATGAGTAGCAGCCTTAGCAACTTTGTATCAGTTTGGAAATAGTATTTAGAGTCGGTTTTTTACACTATTCCCAAACCTGACCCAGCAGCTATAGCTTTAGTTGATCCCAGTGCTGTTAAAACATTTAGTTCATTCCAATCTTACTCTTTCTGATAAGGATGGAAAAATTGTTGGTAAGTATGGGGAAAAGTACGTACTTCTGCAACCATAATTTTCAGAATTTTGAACGGTCAGGCTCATATATTAAAGTGTGTTTTGACAAATTGTGAAAGTAGGAGGAATGTTTTATCTGCAGTTTCTTCTTGTGAAGAAAAAAATCTCCTTTAAATAACTTAGTTTCTTTTATTGCTCAGATCATTACTCTTCAGCAGTGTGTGTATATATGAATCTTGTGATACTTCTTCCAGGGCTCTTGCCACTGGTACTGTTTTAAGGAGGTTTGCATGGCTGCATTCTCAGAACCTGTCAGATAATGTTGAAAATGGGATTTTAAATCCCCTTTGGATAGAGATTGAATTTTTGGCCTCTCTGTTGCCAAGGTGATTATTCCATGAGAGCAACTTTTGCGAATGGTATTTGAAAAGACAAAGGTTGTTGCTGTGAACAAGGAGTCTTGCCAGGAATATCACGAGAATCATAGAAGCCACGGGACCCAAAATCCTGAGGTATTCCATCACAGTGATTGAAGTTTGAGTGGAAAACATTAGAAATGGATCTAGACACAGATCTGTTTTTTTTTTTTTTTACTGTGGAAGAAAAGCTATTTTAATTAAGGTGTATAGTTGACATCGCAGGTGCACAAGCAAATGGAAAAGGTTTTCTAGCTGGTGCCAACAACATAACTAGTACCCATTCAGTGATAGTTGTTCCCTGGCTGAATTACTGTTCTATGACCTTCCTTATTCCTCTATGAAGGTTCATTTATCGGCTATTTCAGAATGTCTGCACATGGAACCTCCTCTTTCAATGTAGTCTCATGTCAAATTGTTCCTGAAAGGACTTTTGTATAAGACACCTCAAAGAAAACTGGTGGCCCTTCCTTGGGATCTTAATTTTGTGTTAGAGAAACTAATCTCGCTGACTTTAGGTTCTTAAAGTGGACAACACTATTATTGATCACTCTGACCTCTGCAAGAATGGTATCTGAGTTGCAAGCTCTTAATGGTGAGTCAACTCTATCTCATTTTCCATAGAGACAAGGGATTTACTGTGGAAGAAAAGCTATTTTAATTAAGGTGTATAGTTGACATCCCAGGTGCACAAGCAAATGGAAAAGGTTTTCTAGCTGGTGCCAACAACATAACTAGTACCCATTCAGTGCTAGTTGTTCCCTGGCTGAATTACTGTCCTATGGCCTTCCTTATTCCTCTGTGAAGGTTCATTTATCGGCCATTTCAGAATGTCTGCTCATGTAACCTCCTCTTTCAATGTAGTCTCATGTCAAATTGTTCTTGAAAGGAATTTTGTATAAGACACCTCAAAGAAAACTGGTGGCCCTTCCTTGGGATCTTAATTTTGTGTTAGAGAAACTAATCTCGCTGACTTTAGGTTCTTAAAGTGGACAACACTATTATTGATCACTCTGACCTCTGCAAGAATGGTATCTGAGTTGCAAGCTCTTAATGGTGAGTCAACTCTATCTCATTTTCCATAGAGACAAGGGATTCTTTGAGAACTAATCCCTCTTTTATGCTTAAAGTGGTATCCAAGTTTGCTTTAAGCCAAACTATCCATTGCCCTTTTTCTTTGCTGAACCTAAGAGTGAGGGAGAACTGATATTCCATACATTTGATGTCCATATACAACTCGGATACTATCTTGACAGAACTAAATCTTTCAAATCTTCATAGCAATTGTTTGTTTGTTTTCATAGGTTCATACTAGGCTATCTGCCCTAGGGCATTTATAAGCCTAGCCAGAATGTGTTTGGCTTTCACCACCCATTTTAAATTTATTTTGCTATGCCCTTTTTCGAGGTTAGTATACTGTGCTTCTGTCTAACAGTGACACAGAAGTGATACCCGGGGTAAACCTATGATCTCCCATCCACTCATCAAGATTCCTCTTGAAGAGAGTCAATGAGGGACTCTGCCTAACCTGGACTGGGATGTTATTCCAGAGTGAAGGGAGCCTCTGGGTTATGAATCTGTCCCTCCAGCATGTCCTATTTATTTCAGTGCTGAGGTTCAAGTCTCTCGGAGCGTAGCTCAATGGGATTTGGATTTTCTGAGGTGCAGCATGTCCATTAATTCCGGGTTGGACATGACTTTATACGTCAGGCACAGATCGCCTCTGAACAGGCGGTATGCCACTGAGTAGAGCTGGAGTTTCTTTAACCGGGCAGCATATGACATCTGTTTGAGCCCTTTGATCCTCTTGGTGAGGTACTTTTGGAGTCTTTCCAGTTGCTGCAGGTGTCTGGTAAGGTACATCCCAAAAGGGGCATTGTACTCAATTATGGGCCTGATGAGGGATGAGTAAAGAGGCACGATGACCTCCCTGATCTAGATGTGAATCCCTTCATGATTAGGTGGGCTATATAAAATGTTTTTCTAACCACTTTGGCCACGTGGTTGTCAAATGAGAGATTGCTATCAACTTGGGTCCCCAGGTCCCTAATTACTTCTTCTGTACTTAATGGATTACCACCTATGTGGTAATTTGTGGCACTTTGTTTTGCCAAAGGGGATGACTATACACTTTTTGGCATTTAGCTTGAGGCCATGGCTCTGGCACCAGTTGTCTGTTTCTATGAGGCCCTTTTGGAGGATGCTTGTGTCGGCTGGAGAGTCGATTATGGCGCCCAGTTTGCAGTCATCTGCGAACTTGGTCAGCCACAGTCTTTCCGTGTTGGCCTGTACCTCCGAGAAATATATACCGAACAAGAGAGGTCCCAGGACTGAGCCTCGTGGGCCATCACTTGTAACTGGTTTGGAGTCTGACATTTCTCCAGCAATTCTAACCATGTGGGTTCTGTCCTTGAGCCAATTTGCAATCCATCTAGTGACATAGGGGTTTATATTTAAGCTGGTGAGCTTATCTATAATGCCCGAATGGGGTATTGTATCAAAGGCTTTTGCGAGGTCCAGGTAGGCTGTGTGGACCCCCTTCCCCTCGTCAATGGCCTTGGTGACTGTTTCAAAGAAATCAACCAGGTTTAAGAGGCAGGATCTGCCCTTAACAAAGCTGAACTGGGTAGGATCCAGTGTCTGTAGGTCCCCAATATCTTTATTTATGAGGTCCATGATGATCCTTTCCATGGCTTTGCAGACCAAGCTAGTCAGGATTATGAGGCGATAGTTTCCAGGATCCGTTGAGGCACCACCTTTATGGAGAGGGACCACTGTTGCTGTACGCCACTCTTTGAAGTCACGAAGGGACAACCTGTGTCAAAACAGTCTATTTGCAAATAGTTGTCTATGGCTATTACCTTTTGTTATACTCACCATGACAAATTTATTTTAGGCAGAATCAAGGCCCACTCTACTAGGGCCTTTGCTTCATCTATGGCTTTTTGGAAAGGTTTGAATTCTAGAAGTATTCTAGATGCTACTTGGTCCTCTTTACGTACTTTTGCAAAGCACCACAAGGTTGATTCTTTCTCTTATGTCCAGCTCACACTTTGCTAGGACCACTTTCCAGGTTTCCTGCACTCTTTTTCTTCCACCTCACAAATGTAGCTGGCTATGGTAATCTACCCAGATAACTAAGGCTACTGCAGTGGTGATCAATATGATGAACATAGTACAGTTGCATAAGATGAACTACAGTAGTCTCCCTCCTCCCTTCAACCCCCCTTCTTTTTTATTTTTTGATGTGTCTGTTATGCCAGGGTGTGGACATTTATTTCTTGTTGTTCCTAGTATTGTCCTTTCAGAACTCAACCTCCATCTGTCTGCTGGCAGGAAAACTCTGAAGTTATTTGCACTCAGGCTTGTCTTTTAATCAGTTCAGCTCAAGTTGCTTGACAGTTTAGGTGCACTTTAGCTTTGGAAGCTGACTGTCTGGCTGGCCATTATATCATTGGTAGGTTTTAACACATATAGCTATGGCTACTTCAGCAATGATCATTCGAACATCTGTTATTATGGTAAGGTCAACTGTACATTCATTAATGTAGCATCCTAATAACTTGTTGCCACCTTAAAAAAAGAAGATTTTAAACCTGAATGCATGGTGCAGAGGAATGGGGTTATGACACTGACCTAGGCAACCAGGGTGTGATTAGTGACCATGGCACTGGAGGAGCCAAGCAGGCGAGAGAAGAATAAAGGAGCTTGATCCATTTGCTTCACTGGGGGTGGGGGGGCATGTGCTTGTGGACATTCCTTCTATTGACAGAGCAATCAGTTAGCCAGATGTGCAACAACCCCCGCCAATCCCTCCTGCCTAGCCATTCATGTCCAGTTTCTGTGCCCTGCCATGACCCTCTTCCATTTTATTAAAAATAATAATAATGATAATAACAATAATAATAATTTGTTTTTCTTATAAACTGTAGAAAACTGTTTGCTACAAATGTAGCAAACAGTTGCTACAGTTTATTTATACCCTGCTTGCAAGGAGTGGTACAGCACTTGGGCTGTTATTAAAAAAAATGATTTTTTTTTTTTTTAATTTTGCTGCGGTTTAGACCACACATGGAGTGATACAGCACTCAGGTTTGACTACAAGTGCAATACCAGCTTTTAAAAGCCAGTATTGCATTAGAGATCGGCCAGTTGCCCATCTCGCCCCACCCTAGCTAAACTGCAGTGATGAGGATCAAATGGACAATAGACCAAGGGAGGATCTGAAGATTGGCATGTAATGGGGGCAAAATAATATGAGAAAAATACATTTTGACAGTTTAATGCTGTCGATAAATGCTTGCAGTAGCAGTTCCTTATAGACAATTTGTAATCTAATTGTTCTTTTGTTGTTGTTGTTTAAGGCAGACAACTTGAAAACTACCTTTACAAAAGCAGAATAATTTAGTAGACATTTTTTACAAGCTCTCTATAAGCAATTTCAATGATTGCTTAAAGGTTCAGTGCCTCCTACTTGTTGGCAGTCAGGACAAGCGTCCTGTTTGCATCACCTTTCCTACTACATTGTATCCAGTATTTTCTTTTCTTAAAGTATATTGCAAGCTGCAAAGACATTTTGTGTTCTAAAATGCACAAAATGACTTTATCAACCCCTTTTTTAGGCCAGACTCATGTCTTTTCTCATAAATAGTTTACTTGTATCTGAGCCCTTTTCTACAACTCTTCATTTTAACATGCTTTTAGAAAATACATTTCTTGGATTCAAAGATGGCTGCCATTCTGTGAACACTGCTGAACTGCATCTCTTCATATAACCTGAAGAAATCTAAACCCTGAAGTGATACCAAGACTTTTATAACAACAAATCTTCGAAAGAATAACTACAACTTCACTTAACTATCCTATAGGAAGAGTAAAAACCGAAGAATAAGACGATATTTAACAGGATTATAGTAGATTAGCTAGCTCTGAAGAGA
This sequence comes from Protopterus annectens, assembly GCF_019279795.1. Lineage (NCBI taxonomy): Eukaryota > Metazoa > Chordata > Ceratodontiformes > Protopteridae > Protopterus > Protopterus annectens. Next base: position 402,154,938 of record NC_056746.1, on the reverse strand, counting down.
GAATCAAACAAAGAATCCGTGTGCTCTATACAATTTAAGTTTTTGTACCGAGATAAAATGTCAAAAGAGGAAAAAAATATGGACACAACTACTACTAAAACAAAACTCTCGGAATTACAGTCACCGGAGAAAGATGTAGTTTCCAAAAGGCAACAAATTGTAAAACAACAGGAACAACAAAAGCCAGGGACTAAAACTAAGCCTGATCCAGTGCTAAACATGGAAGACATCAAAACTGCTTTGTTACCCATTCAAGAAGCTCTGAAAGAACTAACTACTCAAATACAAGTGTTTGGAATTTCATGTACCCAAATTCTTGAAAGAATGGACAAGACTGAAGCTCGGATATCAGAAAATGAAGATAAACTAACTTTACTTGCAAAAAAATAAGATACTCATGATCTGGACATTCGGGCTATTCAAACTAAAATTACTGATTTAGAAGCAAGATCCAGGAGAAACAATATAATTATTAGAGGAATTCCAGAATCCATACAGTATAATGAGTTAATCCCATCTATAATCCAAATATTTACAGTGCTTCTTAATGACTCTGACATGGTAAAACAAATAATCATAGAAAGGGCGCATAGAGCTCTGAGAGAATCACAAGCTTCGAACAGTCCAAGACCTGTGTATGTCAAAATACTTAATTACCGAGATGTCAGCAAAATTCTTATAACAGTCAAAAAAAGTAGAGGACATATTATGTGGAATAATAATAGAATTTCGCTGGTGCAGGATTTACCTTTACAAGTCAGGCAAGCTAGACAGTTTTTATCTCCTTACTGTAAGTTTCTTATTGATAAACATATTACATTTCAAATGAAATATCCTAATATGTTAATATTTACTATGGATGGGTCTAAATATTCTGTTTCAATGAAAAATGAGGCAAAAATCATCTTTTTGAAAGTTTTTAAGTGTCTACCTACTTCTGAGACTTGAACTGGCTTTCCGTTGAGATTAACATGCTGTCTGAGGTCGGATTTGTCTGTTGCTGTGGCTCGAGGTCTTGGTAATCCTTTGTTTTCATTTTTAGTGCTTTAGGCCTCTTTTCGAATAGATAAGACCTTTGTTTTGTTGATCTTGGATATCTGCGTCTGTTTTCCGAAGTTTTATGACTTTCACAAAGTGTTTACGCCGACGAGGAGACAGGAAATGCCTTGGATGCTGCTGAGGGGACGGATTTTACTGTGGCGCTTCCGGAAGTCCGGCTGCATTAACTGTCCCCCATCGCGAGCGCTCTGTGTGGTTTCCTGGCTTGGAAATCCGAAGTGAACTGTTTTAAGTTTTGTAAAGTATGATTAACATTTAAAGATAATGTTTCATAGTAATTTAAGTACATAGGTACATTTTATTACACTTGCTTTTCATATAACAACAAAAGTGCTGTTCTACTATTTCAGAATTAATCTAAAATTAGATGGGACATAGTTATATTCTACACTAATTAGACATCATTTTATAATATTAGGAGATAGTGCCGACTTGAAGTTTATAAATAATGAAGGACTTAATACATCTACTAGGAAAGTTGATACATTTTTTGTTTTTATGTTTGTACCTGTCTTTATATAAGGTTACAATACAGCATGAATAGGGGGTTTCTTTTTTTTTTTTCTCTTTTTTGATACATACATAAGGGAGGGCAATGTTGTCCATATGTTGGATTTTCATTTTCCAGAATGACATTGGTTGTTTAACATATTTGATTCATGTTGTTTGTGTATAGCTAACTAATCAAAATGACTGCAAGCTTTTTTCACATTAATGTTATATCTTCAGCAGGATTTACTTAAACAACAGTTAACACAAGAGATGTAGATGAACAGTAGTGTTTGGTAGGGAATGTTTAGATTAGGCTTTGTAGAAGTAAATTTAGTTTATATAGGTTCTATTTATGGGATGTTTTTAAGTAGTTATAACCTGAAGACTTTACACATGTTTACTTCTTTGACCCTTTTAGTTTTTTACATTATACAAGACCTATATATGTCCTGGTCCGGGGATAGAGTGGGTAGGCACTGGTATAGGACGGGATATCAAGAATGCTTCCAAATTACATATGTCTTTAAAATCACTTTGACTTTATTTTATGTTTTGCCTTTTAAATCTTTATTATACAAAATAACTCAGTAAATGTGGGAAATAGACTCATGGAACATAAAAGGACTCCAGAACTTAAAGAAGAGGAAGTTATTTTTGCATTTATTATTGCAGGCTAGGGCGTCGTTTATACTACTTCAAGAAATGCATTTAATTAATGATCAATGGGTTGATATTAAGAAAAGGAAATGGATCAGAGAAATTGTAGCCTCAGAAGGTAAAACTAACAGTGCTGGGGTAGCTATACTTATTAAAAATCAATATCAAGAGAAGATTTTAGACTCGAAAACAGATAAAGAAGGAAGATGGTGTTATGTTATTCTTTCTTCCACTCGGTTTGACAAACCTGTTTTACTTTTAAACCTTTATGCTCCTTGTAATAATCAACAACTTTTCATATCATCACTTTATCTGATTTTGACACACTATGATAAATATTATATAATTATTGGAGGAGACTGGAACTCTTATCAAAATCTGAACTTGGATAGATCTTGTCCACAAAGAGCATTTAATAAACAAGCAGTAATAGCAATAAGTGATATAAAGGAAGATTTCCAACTATATGACCCCTTTAAATATTTAAATAACCCTGGTAGTATAAATAATTGTACTTTTTATTCAACATGTCATAAAATGTGGTCCAGAATAGACTTCTTTTTGATTTCAGGAACAAAGATTAATTTTGAACCTTTAGTTTCTATACATGCACGCTATTTATCAGATCACTCAAAAATCTTATTAAGTTTCACTAAAGAACCCAGAGATACCCTGCGGCAAAGAGGTTATAATTGGTCTCTTAACCCAAATCTGTTAAATAAGGAGGAAATAATACAGGAAATTACAGTTTACCTTGAGGACCTATTGGCTAGATTAGAGAAACGACAACATATACCTGATATCGAATGGGCGACAGTTAAAGCACAAGTAAGAGGGATCTTTTTGCAAAAAGCTACATATTATAACAAATTACAAAATAGAGTTATTCAGAAATTGGAAGCTAAAATTAAGACACTTGATCAAGAATTGATCCAGAATTTTAATACTCAAACAGAGATGGAATTACTTAAATGCCAAAAAGATCTCTTCTTAATTCAAAATAATAGATTGACATTTCAGGAACATAGGATGTTAGCGAGATATGCCAACCATGTCCAAACACCATCAAGGGCATTGGCTAGAATCATTAATCAGTCGAGAACAGCTGTACAAATTTCGGAAATACAATTTAAGTATACAACTTATTCTAAAACTGAAGATATTATTAATATTTTTGAACAGATATATACTAGTATATATGGTGAGAAAAAAAATCTATTCTCACATAGGACCAATAAAGAATTCTTACAATTAACTTTCCGAAAATAGATGTATTCAAAAGGATCTAATTAAACCGATATCTAATGAAGAAGTAATATATATAATTAAACATATGAAATTGCATAAATCACCGGGTCCTGATGGTTTGATGCTGGAATTTTACAAAGTTTTTGATGATGTTTTTGGTAAAATACTTTCACGTGTATTTAACTACATAATTAAGAATAAAATTAATGATCCTCATTTTAATGCCTCAAAAACTATTCTCTTACCTAAAGTTAATTCTGACCCTCAAAACCCTGACAATTATAGACCAATATCATTAATAAATGTAGATATGAAAATTTTGACCTCTATTCTAGCCAGTAGATTAAAAAAATAGTGAATCAAATAATATCTAAGGAACAAGCTGGCTTTATGGCTACTAGGCAAACTAGTGACAATACACTTACACTTCATACATTGACAGCTTATGCTAAACCGAAGAATCTTAATACTTATGCGCTTATAATTGATGCACAGAAGGCTTTTGATAGGGTTGATGTAAATTTTTTTGTTTGATACTTTACCATACTTTAATATATCCCAAGAATTTGTTCGAATGTTAAAAAGTTTATATAGCAATCCTTCTACAATGTTATACATTAATAAAAATTTTTCTCAAAGAATACAGATTAAAAATGGAACACGTCAGAGTTGTCCTCTGTCCCCTTTACTATTTAGTATATATCTTGAACCCTTATTCTTATATATTAAACAGAATGTATACCATAATGCCCCAATAATTTATGGAACAAAAATATCAATGGCAGCATTTGCGGATGATCTTAATATATATTGAGCAACTCCAATCTCAGACACTAAAAAACTATTAAAAGCAGTAGATGACTTTGCAGAAGTATCTAACTATAAAATTCATCTTAAAAAAACAAATATTTTCCCCTTAAGAACTCCCAAACCTTTTTCACTTTTGCCACTGGTGGGACAGGTAATGTTCAAAGATAACATTAGATACTTGGGTATTGTTTTCTCTACAGATGATAAAGATTTTTATACTGTTAATATTAAAACAGTTTGGGAGCAAATAATATCTGATTTTGGGAGATGGAGGAATTTAAAATTACCTGTATTAGCGAAAGTTTCAATTATAAAAATGAATATATTATCAAGATTATTATATATTTTTAGATCTGCTCATGTGATAATCTCAAAAAAATGTTTTAAGCGAATTCATAAAGAAGCGGTTAAATTCATTTGGGAGCCAAGAAAAACCAGGATATCATATGATAAATTAATGACCCCCAAAAATAGAGGGGGTTTGGATTTACCAAATTTCGAAATTTACTGTTTAATAATAAACTCTAATAGAATCCTAAGAATTGCTAATTATGATGTTTGTAGCATTAAGTAGGCACCAACATGGGTAATCTTGAACTATAAACATATCCTAAATTTGAATATTAATCCTAGAGCACTACCCTTTCTAGGAAAAGACAAGTTGAAATTATATGGGATAATAGACCACATAAATATATATATCTATACAAAATTTATTTCAGTCATTAGATCTTGCTCAGTATATGATGTTTTTTCAACCCTTTCATAGGAATCCTAACTTGAGATTAAATAATCAATTAATAGATCTTAAAAATTTCCCATTAATAGTTAATCTAACTTTAATTGACATTTACACATATCTCAAATTTTCAGCTAATCAAATAAGACAAGAATTAAACTTATCTAGTCATTTTGAGACAAATTAGGGAACTCTCTATAAGTTACTTTAAGAATTTTAAACCCAGAGATGAATATTTAACCAAATGCTCAAATTTGTGGCAAGCTCTCCAACAAGATGTTAAATTTATAACCGCAACAAGTAAATTAATAAAGGAGTTTAAATTTCAGGATAAAGTTCTTTTATCGAAATATTGGAAAGAGAAAATCCCATTGGTAGAAGAAAGACAAATAATAAAAGCAATCGAATTGACATCAAAATCTATTTCTCTCCAAAAGTTGATGTATACTCAGCTTATGATATGGAACAATGCATATTATACACGCCTCAGCCTGCATAAATTTAATTCAAAAAACTCTCCAAATTGTCCATACTGTAAAGACCAACCTGCTGATCTTCTCCATATGTTCTGGAGCTGCAAATGCATTTATAAACTTTGGAATTCGTTAAAGATACAACTTCAAAAGATGGGTTATCAAAGTACAACACTTTCATGGAAATTTATGATTTTGCATATCCCTCCAAAAGAACTTTCTAGATCACAAAATATCATATTTATTAATATCTTTTTATTAATGAAACTATATATAGCTACTAATTGGTTAAAGGCATCCCAAACCTCATGGGATAACTTTAAAATTCTAGCAATGAGACATATATTAGCCCACAAATTACTTCTATATCAACATAATAAAAGTATCAATAATCCAAAAATATGGGAACAAGTGTTTAATATTATATTAGCGTAATATCTTTAACCTAAATGCATTATGAGTTATTTACACACTGTAACTTTGTAACAACAAATTGTTTATTACTTGAACCAGTCTTAATTATTTTGATATTTTATTGTATAAACTTGTGTTATAGTTGGAAGCATTCATGTAAATATTGTATATATGTTATGGTGTTATTGTTAGATACATTAGTTGACATTTATTTTTAATTTTGTATTTGTTTTAAATTTGTATTGAAAATGATAAAACAATAAAGATTTATTATTGAAAAAAAAAGAAAAAACAAAATAAATTATGATTATTTTTTACATAGTTTTTCAGAACATCAATACCATCTGTGCTTTTTCCTTAGAAAATGTATACAAGTCTAACATTCATTAATTTAATTCTAGCTCTTCCTTAAAACTCTGCCTTATACAGTTGTGAGACAGGCAGGTAAATTAATAATAGCACTTAGTTGAACATGCATTCATCAAATAAACTCACTATAGTTGGGATTTGTTCCTTTCCTGGAGCTCCACATTCCTCTCCTAATTCATTAAAGAAACTAGCTCAACTTTGCCTTACATTGAACACTTTTCTTAATTTTCCACAATAATAACTATTGCTTCTCAGGTAGAGCATCTTCTGTGTGGAGACATGCGTGAATGGGCGTACCTTCGTTGAAGGTTGTGCATCAGGGCTGGCAAACTCGGCACGTAAAAAATCTACTGCCAATCATTAGCGGACCGGAGTTCCGCTATGGCAACCCCTAACCGGGAAAAGCCGAAAGACACAAAACTTTAATACAGTTATTTGCTGTAATCACCAACAGACTTCATAGTACGCCAGTTCTCACTGCAGAGATGAAATCCCTACCTTCATCCCATTGTAGAAGCTTTAAGTGCCACATCAAACTTAGACACGAGTTAGATGCTTGCTTTCTTATAAACAGATGGCATCTGCCAATCTCTCCAGCTTGTCATCTTGGTAGCAGTAGCGTAATAAACATGTTTCATTATAGAATTAGTAATCAAGTTATATCATGCAAGTGTTGGTTAAACATAAATGTCTTCACCTTCTACTATTTCATAAATAATAATATATTGACTAAGAGGGCACTAGTCCATGTGGGTATACCGGATCCAAACTAGTTTGTCTAGAGAGTTATATTTACATTCCCTGTATGTAGATTCACATTGTTATAGGCTGTACTGTTATTTACTTGCAGTCATTCATGGTCCACATGTAGTGTGGTTACAAAGAGCCATACTTCCTATTCCAGATAAAGTGCATAATAATCACGTATGAAGTGCCAGTGTGTTTTTAATTATGCTTAGGAAGAAGAAAAGGGCTTATCAGTTCATTGTTTACAATGTGTGTTGGTAACTGTCTGCAGAAATGCAGTTGTAGAAGAGATTACTTCCAGAGTTAACAAAATATGTTGACTTTCAGGACGAGTGTGAAGGAGATCTTGCTGAAGCCATGCCTGCGCTTGAAGCTGCAGTTGCAGCATTGGATACACTGAAACCTGCTGATATCACAGTAGTTAAAAGTATGCAACAGCCACCAGGACCTGTCAAACTAGTTATGGAAAGCATCTGTGTCATGAAGGGAATAAAACCAGAAAGGAAGCCAGATCCAAGCGGTTCCGGTAATGTACAGAGAAATTCAGTGTTACCTGTGTTGTAAATATGTTTTACCTCTGCCGTTATAGAGAAGTGCAGAGGGAATAGTGATTATAAAAGGCATAAAATAATTACTCTGATATTCATGATGAATGCTGTATGAAGAAAAAGCTACACAGATGCCTCAGGCTCTTCATAAAAGCATAATGGTTAAAGTTGGGGGTTGGCATAATGGTTAAGGTGTTTACCTCATAGACACAAGGAACTAGGTTTGATTCTTACCTTTATTATTTATTTTATTTTTATTTAAGTTTGATGACCAGGGAAGTCCACTGGACCAGAAGGAGCCCCTTTTCAGTGGAGACCCGGGGTGACAAGCTCCACAACAATGTAGGTTACATCACAGATTTTTACAAAGACATAACTCAAACATTTCGAACATTTTCAAATTTTGCAAGGACAGTAATTCAATACAGAAATTTAAAACTTTTCAGATTAGATGTGCAATATTTACAGACATAAATTCTTACAGGAATTTACCATTTTAGATTAGATGCATTACATTTTGAAGTTTGAATGCATAATTTATAAAGAGGGAGATGATAAATACAGAGAATAAACATTATATAATATTGGACAATTATGATATGAAACTTCTTTGTAGCTTGACCAATCTTAAAATATATAGTTACTAGGCATATGTAGGTTAGGAGAAAAGCATGTATTTAGAGGAAGATTGGTATAATAGTCATTAGAGAGAAAAAATGTTGGTTTCAGGTGGGAAAGGGAAAGATTTTGGGAGAAATTGGACACTTCTGAAAGTAATTGGTGAAGATATCAGTGCAAGGTAGAAAGAGAGGGGGGTTATATTTAGGTTGGGAAATTTGACTATGCTTAAAATGGCCCACAAGAGCAGGTAGCCTAGTACTAACCTATGAACTTTAAAATTGTCACAATAATACATGAGTAATCTGGATTTTTTAGAAGGTCAGGTATAGACTTTATTTGCATTTCACGTGCAAGGCGTAGGTTGACATTTTCAGGAGTTTAAATGTGTTTATTTATTTAAAATGTATGTAACTGAAAAAAATATTTTTATATCATTGGGAGTTTGCTCACAGTGCTAGCAAAATGTACAGATAAAGATTAAAGATGTGATATATATGTCCACTTGGGTTCAGCATCTTTTTCAAGCACATTTTTCCTTTCCTCCCACTCTTTTACTATAACTGGTTCCCTCTTTCCTTTAGGCAAAACCACCACTGTTTCCACCATCATTGTCAGCAGTAAATCGTTCCCCTCAGAACTTCATTAAACACTTGTTTCTTACTATAACAGGCAATCCAATCATATATTAGTCAACAGAAAAGCAGTCTGTCCCCACCCTCCCACTTACCATATACTTAATTGCATTAATGATCCCATCTTAATATATCTTTACTTAGCATCTCTGTCACCTCCTCTCCTGTACTGCCTCACTGACATATCTGCTTCCGAACGTGTTATAGGATCATGGGATCACAGGAAATTCAAGACAGCTGAGTCTCACAACCATTTATGCCTTACCAGTAGTCACTCTTATTACATACCTCCTCTCATGAGGAGGGCCAGGCCAGTCAATCCTGGGGTGAATTTGTGAATACCTACCCAATGTTGTAAGTCCCGTTTGAAGGGAGAGAACATTGTATAGCTTAATTTCCAGGGAGGATATATTCCAGAGGTGGAGGAGGTACTGTAAATCTCTCTACTACATTTTACATATCTGCTGGTGAAGATATAGAACCGTGGTTCAGGTATTTTTAGGAACTACTTGATTTGAAGAGATGAAAGAGATCCAGGATCACTGGGTCCTTAATAGCATGGAAAGGAAAGCATAGATCTCCCCCAGGAGTATATAAGACTTTGAGTACAGAGACAGTGCATTTACCTGGCTTTTAAGTTAGTCCCCCCCTGGGCTCCTTCTAGTTCTTTGATATGTGTAGTGAGGTCAGGGTTGCCAGATCTCCAACTGGACGGGTAGGGACAAAAAAAAAAAATCACACTAAGTGAGGACCAAAAAGAAAAGAAAGGTCTTTAAACACGGAGCTACTTCTGTTTAATATGGAACATCAGGCAGTTCCACATTAAACACAAGTAGCTCCATGTTTACCGATTTTTGATTGTTTGATTGGCCCATATGCCGGTATACGAGGCAATCAAAAAACACGCAAAACAGAGCTGTGTTTAATGCAGAACTGCCTGATGTTACACATTAAACACAAGTAGCTCCATGTTTAGTGAATTTTGATTGGCTCATATGCCGGTATACGGGCCAGTCAAAAAAAAAAGTGAGGTGTTTCACCAGGATTTAAACCGGCAGTGCGGGACTCAGGATTGGGCTGCTGATCCCAGGACAATCCTGCTCAAAATGGGATGTCTGGCAACTCTGAGTAAGGTACATGCCAAAGGGGTATTGTATTCTGTAACTGGTCTAATCAGTGCAGTATATAAGTAAGCAATGACTTCTGTAGATCTGGCTGATATTCATTTGGCAATGAGCTGTGTCACATATTAGGACTTTGACTACTGCTGTGGCATAATGAATTATTAACCTAAGTTCCAATTTCCCTTACAGCATTCCCATTTTGAAATGTAGTATTCTCTCTGCTATATGCTGAAGGGAGGGGTTGCCTAACACATGTGACAATATTTGATGCAAGTCCTTATTCTGTGTCATTGCCCAACTCCCTCATGCCTATACAATTATTCATAATACTCCACAAATCCTTCTCATCTGTCCCAGACAACCTGTATTCCCTCCCTAATATTAATTGCCTAAATATTTGCTTCTTCCCTGTGATCCTTTAACCTTCATACCAGCAGCTATGCCTCCACATTTTTTAGCCCACCAACCTGCCACTGGTGTTTTTTCACTTGATTCCTAATTTCTTTAACTCCATAACCCTCACAGCCATACCTCTTCTCCTTCCTCCTCCATTTTCTGTATCCTGTACAATTGTTCCTAATGTCCCTTCACTCTGGATCCCCTTCTACTAACAATACAATCTGTCCAAATCAGAATCCTTCCTTTCCATGCAGACTTAAACCCACCCACTCACTTCCTTTCATTTCTTCCCCCATACAGTTTTCCTCACCACTTTCTTTTCTATTCCATGCAAACAATTTACCCGCTTGGTCATCCTCCACTCTCATATATTTAATTCTCAACATCCCACTTCTTTCTTTCCACCCAACTCATTCTTACTAATGCATGTTGCAAAATATATCTGTCTGCTATCTCTGCTAGCCTCCTGCCACCTCCCTTTTATGTCATTATTCACTAAAAATTAATTCAATGTATTCCCTACTTGCATTCATCCCCATAAAAAGTGAATTCCCTCTTCTGTCTTTACTCTTCCTCCATAACTCTTCCAACATCTTTTCTCCATCCTTATCCTCAGTTCAGTTTGGCTGATCTTAGGAAACTCAAGTGCCTTAAATAATATATCCAAGCTGTGGTCAAATACAACACTAAAATTGTCCCCACCCCCACTATTATTCGCTCTCTTTCCCTCTCAATGTCATTACCACCTCAAAACTAGCTCTACCCATACCCTCCCTTCCTCCCTACCACATCTTCTTACCATTCTCTTGTCTTCTTACTTTACACTTAATCTCTTCCTATCCCCTCCTCTCTACCCCTGCTAAAACTCTCATTTGATACCTATGCAAGGCTCCTTTCACTTCTACTTTTATATTCTCCCCTGTATAAACTAAGGTATTTTGAAAATACTTTCTCACATGCTTTGTAAATATTTAGTGAAATGTTGTTTTTCATCTGTAAACTGTATACTGTATTACAGATTTGTAATAATTTGTCTGAATTTGTATAATGCCTTATGGAGCTTTTCTCCCCAGGACTCCATTGAAAATGGGCTTTTCTCGGCCCAATGGACTATCCTGGTAAACAAACTGTAAAATAAATAAATAAAAAACATTCCTATAAACCACACCATGATCATTATTTGACCCACAAAAAGATCCTACTGTCACATCACTTCCCTTCTTTTTTTTCCACCCCGATCACCTATGCAACATTACTACCATCACACTTTTCTTACTGCCACACATTTTCTTTCTCTCGCTCTCTCTTCGCAAAATTCTGTTTCAACAAGTCCTTAACCTTTCTCACCTTCAACTTCACCTTCTGCAGTGTAACTATATTCACCCCTTTCTTCACCATCGCCGGTACTGTCCATTTCCTCTTCCTGGGTTAGTTATCTTTCCAGGATTCCAAATAACTACTACCATTTCTCTTATTGTACTCCTTCAGACCCACCCCTAACCTTCCACCTGCCTACCTATCCTCCCAGTCAACTGTTACTTCGATGGAGCTAGGTCTGCAGGAACCTTGCATAGCTACAACATGTGCACTGATACTCCCATGGCAGCCAACTGCTCAAATCACTACAAGTCATGTCTTTCCTATAGACTGCACTTGACAGACTTTCAGAAGGCTTCCTTTATGAAATGAGTAACCAATCAAATAGCTGACCAATGACAACATTAGAAATAAAAATTTCACCAATCAAAATGGCGTCAATAAAAGCCTTGATGAACGAAAATGAAAATTCAGGTTAGCATGTGAAGAAAAAATTCCATGTTTTCAACTACACACAGTGAATAACTTTAAACCAAAGTTAAAGTCTGGATGCTCTTAGCTTTAATTCACTCATAATCAAAATTACTTCATTTAAACCAGGAAAGTTACTGGCATCTAAGTGCAATTGCCAGAGCTTCTTCCGGTGTAAAAGAGAATTACGCAAATCCCCTGAAAAGACTGAGGTTTCGATCCTGCCTATCATGAAAAACTTGAACTTAGATAAGTTATCACAAAGAGAAGAGTGTTTAACCAATGCACTCATCATCTTTTTTAAAATACTATAAACATGTTGATAAATCCTTCTGTTAAAAGCATCATTAGTTTTGCTGATGTAGACAGCTGAACATGTGATGCATTTAGCTATGGATGCCACTTTGTTAAACAATTATATGGCCCTTTGACCATCCACTTGGAGACCTTTTCCAAAATTTCATTGTCAAGATCAGTGTCGATAAAAGAACATTCTTGACAACGATCACATCTATAGGTTAAAATATAACCATTATAACAAACCCTCTGTGGTCTCTCTAACATGTTTTTAAAGTTAGATCAGTTCTTAAAGGTAAAAGTAGGTGAATCCTTAAAAATTATTTTAAACTCTCATCACATTGTCAAATAAACCAGTTTTTGATACTATATTGCAAATAACATAGGCATCCAAGGAATAATGAGGTACCATGTTATGGGATGTAGAAAAAGAAGAATGTACACCCTCTGAGAAGGGGTAAGAACCCAAGATTCCCACACCAAGGGTGTATATACTACTTCTGGACCAAATTCCGGTTTACTTAAATCAATACAACAGTCATTAATAATTGCATTCGGGGTACCTTCCTTGAATGAATTCATCCCATTTTTTTATTACCGGAGCATATTTACCATTTCTTTTATGTAAGACTTCCTGATAAAGAAAATCAGCCACTGAACAAGGGTAACCTCTCTCCAGGAACGTGTTCTTAAGAATATTAAAGTTTTGTATACACACATTTTCATCAGAAGTCAGACGGGAAACCCTGATAAACTGGCTTTTTACCACAACCCTTTTCTGATGAAAGGGGTGATTACTTTCAAAATGCAAAAAGCTATTACAAAAGGTGGGTTTATGATAAATATTAGTAGCAAAAGAGCCTTGGTTCCCCACAGAAGGTACCCTGAATGAGATTATTAACGACTTTAAGGATCCACCTACTTTTACCTTTAAGAACTGATTTAACTTTAAAAACATGTTAGAGAGACCACAGAGGGTTTGTTATAATGGTTCTATTTTAACCTATAGATGTGGGCACTGTTGACAATATTCTTTTATCGACACTGATCTTGACAATGACATTTTGGAAAAGGTCTCCAAGTGGATGGTCAAAGGGACATATAATTGTTTGTCCGACAAAATGGTGTACATGGCTAAATGCACCACATGTTCAGCTTTCGATGTCGGCAAAACTAATAATGCTTTTAACAGAAGGATTTATCAACATGTTTGTAGTATTTAAAAAAAAAAGATGATGAGTTATTTGGCTAAACAAGCTTCTCTTTGTGATAACTTTTCTAAGTTCAAGTTTTTCATGATAGACAGAATCGAAACATCAGGCATTTCAGGGGATTTGCGTAATTCTCTTTTACATTGAGGGAAGCTCTGGCAATTGCACTTAGATGCCAGTAACTTTCCTGGTTTAAATGAAGCAATTTTGATCACGAGTGAATTAAAGCTAAGAACATCCAGACTTTAACTTTGGTTTAAAGTTATTCACCGTCAGTAGTTGACAACATGGAATTTTTTTTCTTCAAATGTTGATAGGCTGAATTTTCATTTTCAAGGGCTTTATTGGACACCATTTTGATTGATGCAATTTTTATTTCTAAGATTGTCATTGGTCATCTATTTGATTGGTTACCCATTTCATACAGATTTAAATATCCTTAGTGATTGGTTTATATTCTTGAGTTACTGACTGGTAAACAACATGTGGTGTGTTTTTTATCAGTATTTAACGTGTGTTTTGAATGTTTCATTGACAGTTCTGATGATGTCTAAAGATGAAAGTGCTTAACTGTGATCAATTCTGTCGGGTGTATTAAACTTCTGTATTGAGTGCTACCTGGTCGTTGGATTTTTATTCTTCAAATTGTCCAATTAGCTTTGCAGTTCTGCCACTGCTGTCTCCACCTCTTAAATTTACTGCTTCCAATTGCACTTCCTTCCCCGTCTTCCCAGCTACAATGGATAATACAACTGCATTAAATTTTGACTTTCTCCTGCAGGCCATGCATGCTGTTCCCCAAGCCTGACATATCACTGCACGTGCAGTCCATCTTCTGAAGAATGCAATAGAGTTTTGCCTGTGTAATGGATTCCACTCTGTCTACGCTTCACTGCATACACTAGCCACCTTGTCACTAAACTTTTGATATTTTTTCTCAGCTTTCTCTTGCAGCAACAAATCCACACAAATAGAGAATCCTAAATGCCACCTTATTTATTCAGAAGGCAGTCTTCACCAGACTCCATAGCACCCCACCACACCCTTTGCCTTTGGCTGTTTTTGTATTCTGGTTTACCCTAGGTAAGTTGAATTTACTAAAAATCGTTATAATTCCGTAACTGCTTTCCCCAGTATGCTATCTTCAGAGAAATTAATTTCTGGGGTTGTGTATGTTAGACTGAGTCTCATTAGGATATGCATAGATGGGCTGTACTGAATCCTTCTTCCCCTTGCTGTTCCATACTAGTTCTTTTAGTTGGAGTATGTTACCAAAAAAAAATCATACTTTAGCCAGCATTTAAACATGCATTAGCCTTGGTGTTTGCTGACTCACTACTCTGGAATATAATTGAGTAAGTGGCCTGTCATTACTCTGCTGCATTATGTTTACATGAATGTCTCAATTAACATGCAAATTAACATAGTCTGCATTCATGTTTTTCCATGAAACAGGTAAAATGATTGAAGATTTTTGGGGACCATCAAAAAGACTTCTAGGTGACATGAAATTCCTTGACAGCCTTAAGACATTTGACAAAGATAATATTCCAGCTGCTGCCATCAAGAGAATAAGGGAAAAATTTATAGAACATCCAGATTTTCAGACTTCAGTCATCAAAAATGTGTCATCTGCCTGTGAAGGCTTATGCAAGTGGGTGAGAGCTATGGAAGTATATGAGCGTGTGAATAAGGTTGTTGCCCCAAAGCGGGAACGTCTCAAAGAAGCTGAGGCTGAGCTTGCAGTTCAGATGGAGAAACTGAACAAAAAACGTGCTGAGCTTAAAATGGTAGAAGACAGACTCCAAGCACTGAATGATGACTTTGAAACCATGAATAATAAGAAAATAGAGTTGGAAAATAATATTGATATATGTTCACAGAAGTTGGTACGTGCTGAGAAGCTGATTGGGGGTCTTGGAGGAGAAAAAGACAGATGGACAGAGGCAGCCCGGTTGTTAGGACTTAAGTATATCAACCTTACTGGTGATGTGCTTCTGTCTTCGGGGACAGTAGCTTATCTGGGAGCATTCACAGTAGACTTTCGCCTGGAAAGCCAAAACCAGTGGCTGGCCTTGTGCAAGGAAAAACAGATCCCTTGTTCTAATGACTTCAGTCTGAGTAATACCTTAGGTGATCCAGTAAAAATCCGTGCCTGGCAGATTGCAGGTTTACCAGTTGATTCATTTTCTGTTGACAATGGTATCATTGTGTCCAATTCTAGAAGGTGGCCACTAATGATCGATCCACAGGGACAAGCTAATAAGTGGGTTAAGAACATGGAGAAGTCAAACAAACTAGCTGTGATTAAACTGTCAGATACTAACTACATACGGACACTAGAAAATGCCATTCAATTTGGAACAGCTGTTTTACTAGAAAATATCGGTGAAGAGGTTGATGCTGTTCTGGAACCTGTTTTGCTGAAGCAGACATTTAAGCAACAGGGTGTAGAGTACATAAGATTAGGTGAAAATATCATTGAATACTGTAAAGATTTTAAGTTCTATATGACTACCCGCCTTCGAAATCCCCACTATCTTCCAGAGGTAGCAGTAAAAGTTTGTCTTCTGAACTTCATGATAACACCACTTGGCCTCCAGGATCAGTTACTAGGAATAGTAGCTGCTAAGGAAAAACCTGAACTGGAAGAAAAGAAAAACAAACTAATCATAGAAAGTGCCAGTAACAAGAAACAACTTAAAGAGATAGAAGATAAAATTCTTGAAGTTCTTTCAGCATCACAAGGAAATATTTTGGAAGATGAAACAGCCATTAAGGTCTTATCTTCCTCCAAACTACTCTCAGAAGAAATCTCTGAAAAACAAATGATTGCATCAGCAACTGAAAAAGAAATTGATGCTACCCGTCTGGGTTACAAACCAGTAGCTGTGCATTCATCCATTATATTTTTTTGCATTTCAGATTTAGCAAACATTGAACCAATGTACCAGTACTCTTTAACTTGGTATATTAATCTTTATGTACACTCCATTGCTCACAGCAACAAAAGTGATGACTTGTCTGAAAGAATTGAAAATATTACAGAACATTTTACAGTGAGTATTTATAATAATGTGTGCCGCTCCTTGTTTGAGAAAGACAAGCTGCTCTTCTCTCTTCTTTTGACTATAGGAATAATGAAAGGAAAAGGCAAAATAGATGATGAAATATGGCGCTTCCTTCTGACAGGAGGTGTTGCACTCGAGAATCCCCATCCTAATCCATCGCCTGATTGGCTGTCTGACAAATCATGGGCAGAAATTGTGAGGGCATCTAATTTAAAAAATCTTCATGGATTTATGGATCATGTCAAATCCAACATTTCAACTTGGAAAACAATATATGATTCTGCAAAACCTCAGGAAGAACCACTTCCGGATGAATGGAGGACTCTGAAAGGCTTAGATTACATGGTTGTTCTCAGATGTCTCAGGCCTGATAAAATTGTTCCAGCTATACAGAATTTCATTGCAGAGAACATGGGGCAGACATATATTGAATCACCAACTTTTGACCTTGCTGGAAGCTACACTGACTCAAACTGCTGTTCACCACTGATTTTTGTCCTGTCTCCTGGAGCTGACCCAATGGCAGGTAAATATTTATTTATTAATTATTACCAGTTTGTTAACTGGGTGAGTGGGCTGGTGCAAAGACCCTTTCATCCAGTATATCATGTGCATTCTAAGTATTATACTCAGCAGAACAAATCTTGACAAGTGTTTATTCATAAGTATAGCACTGCCTTCCAAATGCACTTATGGCCATCAATAGCATCTCCAATCTGCATTTGCTGAAAAAAAACCTGCATTAAGTGTTTTTTAATGGGGGGCAAACTCCCCTGCACCCCATACCCCCTAAATGCATATACACTAAGTACACAGTTGCACTCACTTGAAGAAGGGAGAAATTCCCCCAAAAAGGGCATCACTGCTGGCACAACTCCCTGACAGTGATTTCCTATGGAGGAACTCCGCTTATTGATGGTTTGAACCTTGGGCAATTGAAGCATGTGAGTTCAGTGTTTGTCCACCAGTAGGTTACCCCCTTCAGCATTAGTACCATTCTCTGCTCTGGCCAAGATTCACTCTGCCTCTTTTATTCATTTATTACATTTCTTCCCTGTTTTGATTGAGGTGATCTCATTGGGCTTAGCACAACTAGCAATAAGCATAAAAAACAACACTATGATAGTACCATAATACATGAAATGAATAACAGAAGTAGAATGGTAATATGTAACGGATCCATTTTTTACTGTTTCATTTTGTTATGGCAGACACTCCATTAGTACATATCAGAAATGTGAGTACTGTTACTAGAAGCAACATTACAGTGTTTTGAATGAACTCTCTACACATAAGTCGTAATTGAGATGTTACATAAAAACTTAGCAATACTGTAACTTCTACCAATAAGTACCAGCATTACAGGAGGCAGTAAATATGCTGTAGAAGAACAGTGTTAGATACAGTTTATCAGTGGCCTCCTGCAACTTTATTAATGGTCAGTTTAATGGTACTTCTGGTTCCGTTTTACACATCAGCATTAGGCACTTTATTCCCTGTATAGCCTTCACTTTTTGTCTTACCTGTTAATGTTCATTTATTTTGGTACTGAATTTTTTATTTCTTTTTAATAGCTTTTAATGTTATGTTTCATTTCATATCTCTTTATTTGTATGTAATACCCTCAGCAAATGAGCTGTTTTCCTTTGAACTATATTTTAAAATAACAGTTTAGGAAGACATTAATTTAAAGAAAGCTAGACATTAACTCTGTTAATTTATGCACACATCATATGTTAGGATCTATTTTGCATGAAGAGCAAACTCCTGTCCTAAAACTTTTGTACTCTGTGGTAGATAACTGCTTATTTGTATTCAGTGATTTGTGTTTCAGATAGATCCGATGGAAAACAGGAATACATACAGCTATGATAATTTCAAAAATGCATTTTGTCTTTCTATCATGTCATTGCACAGATCACAAAAAAGCATCAGTCATTCATGCACATGCTTATACAAACATGCACAGACATATACACACATACACTTGACAGCTGCCATTTCAAAATGTTTGCATTTTTATATTTGTCAAGTCTGGCAGCCTAATTCATCTGCATTTTTATTGATATAATTATTCTGCTATTCATTTTAACTAGGCTTGCTGAAGTTTGCAGATGACCTGGGTATGGGTGGAACAAATATTCAGACTATTTCCCTTGGTCAGGGCCAAGGACCAATTGCAGCTAAGATGATAGAAGATGCTATCAAGGATGGTACATGGGTTGTACTACAGAATTGTCATCTTGCTACCAGCTGGATGCCTACTTTGGAGAAAATCTGCGAGGAAGTGATAATCCCTGAAAACACCAATCCTAAATTTAGGTAATATGCCTTGTCTGATCTATATAGATGCTTAGCACACAGTCATGCACACACATGTATACACATGTACACACACACACACACACACACACACACACACACACACACACACACACACACACATATGCACACACATTTATTTATGGATATTTATTTATTTCAGTTTTTAACTCATATATTTGAAGCAAGTAATAACAGCAGAACCAGTGGCAAAAACAGGATATGTGATAATAATATGTAGCAGTGGAATTCATATGTAATAACATTTGAACACACTATAACCTTAAGCTACCGAAATAATATAGAAGTGAGGACAGAAGAGAATGGTAACTATATAAATTAACAAATATATGGAGCAACTGAAAGCTGCAGACAGGCAGAGACAGACAGACAAGAATACAGAAGGCAATGCTTTTACCCAGCATCCTTGTAGATAACATATAAAACATACTGATTAGCTGGATACTCTTATAAGTTACTCATATTATATTCACATTGGCCCTAGGGATCAGGTTTTATTTGAAATAGTTCTGCAGAATCAAATTATGTTCTGATTCTCCATGTACAGAGCTTTTGCTCCCATCAGTGAGATCACCATGTTTAATCAGCAAGTTGTGTATAAAAGAAGCCAGCAGGGAAGGTAGGTTGAAGTAGCCTCGGGTTGTTGTCTACCTTGTGGTCAAGATGTGGAACTTGCTTGATGCAGGGCTAACCCCATTTGGAGGCCAGAGATATATTAACCTGAATCAATTATCACTATTCTTAGGTGACAGAACATTGTGTGGCTGAGAGGTACATTGGAGTGTGTATGTTTTGTGACACGTCTGCAGAATGGTACAGATATTGTGTGAGTTAGGTAAGAAGCAACCCCTCTAATATCTAGTGCCACTGATGATGACCCCCCATTCCCACTCTCAGTCTGGCACTAGTTAAAGGTGCTAGTTATGCTATCATTTGGCCAGGGAATGGACGATTTGGGGTGATAGACTGATAAATGTGGTTTAAGGATGTCCTGTAGTTGAAGGCACTACAAAAAATATATATATATTAGCACGTAAAAAGTCAGCTGACATACCTGGTTAGCAAAGGAACAAATAGTAAATTAAATTATGCCTGTTCAAACAGGTCATGACCTTTTTGGATTTATCTTGTCACCAGAAAAAAAAATATTTGTGTGTTCTACACAAAAATAAAATGAATTTGGTACATATTTAATTTTTTTTTTTTTATTTAACATTTGTTAACCGGGAAAGTCCAACTTGGAACGAAGCCAATTTTCAGCAGAGGCCTGGGGAGAAATGCTCCTGACGTATGTCTTTATAATGTGGGAGGAAACCCCAGCACCTGGAGAAAACCCATGCGAACGCAGGAAGGACATACAGACTCCACACAGAAGGCACCCCAGCCAAGAATTGAACCAGAAAACCTCTTGCTGTGAGGTGACAATGCTACCGCTGTGCCAACCTTTAATCATCAGTTCTGTATAAACAACAAGGGATTTCAAATGCTGCATAACTTAAGTTTTGATAGTTACAGTAACATGTTATTGTATTATTCAGTATAGGTGGAATAGAATGGAATACATAGGTTTTAGAAAGTCATAGCCAACCTGATTTTGTTCTATGGAGGGATGCAAAGTTGTAATACACTGACGCAACCACTGCATGTTGGGATAATTTTGCATTTTTTTTCCAAGGTAAAATAGTCTCAGAGTAAATATAATCTAATGTGGGATACACAGTCATGGCTCCTAACAATTTTGCACTTTTGTATGTACTGGGGTATAAAACTGGTATTGAACTGTGTCCTTCTGTGGGACTTTATTTAGATGGAAGACAGATTAGATCATCAAGTTTTGAAAAACTGACTTATATGTGCAGATGATACACAGATGCCAGTATAGCACTTAATGTTTTTGCTTACCATGATATTGGTGGAAATGTAGGTAAAATTCTTCTTATATCATTATGAGGTACAAGCTGTTATTACACTGACAGCAAGTATTAAAAGCTTCCATAAATAGCCTGTAATTATAATGCAAATGTCCCTATTCAATAGGTTGAAATGTTTAACATAATGTGGTGCTCTAATATTCTATGTTTAAGTATTCACCAGAGAAAGAGAAATCTGTTTTAAAATACATTTATGGCTATTATTTGCTCTGATGAGTGGCAAAGTGGTGCAGCACTTAACATTTTTTGCCTCACAGCAAGAGTTTCCCTGGTTTGATTCTTAGCTGGGGTGCCTTCTGTGTAGATTCTGCATGTCCTCCTTGTGTTCCCGTGGTTTTCCTCTGGGGCTGTAGTTTCCTTCTACATTCCAAAGACTTGCAGTAGGTGGATTAGACACTCTATAGTGGCTGTGTGTGTGTGTGTGTGTGTGTGTGTGTGTGTGTGTGTGTGTGTGTGTGTGTGTGTGTGTGTGTGTGTGTGTGTGTGTGTGTGTGTGTTGATTGTCACTGTTGAAGTGACACCCTGACCCCATGTGCAAAAATGAGAAAAAGGGCTTGTGGATGGATGGAAGGATTATTTGATCTGAATAGGTATGGTTTGTTTGAAAATGTTTTTATTCTGTCATATGTTTAGTGGTAACTCACTAAGACAAATTAATAGTATAAATCCACTCGTTAGAGATGGTTTTCCAGGTAATCATGTTGCAGCAAGGATTGCCACTGCATGGAAACTGACACATTGCTTAATAAATGTCATTTATGTGTTTTCAGACTCTGGTTAACAAGCTACCCTTCAGACAAGTTTCCAGTCATTATACTTCAGAATGGAGTAAAGATGACAAATGAACCTCCCAAAGGCCTTCGAGCTAATCTTTTACGTTCATACCTCAATGACCCAGTATCAGATGCTGCATTTTTTAACAGCTGCAAGAAGCAAGATATCTGGCAAAAGTTGCTTTTTGGGCTTTGCTTTTTCCATGCTCTTGTTCAAGAGAGGCGGAACTTTGGTCCACTTGGTATGTTGAGTCACACAAAGTGTTTACAAATAAGTCATTACCAGTTTCTCAGATATTTTTATCACAAAATTATTCTTATTCATATTGATAAGTGTAACCTTTTTATAATATTAATAAGCAATATAAAATGTACTAAGGACCTAGTTTTAAAAAAAGTTTAACAAGTTTGCTATACTTATCACAGAATAAGTTATGACATATTTTTTTTTCTAATTCATATTAACAGACATATTATTTTTAACACTGCTATAGCATTTTATACTGAAAACCACATTTTAAAAGCATTCAGCTAAAGCAAAAGGGCTGAGACAAAACTGTTTTGGACAAGTAATGGTGAAACCAGACTTATGAAATGTATGTCACAGGTGGTACTTATTAAAATAATTTGTTTTATTCAGTGACGTGCTACAGTTGCAAATAAAAAGCCCTAATGCATGTATCATAGTTTATTGGGGGGGATGTTTTTGTTTTTTGTTTTTTCCAGAATGCATGTTTGGCTATTTCAAATAAATTAATTAATAGGTTTAGTTAGCTAGTTAGTTGGTCATTTTAATGCTTCAAGTTTCATAAAGGATTTTTTTTTCAATTCTGAAAATCCAGAAACTGTAACTCTTTGGGGGTAGATTGGTCACACATAATTTTATTATAAATCATGAGTGTGACCCTGGGCATAAACTTTCTTTGGTTTTGCCAAACCATGGATTTATAGAGTTTATATCATTTCTCTGGCATACAATCCCTGTAGTAAGCCTCAAAAGAGGTACACCAAGACCCAAGTTGTTTTTGTTCTGTCAAGCAGAACCTGAGCTAAGAATTTGAAGCAAGTTGCTTCCGAAGTGGAGCAGCCCTCATCACAGTCTAAATCTGATCTAGTAAAAACAGACACAGCCTGTGACATTTTGTTTGATGCAGGAAGGGGTACTTCTGTGCCACTTTAGGGATTGAATCAAACCTCTAAAACCTCTCTATCTTTGTTTTATGTTGTATAAATGGTGGAAACACATGCAAAGTAGCTTTAAGATACATACAAATCGTACATATATGTAGCGGTGACCATATTGTGTGTGTGTGTGTGTGTGTGTGTGTGTGTGTGTGTGTGTGTGTGTGTGTGTGTGTGTGTGTGTATATATATATATATATATATATATATATATATATATATAAAAAACAAGTAATAAAAACATCCCTTTGATACAGAGCAGCAAGATAAGTGATTGTCTCAAACCTGCAATACTGAGCATGCTCTGAAAGTGTCCCATTATGCAAGATGCTATGTGTAGGATAAGCAGATGGGTTTAATTTTGGTGTTGCTTTTGTAATATGATTTTGTCTGTGTTGCACCTTCAGTTAGCTTTGCTAGATAGTATTTTTTGACCATTACATTTAAATAACCAACTTTTTGCTTTCTTGTGTGTCTGATGCCTTTGTGAACAGACAAGTGCCAGACATGAAGATGTTAATGTAGTCCACAATGCCTAGTGTAACATGAAACACTCTTTCAATTTTCGTGGCATTTTGTTTCTGTGTAGACATGGTTGAAGGATTTCATGTCTACCTCCTTTGCCTGGCGTAACATAAGGCATTTTTTTTTCTCATTGCATTGTGTTCCCATCTTAATTTGGTTGAAAGATTTCATGTCCAATTCCTTTTGCTCCCTTCCAGCCTACAGTAATTTTTTTTATGTTGACAGTGCCTCTTGCATGTATGGAAGAGGGCTAGACATTTACTGTGTAACTCCACAGCAACATCAGTGAATTTCTTAGTCAATTATTTTCTGGCATTTATCTTCAAAACCCAGCGGTATTTTATTATTTGTTGCCTTACAGTCTCAGTTGTCCTATTATTGTTTTTATATACACAGCCATTAATACCTCTGGGAGATGAAGGGACCATTACATTTGATAGGCAGATGTCTCTGAATGCCATATACCTCCATATATGTTCAAGGCAAAGTGATATCTTCTTAGTGATTAATGAGAGCATCCTGCAAGCTGCTACTGTCCAGGCATCCACTTGGGATCTGTCCTGCAACAAGTCCAGCACTCATCCTCCCATTTCTTTGGAGACATACCTCTGTTCATATCGACCTTTCTTCAACAGTCCTTCAATGTAGGATCCATTTATCAAATGTCAAATCAACAGCCATGCAGTCAAGATCCCAGCTCCTATGCCTTGGCTTTTCCATGAAATTCTTAATAGTTTATCATTTTTAGTGATAAAACAAAAAAACATTCTGCATTTCAGGGTTGAATTCTACTACTATAGCTAGCAAATGAATATTCCCTGTTCACTGATAAAATGTTATTTGCTGTGAAAATAAAACTATTACACTAAATGAATCAAAATTTTAATAATTATGATGTAGCTCTTCATGTAAGTATCTCATCTAAAACTTGTGTATTTGGTTTCCACAACTGAAATAACTACAGTACTGTGGTAGCTACAAAGAATTGCAAATATTTAGTTGGAGGTGTATATATATATAAAGCAACTATTTTTTCAAAATAGTTTTCTTAATTTGGCATAAAACCTAAGAGAGTACAATCACACAAATGCTTAAATCCTAACACAGTGTGCTTCTCCATTCTTCATTCTACAGGTTGGAATATTCCTTATGAATTTAATGAATCAGATCTTCGAATCAGCATGAGGCAAATTCAGATGTTTTTGAATGAATATGAAGAGACCCCACTGGATGCTTTGACATATCTGACAGGTCCTTATTTTTATTCATAGATACATATCATGTACATTTGGTTGCTGTCATGTGTGCTTATACTTTGTTAAACTTGTTACCTCCCACTAAATTTTGTTTTTATTATTTTTATCTGTCCACTGATTACTCAAAACAATTTGTATGTAAAGTTATAGTGTTAAACTAAATTCAAGAGTTTATTTTTTGATAAAAACAAGTCATTGTCTACAGTTTCTCATAACAAAATGAATAATTTTATTTTAACTATGCAGTTTATTTTAAGAAAAAAAATAGATGTTTCTTACAAGACAACATCAGAAACCTTTGAAGGATGAAAGTAGGAATTTTGAGTTATAACTGCCCGCCACCCCTCATTCAAAAAAAAAAAAAAAAAAAATACAGGAACACTACTAAGGCCATTGTAATAATCTGATATTGCTCACAGACGAATTAGTGTAATGCAGATGTATTTATGTATTATTTATTTGTCTTTGTTGACTGGAAAGTTGTACTTAGCAAAGTACATTTTCAATGGAAGCCCAGGGAGAAAAGCTCCAGTAGATACATTTAAGATACTCATGACAAAGCAATTTTTTTTACAAAGGTACATTACATAGGTAGTGCTTTCAAGATCTAGATGCAAACAGGTAATTAATTGTTCAGTAGTGACACTCTATAAATATAAATTAGATATTTCTTCTGTGGTGACAGTATACATAATACTAAATTCCAAGTATAAAACATTTAGTATGCAAACAGTTCATGTGCAATATATGTGTCAAGCAAACATAGATATGACTTACAAGACATGAGGAAGGAGGGTTACAATACAGATGTTAGGAATGCATTAAATTGAGGTAAGGAGTATGAAACACCACATGATAACAATGCTGATATAATCAGCATTAGTGTCCACCTTTAAATTTCTGATCATAGACAAGAGTTATGAAAATAAGTCTGTGGCATGGCATGGCACAGCTCCACTCCACCACAATGCAAGCCTGACAGTAAATCATGGATTAGCATCTGGGAAGTGAAAAGGGAGGAGTGCTGTAGGAAACGTATGCGGAGGGTGTTTATCATGGTACACTGAAACAAACACCATCTAATAGGTCACTGAGTTGCAGTTCACGCACACAATCATGACAGCATTCATAAACACAGTGATCGGGCATATTAGGTGTCCATCACAGTGCATGGACAGAAATAATTAAATATTGCATCTGGGTCTGGGGCAGTGGAGGGGCTTAGGGGCCACCACCATGCATTAGGGTCAGCAGGGAGCCCTGGGAGTTCTGCTCATTTCCAAGTGTGGTAGGAGGGTTGCACTAGTCAACACCAGAAGACTTGCAAAGGTATAATGTTGGAGTGATTGCTGACAGGGTACTGGAACATGGGCCATCTACACTGATCACTGACTGGTGGGGGGGCAGACAGCTGTAGTTTAATACAGTTATATGGAGTGATCAACTTTAAAAAGTTATTTTACAAAAAAAAATGATGATCTGAAAATAACAAACTTTGAAATATTTTACCAAGTGTTTTGTTTTACAAAGTTAGTGAACATTATGAATGATTCCAATGATAGCTGGTGCATGGGACTAAAGCTCTGATCTGTTAATGAGTTGCTCCTGATCCCATGATCCTTTCCACCTTCATTTGCCTGCTGTGTGACCCTGAGTAAGTCACTTAACCAGACAATGTTCCCAGGTCACCCTTGAAAAGGGACAGTTTGTCCATCAGGTTTACTTGGTACTTAAATAGACAATATAAAAAATAAATAAATAAAGAGAAGTGGTTTTCTATACATGCAAGAGCCATGCAAAGGAACATAACTAAGAAAGGGGTTAATACTAAGACTTTTTTTCTAGTATCAAATATACGAGTCATTTAGTCCTTGCTTCATATATATGGATATTACAGAAAGTACAAGACTGTTATAAATATATTAATATATGTAAAATCCAAAACAGCAAGCAATGTTCTTTTGAATTTTTTTATGGATGGAGCAGCAGCCAAACCAAATTAAGCAGCAGAACAGCAAAACTGTGAGTGAAAAAGCTTACTTGGAGAATGAAAGGAATACAGTAGAATATGTTTATTCTAAGAACAATCAAATAAACTACTATTTAACAAGTGCTTCCTTTCATTTGGAAGTTTTAGAGTTTGATTTGACATTAATAACCATACTAAGGTTTCATTAATGGAGCCCATTCTAGAATGTTCTAATTTTACTATCAACACTCTCATATTGCATGAGTCTCTATTTAAAAATTGGGAACCATAGTGACATAAGGATTACTGGTATGTGCAGTGGATGTCTTAGAACTATATGACAGAGATGCCTAAAGCTTATGATTAAATACAGCCTGTTAATCCTTATAAATAATACTTTACTACAGCCAAATTTTTCTGTAAGTAATCCCTAGGTAATCAGGTAGTAAATATAAATTGTACTGTAAGAGGGAATTCCTGTGATCAAACACGCTATCCTATACTGTCTTATAAATGTATAACTCTTTATTAAAAGTGATCTCATTTGAGAATTTAGTATTCCCCAGATACTGGGATGAGGTACTGAAAGAAGAAAATAGGCTAATTGACAAAACATAGGGACTATGTTCTTAAACTTAATACATTTCACAGAATTCATGCATAATCAATATATAATTCTTTGCAATACAAAGCTGGCTCAGGGCAAGGCTGAGTCATCTTTTCACAGTCTTTCTGAACAGGCTTGTTTGTATCATACTAGTGAATGACATACAATTTGTCAATCACTACACTATGAACAGCAGATATTGGACCACAGGATTGAGAATGTAATATGGACATCATATTGTTACTGTTACAGTAGCCTTAGGATGTGTTGTATCCTGCCAAGGATATAACAGCCGGACACCTTTCATATCCTCAAATCTATAGGCAGCTGAAACTGAGCTGCCCCAAAATAGGTTCGAGTGCTAAGCCCTTCAGAGCTTTTCTGCAGCCAAAGAGAGCATTCCTCTGACTTTCAAAGATTAATGGTCAGGTTGTACTGTTATTTGTTGAGCAGATAAGTTTCCTTTGTGGAAAAAAACTTCCATATAAAAAATGTATTGTTTAAATGTACTTTCCAACTTAGGGAAGTTATTTTTAATCTAGGAGTATGTTTTAATGGACTGTCATGAGACTTAACTGTACTTTTAAATGGGAGTAAAATTTTTTCCTGTCAGTTTAGAAGTAGATTAAAGTAGTTGAAAAACATTTTTCAGTGGAGAAATTGAGTTTATTTTACTTTTTAGGACTGGTAATGTTCATTAAAATGCTTTCTATTCTGTATTGTAGGGAAAAAGTGACTTTTAACAACTTTAAATTTTTACTGGCATATGTTGCTTCTTTCCCTGGGAAAGAGGCACCCGTTTTAGCTTGACCATGGAACAAATTACTGGTCCCATGGTTGGTCCTTCTTCCATCCACAAAAAGAAGCTAAGCAAACATCTTTTGTCATCACAGCAGGCTAGCAGTTTGCCTCAGCCACAGTTGGGGGACTCTGCTGTGGCCAAAGCTAGATTCCAGATCACTCATCTTTTACCCCAGATCCCTCTGGTGCAGTACCTACAACTGGTATGGAGTGGAGGTTAGCCACATCATCTGCAGCTGCCGAGGTCCCCTCAGTGGGCAAGGAAAAGCCACCTTTGTTAGTCCTGGGAGAGGGAACTGAAAAGGCTTCCCTGTTTAGTCAGAATATTGTGCCCATCCCCGAGGAAACTGCTGCCATTAATAACACTGTTGGCCCAATTTTTCCAGTAAAAGAAAAAAAAAAAACTGAAGAAACTGTATGAAAGGAAACAACAGTAAAACTCTAAACGGCTTAGCTCCCAAACTTTCCAAAGAACACCTTACATGCTTCCAAACTGTGCAGTTCAAGTTGGGCTGACTAAAAGACAAGTTTGGGAGCTAAGCCATTTAGAGCTTTACTGTTGCCAAAGAATACACTCCTCTAAGGCTTTCAAGGATCTTTTTCAAAGTGTCATGAATCTCTCACTTGGGTGAGAGATCTCTTACACAAGCATGGATTCCCAGAAAACATTCAAAACTCTTTTTTGACTTCTTCATGCAGGATTGTGTTCCTGCGGTGTCTGCCTTGACACTTCAGTTCAGAGATCTTTTCTTCCAAAGAAAAACAAAGATCTGTACCTAGATCTGATTCTAGAGACTCCAATCAGACTTTGGTCACTGCGAGTGAATACCTCAGGATTTTGGGTCTCGCGGCATCTGTGATTCTCATGATACCCAGGTACCCCATGATAAAGAAACAATGGTATCTGACGTTTCTTTAGTCCCAACTCCGACACCCATTATCTTTTTAAATCTCAGTTCTGGGGTTTGAAGAGAACTCACTTGGTAGAGACAGCAAATTTTCTTAAATCCAGGTCTGCCCTTTGGAACCCTATTCCAAAGCAGTCAGTCTCCACAGATGCCTCAGACTTTGCTTGGGGAGCAGTTTCAAGTGGGTTAAAATTCAAGGTGTTTGGGACACCAGTGACACATGCAAGCACATAAATATCAAGGAGATGCTTGCCCTGATCAAATCACTCAACTCTCTTAAACATTTTTGGTCACTGGAACCTCTTCAAATTGTTAGACAATACCATAGTCATGAGGTACATCAACAAACAAGTGGAATCCAGGTCATATTCTCTTTGCAGACTAGCCATGTTAGGTTCAGATATGGCTTCACATGACAGTCTCAGCCTACAGGCATCCTACCTTCTCATCAGGACAAAATTGTGTAGCAGCCAAGCTGAACATGATCAGGCAGACCCTCACAAATGGAAACTAAACCTAGGGGTCTTCCAAGACTTGATCCATCTGTAGGGAGTTCCTCTAGTAGACGTCCTTGCCTTCTCTCTTAACAATCAACTAATAAGATTCTGTTCCAAAACTCCTTGCAAGAAGGCCTGGAAGACAGATGCTTTTTCTTTTCTTTAGACAGGAATATTCCTCTATGCTTTTCTATAGTGTCTACTAATATCCAGAGGACTTTTGAAGATTCAGAAGGAATTCCCCAAGATCATTGTGGTGACTCTCTTCTGGCCCAGGAAACCATTGTTCTCCCTTCTTTTGGAAATGTCCAGGGGCAATTACCACAATTGTCCTCATGAGCTTCCTCACAGACTGGATCTACTCACACAAGAACAGGGGTGTTTGATATACCCTGACATCCATCAACTTCAACTGTCTGCCAGGATGATGGAGTCAATTCATTTTAGGCACATATTTACTGAGAACATGCAGCAGATAGTAACAGAGGCAAGAAAGCCTGACAATAGAAAACTATATATTAGCAAATGGAAAAGGTTTTCTAGTTGGTGCCAACAACATAACCAGCATCCATTCAGGACTAGATGTTCTCTGATTTTACAATATTCATGTGAGTCACTATCCTATGGCATTTCTTATTCCTCTGTCAACGTTCATTTATTGGAGATTTCAGCATGCCTGCCCATGGATCCTCCTCTTTCAATCCAGTCTTATGTCAAAATATTTTTAAAAGGGGTTTTGCATAAGAAGCCTCCAAGAAAACTGGTGGGCCCTCCTTAGGATCTTAATTTTGTGTTAGAAAAGCTAACACTTGCTCCAGTTGAACCAGCTAACCTTAGTGACTTGAGGTTCTTAACATGGAAAACAGTTTTAATGATTGATCTGACATTTGCAAAAATGGTATCTGAGTTATAGATGTGTATGGTGAGTCAACCCTATGTCATTTTCCACAGTGACAAGGTTTCTTTGAGAACTAATCCTTTTTTATGCCTATCCAGATTTACTTTAAGCCAGACTGGCCATCTGCCTGTTTTCTTTCTTGAACCGAAAAATGAAGGAGAAGGAATACATTATGCCTTGGATGTCCACAGACAACTCCACTACTATCTTGACAGAACTAAATCAATTGTTCCTTTCTTGAGAAGGTGAGAAGAAGGGACAACCTGTGCCACAACAAACTATTTCTAAATGGTTGACTAAGACTATTAACTTTGGATATACAGGGCTCAGACTCCCTCTGTCTGTTGGCAGAAACTCTCTTAAGGGCTTTTGTCCTCAAACTGATCTGTTAGCCATCTCATCTCCAGCTGCCTGACAGTGTGGGCATGTCAAAGGTGCCCTTAAACCTTTGGAAGCTGGCTGGCAATTATTTCCTTGACAGGAAATAACTCATATAGATAAGGGGTACTTTTCCGTTAACGAGGTAGCAGTCATCCATGAACATAAATGTTGCTGTGAAATGTACAGGTCAACTTCCTGCACATTTCTTCCTAATTACATGTTCCCATTTTCACCTGATGTTCCTATTTCTCAAAGCCCTTTGTCCCTCTTTGCAGTTGACATTTTCAATACATGTTGCTGTTTTTCAAAGGCTTTTGTACTTTCTTAGCCAAAGGGCTAGAGACAATAAAGGTCTATAATCTACACTTATTGTAACATTGTATATAGATCTCTCTCTCTCTGTATGTGTATATATATATATATATATATATATATATATATATATATATATATATATATATATATATATGTGTGTGTGTGTGTACATTGATTTGATGAACATGTTGCTTTAATGAGGTAGAGGTGAGTGAGACATTTATTTGGGTCTGCAACTGTTATTTTTTGGTAGTAAACCACAAAACTTAAAGCTATTTGTATCATATTTTGTCAGACTGTGTGCGTGCTGGGAACTGTTATGAAAGCACTTTAAACCTAATAAACAGTTTTGGGAGTCACACTAGCATAAGCAAGCTCAAGCAGGACAAGCAAAATTGTCCCATGCTGTATTCTGAAATGTCTGTTACAACAAATGAGCAGTTCAAACCCAAAAAATAAGAATAAAGACTGAATATATGAGGCGTTGCCTAATCTTTACAATATCCGAAAAATTTACACACATACAAGCATGTATTATTCTGCAATAATAAAAAGACATTTAATGCTATACAAATAAAGAACAAACAGTTGACACAAAGCAAATCATATAATCCCTAACACTCAAAAACAATATTTTCGATCACTCCATGCTGTGATGCAAACGCACACGCGTACACAAATGACACTGCTTAAATCTCCGATAAGCGCAAAGTAAAATTACTCGCCATCTGTCAACACAGCATTTCATCCATAAAGTTGTATCATAGTATGATTTTTTTTACTTAATTTCTTCACTTTCTTACAAAGTTAAACAAACCGTTAAATACATCAATGTGTCTGGAATATCTAGCTAAATATAAACCAAGTTAAATAAAAGTTCCAACTTTTTTTTAGAAAAACATCACTTGAATACGCATGCTCAGGCACTGTTATATCCTTTCTTTTCACTACCAGCTACTATACCCAGCGGTATGATACAACCTGCAGAGTCTGTAGAAACAACGGTTATTGCTTCTCATTTCCCTAATTCAACCTGTAATAAATAATCCAGGTTCTCTTGACCAGTTAATGCAAAAACACAGAAACAAATCTACAAGAAAAAAAAGGAAGTTTGACCTGTACATTTCATGGCAACATTTATGTTTGTGGACGACTGCTGCCCCATTAACAGAAAAGTACCAGATAAGGTTACTGCAGCAGAGATCATTTGAACATCTACTGTTTTGGTAAGTTTACTTACACAACTGCACTCTTCAGTCCCTTTCAAAAATTGCACTTTAATGAAATTTTACAGCTTATCAGATTCATTACTTTTTGCCTTTCCTTATACCCACATTTCCTTACTCTGTTAAAATCTATTATTTTAATGTCTCAGTAATGTTTTCTTATTCAACATTTTGTCTCTGTCTGGTCCTAAGCTGCAGTGCCACTTAGACACCCTTCCCTGCTGGATCCTTTGTTTCATTTTCCATAACTTCCTCAGTTTTAGTACTGAATGTGATATACTCTACCTCATTGTATCCTCTGATACCAGTTGACTCATACTGAGTCCTTTCTTTATTTGTCCAGTTTCCTTTCTCTAATAATAACTAATGTCTCATTACTCATATCCACTGTGGCAAAAATGAAAGCATATTACTATGATGCTTTTCTTTTTTTTAATATCTTACAGTTCTTCACTCTTTCATCATTCATAGCTACGGTCTTCTACAACACTGCAAACCTCTACATATCACTTATTCAGCCTCTTTTAATACACTTTTGTTTTATAATCCAAGTGACTGTATTTTCTCTTCTACGATCTCATATTGAATGTTCTTAACATCCAACCCCCCTTCTTTACTGTGTCTCATCTAACAGTTTTATAAACTGGTGTTTTTAAATCCTAATCTCTTTTTCAGTTGGTTATGTCTCTGTTTCTGTAGCTGTATCCAATTTGTATTCCTAAAATTCTAACTCTGACTGCCCAACGTTATTTTCTAAACTTCTAGCATTATTCATAATTGGAATACTGTAGTAATATCATGGGCAACATGCCCGCCAAACAGTGGCTGCGGCTACAAATAGCTATGTACCTAGAAATCCAATATTTAAATTGCCACATACTTTACAATATCCTTCAAAATATCCCATTGCCAGACTTCTGCCTTATGCCTAACTCATTTTTCACTCTTATCTCTTCTTCAGTTTTGTCCACTCCCTCGCAGAATTACTACTTAATCTTCCCAGCTTCTCTTCTTAATGGTTTGAAAGTTTCTACCTTTTAATCATGCATCACATTATATAAGCAATTATCAAATTCTATCTTTTATTTTTTTACCATTTTCATATGTCTGTATTATTGCAATATTAGTAGAGTTAAAAAATACATATATCACAAGTAATCATACATACGTAATACATAATAATCTTCACCAAAATACCAAGGGCCCAATTAGAAAAGACTTGCTAACATTGTAATTATTTATCATAGTTAGAGATACCTCAGTGATGCGAGATGACAAAACTCTTCTCATTCATTAATATGAAGTTAAAGAAGTTTTGAATAAAAACAATTCATTTATCTAGAAGGTGATATTTTTTATGTCAAAATGTAAAGCCACATATTGTTTAACAAAATCTGCAATTTTCCTTAATTAATGGAAGCACTGTTCTAAAAATAGCCTTTGTCAACAAACTTATCATATTAATGAAATTGTCAGCATTCTGCAGAAAATAGAAAATACATCAAACATATTTAAATGGGAACATTTTCTCTGTGGAAGGACCATGCTATGGGGACGTATCTGACAGAACTGAAGCCTGTAGCCAGTTGGTGTTCTCTTTGAAAACTCTCATCTGTTATTCCCTGAGAGAAAGTTCTGAAGAAATTCTGAAGTAATGTGCACTCAGATTCCTGTTTTCCCTCTACGAGTGGGTTGTCCAATTAGCACTCAGAATGAAGGTGTGAGAGGGAGTCAGAGCTTTGTGAAACTGGCCAGTTGTTGTATCCTGGGTAGGATACAACCCAAATAACCAAAGGCTACTGCAGCAGTCAGTGTTATAATATGTGCTCTCTGAAACAGCTACCCTTAATTGTATACACTTAAATCTGTTAGACCCAAAGACTTCATGAAAACATGACACTGCATAGTAGTGAAACTAACAAAGTATTTGTTATTACTTCAAGGGGAATGCAACTATGGTGGAAGAGTAACAGATGACAAGGACAGACGTCTTCTTCTCTCACTTCTCTCAATTTTCTACAATAAACATCTTGTAAAAGAAGAGAAGTATATGCTGTCTGCTGATGATGTCTACTATGTCCCCCCACATGGCCCTTATCAGGTGAGAAGTAGACCATTGTGAATACTGTATATAACTGTGTCAGTGTACTATTAAGTGGAGCTATTATTTTAAGTACCACAAGAAAGGGGCTTGCACTTTGCATGCTAAGTTTTGATATACTTATGTCTCTTCTTGTGACATATGCAGTTTAGGTTTTGCTGTGTCCTTCTCAAACTTGATGATGTTTTTGAAAGATGGTTTGTTACCATCAACAAATAATGGTAATCATTAGAGTTACAGACTTCTTTTATTTCAGAAAAAAATGCATGTTAATTTGTGCCTTTGTATACAGTTAACTTTCTGTGTCAGTGATACCAAAAGTTAAAAAGTGTCCCTGATTTAGGGACTTGTTTTCTGATGCTGAAAATACGAAATTGAGTGGTGTAACTGTTACTCTATATGGAATCTTTCACTGCTGGAATTTAAGGGGACAGTATATGGGAAATAATGTTCAGGATGAGGAGAAGGAGTGAGGCTTAAGGGAAGGCGGGAACTGAGCAGTTTATGTAATATCGGTCAATGACAGTTATAAAGAAATAATATATGTAATATATAATGCATGAACATGAAAGGTAGTACTATGGTTTGTTTTCTTTTCTGTTAATGCATATGTGCCTGTATCATAAATGATAATTTGGTAAAGGTGTTAAAAAAGTCATCAGTGACTGTGTCCAAAGTGAGAAAACGGCTGGATTCATTAGGTCATGTAGAGAAATTAC
The DNA here is from genome assembly GCF_019279795.1 of Protopterus annectens. Classification (NCBI taxonomy): domain Eukaryota; kingdom Metazoa; phylum Chordata; order Ceratodontiformes; family Protopteridae; genus Protopterus; species Protopterus annectens. The sequence continues at coordinate 402,119,807 of NC_056746.1, read as the reverse complement.
TGAGTTGTATATTATGGGGCAAATGCTGACAACATATTTTATCTTGGCCAAAACAAACTTAAGAGTCATGAGTCCAACAACTGTCCAATGCAGAAACAATTTTTCGGTACAGTAGTCCAATATCTGGGCAATTTTTTTTTTTCTTTTACTGAATGTCATTGAATGAAACTGAACAAAGCTTTTGCTTTTCTTCAGAGGTATGTGATGGCTCAGGGGTGTTATAATTAATTTGGGGTGCAAGAGGTCTTACAAATATATACACATACACAAATACATAAGTATATTGTGGTTTTGTGTTTTTCAGTGGATGCTACTTTATTCAATTTTATTTATTCAAAAACAGCATGATTAAATGTACCACATCATTTTAGTATATTGTATTAAGGCCATATATTATGAATTCTGTATTGCCAATATGTATGTTCTCTGCTAGGTTTGATACAACAGTCAGAATGTGTACTCAGTATCTTGTGACTGAAAAGTAACTTCTGGTTCCATCTGAAAGCTGCCAACTGCTACATTTGCAAAGTGGTATAAAAAATGGGTGCTTTGTTAGCAACAGATTGAAGTTCAGAAAGCAGCCAAAGTCAAAAGTAATACAGACAACTACACAACGATCAAACACAGATTAAATAAAACAACTGCCACAAACTATATAAAAGTCATGTTTGCTGTATTAAATATTAGCTCACAGTGTTGTCAGTTTTTTGACCTCATTTATTCATTTTTTTACAACATTTTTTCTCCCAAACCCCATGACCATTAAGCCCCCTTCTTGGTCACTACAATGGGAAGACAGGCTTACAGCCCATTTGTTCCCTAAGGTGTGGACAAGCACTGGGAATATTGCTACTTTTCACTGAGTCAAGATTTTTCTCTCTTAAACCCTACCATTTCCGGCTATGCGTGTCTGCTGAGGCTCAAGGGGTTGGCATACAGTAGATGTCAGCTGAGCAGTATTTCTCACTTCCATGCATTGCATTGCATTTCCTCCATCAGTCCCATGCACCTCCACCAGAAATTCTAAGCAGAGATTGTACTCTGGAAATACATCCTGTCTGACCCTCACCCCAGAGAGAGGCAAGCAGAGACCACCTTGTCAGTTCTGTTTTCCCCCTGTCAGCTCCTCCAGACAGTGCTAATGGAACTGAGGAAGTCTGGGTGGTAGTCAGGACTTTATCCCTCTACTCCAGAGAGACTGCTAATTATTGACAGCTTTTTCTCATATTTTCAGATGTTATCTCATATCCTATCTCATGAATCATGCCATTGGCACTACACAGTTTTGGCACGAAGAATGTTTTTGTAGTTCTATAAAATCACATTTGTAGACAGAACTTTGAAATGACAGTGGAGTTATTTGAGAAGTAAAGCTTTGTGCAGACCCTGCTAAAATGTGAATAGTTTAAAATGCAATATAAAAAATGAAAAATGTGAATAAAATATGAATGTTTAAAAACAGAATAATTTAAAACATTGTTTCTCAATAGTTGATAAGTGTGTCTGTTTTGTTGACTGTTAGGTCCTCATTCCTATTTCCCTGAAATTTTGTTTCCATGAATATGCTTGCTTTGAGCTGAGTTAGAGTGCAAGGTCATAAGGTCACAGTTACTACATGTGCTATGTTCATACTTTCAAGGTGTTAATTTCTTTTCTCATGGTTGTGCAGTCATGGACTTAGCATATTAAAGGAAGGGATGGAGGTGAAGCCCCCCCCCCCATCCTTCCATGTAGTGCTGGAGGATAGTGTCTTGTTCCTGCAAAAGTATTCTTTTATTTTTGTGTAGTAAGATGCTTGCCAGTTGCTTGTGACTGATCAGTTAACCTTGGAGGGTGTTGCAGTCAATTATTCACAGTGGATGCACTGAAACACCTACTGAATATAACAAGAGTGAAAAAACTGTACTTTGCCTTAGTGCAAACCTGTGATTACAGTCTCACCCTGGTAGTGAAGATGAGCGTACTAATCAAGTTAGAAGATAGTCCTGAAGAGCCTGGAAGGTATATATCAGTGCTAGAGATGCTGAGCATCACCAAATACTTATAGAGGATGAAAAACACAAAACTGATTTACTTTAAGGTGTGACCTGTGACAGGTAGAATGTCCTCCAAAATTTCAAAGTAGGCAAGGGAGGAACTTGGCAATAGGACTGTTCATTCACAATGTTTTTTTCATCTTAAAAAATGTGCATGTAGTGTAGCTATCCATTTATAAAACTTGAACTTTTAGCTCTTGCATGGAAAGGCAAGCATTTCCAAGCTGAACATTTGACTGCATCAGTGTCTAGAGAAGCTGCTAAAGGAGATCAGACGCTCTTCCTATACACTGAAACATAGCTAAAAAGAATTCCAGTATGCTGCATGTCCTGCAATGCAGTCATGTTTACATAAAGTGTGCAATATAGTTCACATTCACTGAAGTCTGTGTATGAGTAATTTGTATACGGTACTAAGAGAAAGACTGTGAAAGAAGAACCAAATGATTTAGCAATATTTACCTTTCATCTTTGGCTGCTGGCCATGTGATTTTAAATTAGGAAATCTAAGACTCACTAAAGCAAAAAATGTTATAACCTGCAGAGATTAAAAATGAGAGGATGGTGACCTTTAGCTCTAAGATGTAAAAGTCCTGGAAGTAATAATACTCAGAAGGCGATACAGGGCTGTGCATGCTACATCCTCTTTCCCCTCCTAATTTCCAAGATATACCTTGAAACTGGCTTGCCTCCAGCTATCACACAAGACCTAGTACTAAAACTGCTGGCAAAAGCTTAAAGTTCTGCATCGATGGGTCCGACAATAACCATGGATGCATCTTAAATACCAAATGACTGGAGAACAGATACAGTCAATCCCCTGCATAAGGACTACCTACAGACCCAGGCAATTGCAGAGCCATAAGTCTGAGCAGCCTCACATGTAAAGCCATGGAAAGACGTATTATGGATCTAATCAATCAGGACTTAGGGAACCTCCAAACACTGAATCTGCCTCAATTTGGATTCGTCAAGGGCAGATCATACTTACTTAACCTGGTAGATTTTTTTTAAAAAGGTCATCAAAACAATGGATGAAGTCAAAACAGTACACATAGCATACCTTATCCTGGCCAAAGCTTTCGACACAATTCCCAACACAAACATAGTAGAAAAGCTAAATAAACTGGAATAAATCTCTTTGTCGCTCACTGGATTATCAACTGGCTCACAGATAGGATTCAGGAAATCAAAATATGGGAGGTTACCTCAACAAAGAAACCAGTCACCAGTGGAGTCCCCAAGGGTTCTGTGCTGTGACTTCTGCTGTTTTGTATATACTTTTCTAAAATAAAAACAAATAGCAGAGAGTTCTGGCTGACTATGTTGGCAGATGACTACAAGGTAGAAGCAGTCATTGAATCCACAAATTACTTTGCCATCCTGCAGAAAGGTTTGTCCCAAATAAATAACTGGTAACAAAATCATGGACTGAAACTAGATGCCAAAAAATGCATTACTGTATCCTTTCTATGCCAGGGAACTATCACATTAACAGTACACCCCTGAGGTTTGACCCATTTGTTTGGGATTTGGGAACTTATGTAGACAGTAACCTAATTTTTGACCAGCATGTGTAGATTGTTGTAAGAAAGCCCTTCTATATTGCACAGCTTATAAACAAAGGTGTTATGTCTAGATCTAGGGATGTCACCGACATATATCACATCCTTTTAAATCACCACAAGTTCCCTCTGTAGCCATTACGAGCACTGCAAGCCTCTATTTCAGCATACTGTTCAGTGCAGCTTGCTAATGTGTTTGGTAGGCAAAGCTGTTCTCAGGGCACTCTGACACGGTAGTGCTCTGCTTAAGTATAAACAACAAATTTACAAAAGTGAAAATACTGTAATGCTCTAAAAGTCAGTGGTCAGCAACAAAACCACAACCATGCAAAAATCACACTGACAGATATGTTAGGTTTAAAACATTCAACTGATGTATTATTAATTATGTATGTTTATGATTTGTTAGACCTACGTTGACTACATACGAAGTCTGCCAATAACGGCCCATCCAGGAGTTTTCGGACTTCATGAAAATGCTGACATCACCAAAGACAATCAGGAGACGAATCAGCTTTTCAGTGGAGTGCTGCTGACTCTTCCCAGACAGTCAGGGGGAAGTGGAAAGTCCCCACAGGTAAGAAAGCAAAGTGGCTACTTATTTTAGCAACCACTGCTCTACCAAATGCAGCAAAGTTTGCCATTGTGACAAACTGTAAAGGACACTTTTATAGTTTAGTGAATATAATTTGCTTACTTTAATTCAGGACTGTACAAACAAAACGTTTTGGGCTATTTGTTTAACACTGCTGATTTACTGATTTAGTCTTTTCATTCAGGTAAAAGAAGAAGCAGATTATGACAACAGAAATAGGACCACTGGACCACCTATTCTGTGTATTTCCTTATATGATGGAAAAGACAAGATCCAGCTTAGCCAAATATGTATTTTTCCTAACACTTAAAAGTGAAGTAATATTTCTGTTCTGTACTTTCTTGAATTCTACAGACATTTTGCATCTTGTCAATATTTCAGAAAAACTGTTAGAGTGAACACCAAAGATTCTGTAAAAAAAAGTGCTTCCTTCCATGTCTCCTGAGCAGTCCACTTCAAGTTTGTCCCTTTCAATGTATTCTCATATTTTTCATATTAAATGTAAATAAACCCTTAGTGATGGGAATAATTCCCCTTACCATAAATAATATTGAGTTTTATAACGATACAAAAAGTGTGTTATTTTTGCAATTAATCTTGTTGATAAGGACAGCCCTTTGAACATTTTCTTGAAGCTGAAAACTTCTGACAAAACACAGTGAAAGACTGAACCCACAACACCTTTATTACCTTCATTAGTGTATAAATTACTATTCTTTCCATTCTAAGTGCAGCAACAGGGGCTCATATCCTACTAAGACAAGTTGTCAGGTATGTCTCTCAGATGGAACACTGCAAAGTAAAAATTAATGCATGATTATTTATTAATAAAACCCTAATCTATGTAAGCACCTGTTTCTCTAAAGAAGTATGGTGTTTTAGTTGCCCAGAATACATTACTGATATATGCAATTCACTTTCAAGGGAAGGAAGGTTGGCATAATGGTTAAGGTATTTACCTCATAGTCACAAGGTACAGAGTTTAATTCTCAGCTATGAAAAAAAATTAGGCTAGGTATAAAATAGACCACAAGCACAACTAGCCTAGTAGTTATCTGTGAAATTCAACACCTAAGCTGACATCATTTGGTAGGTGTGGTCATAAGGAAAAAAACTGAATTGACACTGAATCAAAACATAAAAAATTATGTCAGAACATAGTGCTCAATGAATCAGGGACAAATCTAAAAATAATCAAGGACAATTAGGAATACTTTTAAAATATTAGCTCATATTAACTTGAGATATTGACAGAATAAGAGAATGTGAATTAATACACATTCTCTGGAGTAAAAGAAGTCTATAAATAATTATTGACATTATTTATTAAGTGCAATACACCATCTCTTCTTCTAATGTCACCAGTTTTAAGAGGGATTAAGAGGGACAGAGCTACAATTTGAGGCAAAATCAGGGAAATCCCTGAAAATCAGGGACAGCTGAGAGGAATCTGTCGGAATATTTGCTTTATTTTCAAACCATTTGCAGCTTTAACATGAGGACTATACCCAGAAGTAAAATTAAGGGGTCCCCCTCAGGTGATTAACTCATCAGAAAGTTGAACGTGATATGATTGAGACCATATGTTCAACTTTCTGAAAAATCTAAATATTTGCATGGAAATCGTGGTACAGGTGGACAGGGAAATTTACCCTTTTCCCCACTGTAGTGTGATCTTGGAGTTGGTATATATAATTTCTAGGGGTAAATGGGGGCTTACCCTCCTGCAAAGATGTAGATTTTGCTGTTTTTGACTTTTTCTCAACCATATGATGTTTGACTTTCCAAAAAGTCGAGATTGTTCTATTAGACCCAAATTATATATGAGAGGTGTAAGAAACTACTTAAAGATACTTGAATGTTTCTATCATGCACTCCACCTCCTTACTTCAAAACAGTATATAGTAAGCTCTCATAAGATGCCTTTTATGGCATCAGTGTCATCTCACAAAGATTTTTTTTACCCTTCCCACAAGACCAATCAGGCCAGGTGGTTTGCATTTTTGAAAGCTATATTTATTTGCTAATTACATATTCAAGAATTGAACTTACAGATCTGTCAGAAACCTATGGGTTGAACAAAGTCATAAAGATTCTAATTACAGTGTCCAGTAACATTTTTTGAAATATTACAACTTTATTAACACACAAACACTCCATATTTACAACTGTTAATACAAGCAACATAAGTATCCCTTTCCACTTATAAACTAGACAGTAAGCTATACTATGTACATGCACATTAGATCAATTAATTGATCTATAAAGTCTTTATGATGCTCCTTCACAAAGGTCTTCCAGGAGCATACCTCTCAACCATACCAAATTCCTTGGTAAATACCGGATTTGAAGGCAATTTTTTTTTTTTGATGAATCTGTTCTTGATGTCATCACATGCAGGGCGTGTGCTTTGATGTCAGCTTCACAAGGCAGCCCAACATCCAGTCAAAATGCTGAGCCATAATTTAACTTAACTTGCTGCAAAGTAGAGTCAGACTGGTCCTCGTTATTTAGGAGTTCACAACACATCCCTGCAGATATTGTCTGCAAGAGAAATGACAGATTTGTACTTAGCTCTTAATTCTGCTTATGTGCGAGAGAAACGGCAGATTTGTAGTATGCGCCATTGCTTTTCAGCAGATTTGTACTGTGCTTAGTTCTTAATGTGCGAGAGAAATGGCTCCATTGCTTTTTAGCACATTTGTACTCTGCTGCATTTGTGAGATTTGTACTATATTTCTGCTCCCTCGAGGTATTGTCTGTGAGAGAAATGGCAGATTTGTACTGTGCTGGCTCGTTCTTAAGCTGGTGTGTGTGTGTACTGTGCTGGCTCATTCTTAAGCTGGTGTGTGTGTGTGTGTGTGTGTGTGTGTGTGTGTGTGTGTGTGTGTGTGTGTGTGTGTGTGTGTATAAAATGCCCCAGTTAGGTACCTTAGGTACAAGAAGCAAGAGTCTAAATTCTCTACCCATACTACCACTTATGATTCAAGGAGTTAAGTCCATAGTTCTCAGCTGTCCAAAGTTTTACTGAATGTCTGGAATGTTTGGCTCATACGTTTGGTCTGTTCCTCTTAAAATTTATGGTTTTCTGGCAAATCAGTGAGAACTGAATTCACTAAATAATGATAGCCATTTAAGTTTCAGTCTTCCTATCTTTCAGGAAATGCATGGTAACATAAAACATTTTATTCTAGAAACTTTTCTAAGATTATACAAGCAATTGTTAAAATGTGTCCCTAGTTTTGGGCCTTTGCCACCCCCCCCCCCATATTAGCTTTTTCCAGATTTCTTATGCTGCATAGTTCTTCAGGGGATAGAAGTTTAGTGCTGTTTATGCCAAGTCTGTTTGTATTTGTTGATAGTAGCACAACAGGTAGAATGCTTGCTTTTGATACAAAAGGCTGTGGGTTCTGCTCCCACAGTATATAGATGGATTGCTGATACTGTACTGTGTTGTACTTTTAAAGGGGATGGATGCTGCAGTCCTGAGAATGTCCTCTTTGGAGGAGATACCTAGTAACTGTGAACCTGTTATCAGTTTGCCGTCCATTCCCTATTGCAATATTACTAGCTTATCATTTTTTTAATGTAACATAAGCTAGTTATTCCTCAAGAGCAACAGGCACTTTATTTGTAGATGACACAATGAAATATAAAGTTGTTTGCTAGCAGCAACCTCTTCATTAGTTACTGATCTTTTTAATGTGGAATTATTTAGATGACTTTTACTTCTGCAGAGATTGTGCATATTTACTGATATTGGTGGATTGTAGAAGTTTGAGTAGACTTTTCTGATGAAAATGTTCTGAATAGGGTAGTGTTGTCATTAGTGGTTCATGCATTTTGTTTCATTGCTTACTGGAAAAATGTTCAAAACAAAATTTAAAACTCTCTCTAACAAGTGCGCTGTATTATACAGGGAATATAATTTAATACAATCAGGAAGGTGTATCAAAGAAGACATGTTTGTTTCGTGTGTAAGGGGCCTGTGATTTGAAAACAGCCCATTGGTAATCTTTATCCGCCACTGGCTAGATGCATTTTCTTTGAATGTGACTTTCAGTGCTGTTTCAAGGGCAGAGAAGTTTTAATGCTAGGTCTGTTTTCATTGTGAGACTGTGTTGCTCAGTTTAGAGGATGTCTGTTAGTGTTTGTGCTATCAAATGTAAAATAAAAGTTTTAAATGAAATCCAAATAATCATTGTAGAAGTAAAGCAGTATGCGCATAACAGAGTTTATGGTAAAGGAGGTGAAATAGGGAAGTAATGGGATATTGAAATGGCTGTAGGGGGAGGGCTGTGAATGGGGGGCTCCATTTGACCATGAGTTTGTGAGGGAGGAAGGGTGGTAAATGCAAAGACAGCCCTGGGTGGTGCAAATTCTAGATACACCACTGATCAGTAGGCCATGGAGAATGACTTTTGGAGATCCTAGCAAACTATAATATTCTTTTGGTAATATTAGAATATTGCATACCAGTAAATGCCCTACTTTTATCACAAAACCCACATACTGCAAGTCACCAAAAATAAAATCCTAAGGTTCATCATACTCTTTCTTCCCGGTGAACAGCATTGCTACACATTTCAAAAAATGGTTACCATTTACTGCAGGGTCTGGGGGGGGCATATTTTGGTTGTCTGTTCTTCAGTTTGCATTTGAAAGTTAGTATCCCACAATTCCACGGGAGTGGGTGGGGTTACATAATTATGTATGCAAATGATATGTTAATCAGTGTACAGATTTGTACCTATTTTTCATGGGCCTTTGTCCAGATTTTTGATGCTTCCAGATTGAGAGGTATGTCCAGGAGGACCATTTATTTTGTGCTTTCACCTTCATATTGGGTTCACCAAACAGAAACTCAAGGGAAACCTGCTCCTATAATAGGTGGTTCAAATCCATTCAAGCCCATATAAGTAGGTTGACAGCTTGTCTTCCATTTTCTGGTAATGCATTCCTTGTGCCTTAATGCCAAAGGTTTACAAAGCTAAGGTCAAAAATACTCAACTTGTTGTGCTTAAGAAAACCAAGAGAAATCCTTCCACCTTATAAACAATTTGTCTTGGCCAGGTAATGTGATACATTCACTAAAACACATTTTTAAATTCAATAAGTGCTGGCCATTCCAAAAAATATGTACCCAATCCCCTGGCTTACACCCCCAACAAGAGGAGTTAACCCCTGGAAATATCCTACACAATTTTGCTGGTGTATAAATGTATTTAAATAGCCAACAAATTAAATGTATGTGACTGTGTGGCAAATCTAAGAGAAAAATAAGCTGCGATCACCTTACCCTGTCAGCAACAGCACTCAGCTGACTAGACCACATCAACCTATATTTATCCAGGAGTTTCTCCCTAGGGGCTAGTAAAACATTGTATAACAAATTAATAGAACCTTTCATAGGAACTTGGATCTTCTAATGTCCACCCAGCAGGTGACCCATTTTGACATCTCCCCCTTTGTTATATTTCTCAATTCATTTTTTCGTAACTTCATTACCAGTCTTCTCTAAATTCCCTGTATGTTTTCATGTTGAACATGGAAGTAGCATCAAAATATTATTTGATCATTTACTAATAATTGTTCCAATATAACAAATTGGGTCAGTTCTTCAGGGCTGTGGCAGTCCCTACCACCTAAAGTCCCCAGTGAGATTCAGTAGGAAGCAAGCTTCTCAACCACTCAGTGGTTTATGTTATGTAAAACTCCATACAGGCCATTCTAATCAACAAAGCTGGACTTTACATAAGGTAGATTTTAATTTTAGGGTTTATTGTAGATGCAGCTGAACCCCTAATTTGACACTTCATCATATTAACCCAGATGGCTTGCTTATCTGGATCAATTAACTCTTCAGATATCTTTATTCTAGCAGCAGTAGCAGCATAGAGTTCTTTCCGGAACACAAATACCTCCCTTAGAAGAGGAAGTGTAAGATGCTTCTAGCTCAGTCTAAGCCACTCTCTTATCCACGTGAATCTCTTATACAAGACTTTACTTTAGACCAAAATTGTGTGTCTCCATTACAGGAGCTTTAAGATATTACACAGTAAAGACTCTAGCTTTGCTGGGTCATTTCTGCAGTTTTTACTGAATGGTTTGTCTGTTTGACCTTTTTACCTATTGTTTAGATGTTTGAGATATTTTGCAAGCCCCTTAATGTTTACGAACAACAAAATAATCCACATATGCTGTACTAATGAGGTGAAAAAAGGGCTGAAATATGACATGTCTGCAACTAGTGAGGTTTGGTTTTATTGGTCTGAATTTACCCATAAAGACTCAAAAAGTAAAAATTTGTGGGTATTCAGAAGACATATAGCTTAAACACTGGTTTGCCCTTAAGGGTTTCATTCATCCCATGGGTCTCCACTACTGAATGTATTGTCTGTGTGACCTTTTTACCCTTTGGTTAGAAAAATGAGTGGAATGAGGCAACAGGCTGCCCTGTAAGGCATATAAAACCAGTGGAAGAACATACAATGTAATGGCGTGAACTGAATCATATTGATGCAAAGTAACTTAACATCTATGACAAAACACCTTATGCTTTGTAAAAAATAACATCAAATGTGGCCTCCAAAGATGCCTCTAGTGTAGCTCGCAGGTGCAAACTCAAATACATCATCTGATCCACACCCTCCAAAAAAGAGGTGTCTTTCTGTTAACTGGACAGATGGAGCATAATTTATTTTAACAGATTCTGTTTTATTAGTGTTTTTTTATATCCAGCATGATTTCCGAATTTATTCAGCTAATCAAACAAAATGAGTAGATCCTCTTCTGAATTATGTAAGTAGTCTAACAAATCATCTATGTATAAGGATAACTTATGTCTCCGTCTTCCTAACTTATATCCAAACAATCAGGATGGTATTAGTCTTACTACTAAAGGCTCCGAGTATACTGCAAATAAAAGGGGTGAAAGGGAACATCATTGCCAAGTTCCCATATGAATTGAAATGGGAGATGAAAAGCATGAATTCTACTTTAACTTTGCTGAACCATGGTATAACTTAGATGATAAGTTGATAAATTTCACCAGAAAACCCAAGGCCTGCCAAGTTTCCCATAAAAAGACCCATCTAGGTTTATCGAATGCCTTTTCAATGTCTAGAATTGTTACCAGAAGAGATCATTGTGAAGCAGAGGCATCTTCAATTAGTAACAGGGCACTAATCATATTGTCAAAAGTAGACCTATCCCAAATAAACCCCATCTGATCCTGATAAATTATCTTGGGGGAGAATTCTAGCTACCCTATTAGCCATAATAACCATGAGCAATTTATAATAAGGATATAAAATTGAAATCACCCTGTAGAAATACTGGTAAACTGGGGTCTTTAGCAGGTTTACAAAGTAAAATCTTAACCACCTCTTTCAAAGATGAAGAGGGAACACCATGCATCAAAACCTCATTAAACAACAAGCAGAAATTCTTGACAATCTTCTCCTTGCCACACCTGTATATTTCTACCAGAATACCATCTTTACCAATAGTCTTTTCTCAAAGAAGGTTTTTGAAAACATCCAAGACTTCCATATCCTTTATAGGGAAAATTTGTATTTCCATATCTGATAAATTTAGTGTGGGAAGCAACAAAGAGTTTAAGTACTCTACAATCTACAACAGACAATAATGTTTCCCTCTCTCCAGAGTTTAGCCTTGTGCAATACCTATTAAAGGCTGTCATAACATCCTGAGGCAATGAAACTAGCTTCCCACTACATAGATTCCTTACTTCTAAATGTGCATTTCTCTTCCTGCTAGGGCATCCAACGGTAAAAAGCTTACTGCTATTTGAGAAAAAGTCATATCCTCTAATTTTAAGTGATCCTAATGCCTGTTCTACTTTATATTCAAAATACTTGTTAATAGTTTCTCCGATTTCTTGAAACTTTTACAACTATCTGCCTCTTCCTGTTTGCCTGTTTTATTGTGTTTTCAGAAGCTCTGCCTGGAAGAACTTTAGCTTGGCCTTAAACTTGGTGTGAACAAGTGCTAATCCACAAATACGTTTTTAAAAACCTCCCATTCATGAAGCATCTCAACATGATCAAAACTAGAGAGCCCCTTTCAGCTAGAGAAGAAACTTCCCAGACATTTACTGAAGGGCCTCCTGAACAAAATGATAAATTAACTTCCCAGTGCTTTTCTCCTAAAAAACCCAGAAAGGGCATAATCTGAAAGGAGAAATGGCAATGTAGTCAAGGCTTCCATCAGAAATCCTAATTCCTTACTTATAAATATTTTGTCTATCCATGAAAAAGTATGAAAACATGAAGAATAGCACATGTAAAGATCCTGAGGTATTTTCAAAATACCATGTTCATCAACCAACCCAAACATATTATCATACTTACTAAGCATTCTTCCTGCAGATGATAAGGTCTTAGATCAGGGACCTGCTCATACCTCCCATGCAGAGAGCACAAACTTCCAGTCCCCTCCCCAAAAAGCTATCCCTGCATGACATGAGACTCAAAACTTTATCAAAGATGATAGTATCTGTGGGCAGACTCATGGAGGTAAATAAATATGTTATCATTATCAGATGTTCTTCATTCTCACTGGCACAATAGCCTATGGGTAGTGTCCTACTAAGGACACAGCACTCACAAGCTTGTCAATGCTGTAACTCCCCTCCCTCTCATTCACTCTGACTGCTGATAAGCCGCACCTTTTTGGAGGGAAGTTTATCAGAGTGAGGTATATCTCCAGTTTTTTCCTACCACCTCAAGGAAACGGATCTGTCTGTCTCTAGAAAAACAGTAGTCAATTAAAACCTTCTTGCCTAAGAGATACGACCCCTTTTGAAGGACCCCTTCCTCTTATAAATATTTTTATTGAATATTTATGGTATCATTTTTGATTTACTTTAATTTAAAAAACAAACGAAAAACATCTTAAGAATATTTGCTTCTGACAAGAATTATAGGTACTTGTGCTCTGTTTACATGGCTCATTTTTCAATGTTGTGTGGAAAACTGATTCAATAAAAAGTATTAAGCATTAGGGCTGAATTTTTACAGTTAGAATGTGACTTTTTCTCATGTTAACTCTTTTTAACAGAATTAGAATGTTTTCACATTTCTGAGGTAATAAATGATGTGAGAGTGTTCAATCTCGCCTTTGTTCTTACACATGGGTTGGACATCTAATACCCACAATCCTCTGCCTTTACCCCAGATCTAGTTTGCTGCTGCTGCATTACGCCGCTGGAGGCTAGCTCTCGGGGTTTTCAGATAAGATTTAACTTTCTTTTTGTTAAATTTTCAAGAGAACTTGTTTAAGAACACTAGTTATTGTAGTTAGTGTATGGTGTGTGTGTAGAGAGAAATTTTTAACTATATAACTGGTATAGAGCTACTTGGATTGACAAACGGACTGACATATCTACCGGATTTGACCCTTTTTTCTCTGGATTGACTGTTACTGGACTTGACTTTTTTCTCTTACTTCAATATGTCTGAGAAAATGAAATCTGGATTCAAACAGTGTGGCCAAAAGATGTCGGTCACAGACAACCACAGTTCCTGTGTGACTGTTCTATTTGTCACTCTTTAGTGGGAGAAACTGATGGACAGAGGTTTGTTGAAACCCTCTTTCCAGGAGGCTCTGGATGCTTCAGACCAGGCATCCAAATGTTCAACTGTTCCTCCACCGACTCTGTTGAGGTCGGCTGGTGCAGAAATTGATGGAGCATCAAGCTTATCTCGTCTCCTCTCAGTTGATGTCCGCAGACTGAAGGCTGCCACACTATCCATCCTCCTCTCCTCCTCCAGACCCGTCCAGTCTTCCAGAGAAGAAGCTGAACTGATGATTGTGGAGCCCTCGGTGCCAGAACCGGGGCACCAGTGTCTCAGCCATCTCCACAAGAATCCTTGACATCTGATACTGACCTAGATGAGTCAGAAGGGTCCCCTAAGTCACCTTCAGAAGATGTCTCTTTTCTGACATCTTGGAGATCCTAAAACAGAGAGGTGACTGGCAATCCCTCCCCTTCTGAGGATGAGTCAGTTTTGCTGAAGGCATTTTGAGTTAATGGAGTTGATTGCCTGACACGGTGGAACCAGTCCCTAGGAAGCCAAATAAGTACATTACGGCACCACAGGACAAGGCTTACCTCACCAAAGGAGTTAAAGGAGATGTCGATTCCTCATCTGTCCATCCGCCTAACAAAGATTCTAGGACCATGGAGAACTATTTGACGGATCTAGTCAAAGAGTTGGGAGATAGTACTACAGATGCTGCTGTTTCAGAGAAAGTTACAGCACATCTCAACACCCTTACATCCATTGTAAACTCGTCCATGAGGCTGATATTCAGCGATTGCAATCCTGGATAAGCCTTCAAGTCTTCCTTTACTAACCCCATTTGATGGAGCCACACTTTTGGCCCTAAAGTAAAGGAGACCCGGTGTGAGCAGGAGGGAAAGACTCTGTCTGCTGTAAAATGTGGTTTCGAAACCCCAAGGATCTTCCCAAACACACAGGGTGATGCCCCTCTAGAGGCAGAAAACCAAGGTGACAGGGATAACCTCCTGGCAAACCTTTTCAGCACTCCTGAGAGGAGGCCCGACTGTCCTGCTCTGGAGGCAGTCCTCAGGCCTGGCAAAACCTTTCTTCAGACAATTGGGTAAAAGCGTTGTTACCAGAGGTTACAAAATCCCATTTCTATCCACACCCATTCCAAAGAAAACTCCCAGATGTACCACCCCATCTGACCCAGCAGCTACAGAAATTTCAAAGCTGCTAGAGAAAAAGTCATCCAACCAGTCCCAGCGGACCAAATAGGATTCGGAACTTACTCAAGGTTCTTTTTAGTTCCAAAGAAAACAGGGGACTGGAGGCGATTCTGGACCTAAGCCATCTCAACACCTTTGTCAAGAAGGAAAAGTTTCAATCGATCCTTCCATTCTCTATAGATCTGAAGGTACCACATCAAAATGGCCAGGGTGTCCAGGGATCAGGAGCCAGTCACTATCAGTTGAGCCCTGCCCCTTTGGTCTGACTACAGCCCCCAGGGTCTTCACCAAATGCATGGCAGTGGTAGCCAACTTTGATACAAGCCAGGGATACACCCCTACAAATTACACACCTTGGAATTTCAGTAAATTTCGAAAAATCCTTGCTACAGCCATCACAGCATATCTTATTCATAGGAGCCGGAATTAGATTTAGTTCTAAAACTTCCTACAGAAAGAATAGTAGCACTTCAAATCAACATTTCTTCTGCTATCGTCCAGAAAGTCACCGCAAAAATTGTTCTGAAAGTCTTGGGTCTCATTACCATTGGGAAGACTGCACATGAGAGTACTACAATGGCTTCTGTTTGCACAATGGTCATTCCAACAACTTCCACTGACTCACGAAATATTGATAAACGAAACATGCAAATCACACCCTATGTGGTGGTTACAGACTTGCAACCTATTGATAGGGTGGGGGCATCTTTCAGGGACAGACAGTCCAAGGCGAATGGACCAATCTGGAGTACAATCTGCATATCAATGTTCTGGAGTTGAGGGCAGTGTTTTTCTTCCTCCAGGGACCATTGCAGTTCAGACAGACAACATGTCCGTAGTCTGGTACATAAACAAGCAAAGGGGACAGGTCTTACCAACTATGCAGAGAGGCCATGAGAATTTGGCAATGGGCCTCAAACAGTCAGTTGCGAGAAAGATTTTCAATGAACGCCAAATGCAGGAGCTACTTTGCCCTATTACTATATGCTTTTCCTCCATTTCCCTGATTGCAAAGTTTCTACAGAAAGCCAACAACCTTCAAAGGACTATTATTCTCATTGAAATTTGGTTCCCCTTTCTATTGCATCACCGCATTCGGGACCTTGGATGCTGGACCCAGAGCCAGATCTACTGACTGAGTTCCTCACCCATCTCTAGAATCTCTCCATCTAGCAGCTTGGCTGCTCCGGTTCAAGATATTTTAGTAGCTTCTCATAAAGTTTTTCCAAAAGACTTACACCAGTAAGTGGAAACGTTGTCTTTGGGCAGAGTCACATCATTTGGACCCTGTTATAGTTTAGAGTTCTTGACTGAACTATTTCATGAAGGAGCTGCTACTTTAAGAGTACAGTTAGCTGCCATTTCTAACTATCATGTAGAGGAATGTGGTGCGCCTATTATGGCTCACAGACTTTGTAAAGCCTTTTAAAAGGTTCTTTTCATATCAGACCACCAGTCAGAAGTCCTACATCACCGTGGAATTTGAACCTGTTGCTCTCTAAATTGATGTTGCCACCCTTTGAACCAGCCTCAAGTTGCACATTGAAATTTTTGTCATGGAAAACTTTATTTCTAGTGGCCATTACATCTGCTAGACAGTGTCTGAGCTTCAGGCCCTTTCTGTCAAACATCCTTATTTAATATTTCATTCTGACAGAGTATAATCCATCCTTTCTCTCCAAAGTTTGTTCTTCTAGTAATATTATTCAGTCCATTGAATTACCCACCTTCTTTAAGAACCACTCTAATAAATTGGAGTATATGTTGCACAAACTGGACGTCCATAGACAACTCAGATTTTATTTGGATAGAACAAAAGATCACAGGAAATCTGATCAACTATTTCTAGCCTTTGCTGACAGCAGACAAGGTCTTGCAGTTCTCTTTCTAAATGGCTAACTGACTGTATCACATATGTTTATGACACCTCTGATCAAACATTATCAGCAAAACCCAAAGGACATTCCACCAGATCAGTTTCTACATCTTTACCACTAGACACTATTTGTGCGGCTGCTACTTGGGCTAAACCACATACATTTATCTCTCATTACAAAGTGGACAGGGTTTCTAGGGATAGGCAAACCTTTGGTTCCACTGTGCTCAAGAACGTTCTCCTTGAGTTCCTCAGGATCATGGAGCTAGATTGAACACTCTCACATAAAGAAGACCCTTAGGAAGATGGTCTGGAGTATTCTCCTTCTGCTGTTGCAGTATTAGTGTTACTATCATACCCTTGGTATGTTTGTATATATGTACTTTTATGTATATAGTTTGGCATGTGTGCGTGCTTTATGTAGGTTTGCTTGCAAACTAGATCTGAGGTAAAGGCAGAGGGATTGTGGGTATTAGATGTCCTCGAGCTTCTTCTCGATGCAGAGGATGAACACTCCACATGGAACGTTATGGTAAGGACATAACTTCTTTTTCTGTGATATTTATGACTAAAAGTTTAAGGTCTGTTGACATAATTTTCACTGTACTGCTTGTGTTTAGTAGTTTGGGTGAAAAAGTGTGCTTGGTGCTTACTAGTGAATGTTCACCTTCTCCCAGTGTTACTGAGCTTACTGTACTCATAATCAGCTTTCTTCTCTGGCTGCAGCATTGGTAATATTCCGAGTCTTGCGTCTTCCACTCTGCTTGTATCTAAAAAGAAATAGTACAATTATTCCCTCAGCCTACAGTTAGTGACTCTGACATGGCCAAAGATGTGCCCACAGACCATTTATCTATTACTTTGTCTCCTTCTGATGTAACTGTAATGGCCACTAAAAACTGGGGGTTAGACATGTCCTCCAGAGCTGTTCCAGTACCTGTTACAGATATGGGTAACCAAACACATTAGGTACAGGAGATGTCTAGGGAAGAGACCTCTTGCCAGGGTAGGCTCTCCCTTATCCATTCTCCAAGTAGGGATATTCCTAGAAAAAAAGAAACAAAAACTTAATTACAAGACAGATGATCAGGTTGTTTCTGTATATAATTCAGATGTTATATTTTTTGCTAAGAGTGTCTTGAAGGCAGTCAGTTCTGGAGGCTGTTTGCCTTTTCACATATCCAGGTACTACTTTGCATATGTTTTTAGAAGATGAGGATTCTGAAAGAGACAAGGTTGATTGTCCTCAGGAATCCATCACCCAGAACTCTGATACTTCAGTCAGTGAACCTGACGTTAATCCTAGGTTTTTTCTCCTTTGCTGAGACTGATACAGGGATGTTTTTGCTTGGGAACAAACAGGTGCTCCCCAGAACTGAGCAGATTCTGTGATCTTTTAGAGGATGAGGTTCCTAATTCTGTACTCATTCCTTCTATTTTGCAAGCTCTTGAAGACAATTTTAAAGCTGCATACAAGGATCCTGACTCACTGGCTGCAGTTCCAAAGAAAGCTCATAAGCAGTATAGGGTCTCTCCAAATTATAAATGTCTTTATTCTCAACTGTCAGCTGACACTCCTGTAATAACTCCATCAGCAGCAGCTACAAATAAATCTTTGACTTCTTCTAACCCAGAATTCCCTGATAAGGAGGGCACGTGGTTAGACAAACAAGATAAGACACTGTCTGCTTCTACTATGTTAGCCTTTAAGATTTTGAATTATCAGGGCTATATGTGGAAGTCTGTATTAAAATGTGCTTATGGTTTGGAAGAATATGCTGTTTCGTTGTCTTCAGAAGGCAGGCCATATTTGAACCAGAATGTTTCTAATGACTCAAGTTTCTAAACATGCTCTCTGCTGACACTGTGTCTAGGGTTTCTGCTTCTTCTATGGTGTTGAGAAGATTTGTTTGGTTGCATACTTATAATTTTTCTGATGTTTTGAAGTTCAAAATTCTTAATTCTCCACTTAGCCTGGATCTGGTATTTGAACATGTGGCTACACAGATCCTGTTTATTTTAAAAGGATGATTTTTTTTTTTTTGTTATGTGAGGAATGGAAAGTTCATGGGTGTGCCAGAACCATTGAGGCAAACACAAAATGTTACAGCAATGAAACTTTGGAATCATTCACAGATGGCTTATAGTTACAAGGAGTTAATATATTTGGTTAAACATGGTACACCAGTTTGGTTGAATTCAGAAGTGACTGAATCCAAACAACTAAGATGATATTTGGTTGTGTTCTCATTTAGCTGCAAGTATATTTGTTCAAATGTGACAAAATTATGGAATGTTCTGTATTAGATAACATAATCACTGCAGGTGTGGTCTCTATTTGTGTGATGGCAGTAATTTCATGTACCTGTTGTTTACTCATTTCTCCATGTTTCGAGCATATCTCTCAACTGTACAGATTTTCCCAGAATGTCCAGATTTTTGCCTCATATTTTGGTTCCATTTCTCATACAATTGTAGGTTTCTGGCAAATCATTGAGTGTTGAAGTCAGAAAATAATGGCAGACATTTGAGTTTCAGACTTCATACCCTTCAAAAAAGTCATGCTAATAAGAAACATGTTGTTCTATCAAATTTATAAGTTTGTAAAAGCAGTATTTAAAAAGTGTCCCTATTTCTGGGCCTTTGTCCCCCATTATTGATGGCTTTGTACAGATTTCTTGCTCTACTACGCTTAGTTGTGAGGCCAGACCTAGTATATACGCAAGTAAAATGGGATGTGGGGGTGCCTTCTACAAAAAAAACTTGGTCTGAAATGTTCTCACTTGGATGCTTTTGACTGTATGTAACTTGCATTCATTCAAATGGGCTTTCATTTATTTGAAATCAGTCATTTGGAATTCAACCAAATGTCATATAATTAGTTACCTATATATCAAAGGAAAAAGTAAACTAGTGTCAAAAAAGGCTAACCAAAGATGTGTTAATATCTTTATTATACTTTCAGGAAGTGGCTGAAGAACTAGCAACAGATATTCTTTCCAAGCTGCCACAGGATTTTAACCTGGAAATGGTAATGGGAAAGTATCCAGTACTGTATGAAGAATCTATGAATACAGTTCTCAGACAAGAGCTCATCCGGTTTAATAGGTGAGACTGACTTCTGTTGACCTTTTCACTTTAATGTTGACATTCATCTCAATTCCACATACAAAATGGGAAAAGGAGGTTGATACCAGTGCCATTCATTTACTTTTAAATAAAGAAATGGCTTCTGGTATTCTTGTACATAAGTTCTTTGATTCACACTGACATGTCCTGAATAAGATGAACTTAGACACTGCAGGAGCCATAACATTTCAGGATGTGGACCACTAAAGTCAAATTAGGTTACATGCTATACCTTGATAGTGGCCTTCAGGTATCTGACTTCCTGTTTTCCTGCAATGAGAGCATTTCATTTCCTGCCTTGTTTTATGTTGGTGACAGATCTTAGATTATTGTATTTATTTGTTTCTTTCTGCATTTATTTGATAACCAGATATGTGTTGTTTTCATGATTTCACTCATTGAGCATTTAGACCATAAGTATGGTTTATGAGACAGCAAAAAGAAACATGCAGTTGATGTAGCAAGTCAGAGTTCAAGTGTTATTAGATGTAAAACTTCAGGTTTGCTACTCTGGTGCAGTTTTTACTAGACTTTGGTCAATTCCTACTTGCTAACAGTTTATGTTTCAGTAGTTGAAAGTCACAGCAGCTTTTTTATAACACAAGATAGCTGTCTAGATACTTTGAAAGGAGCTGGTCATCCATCATTTTGGTGATGTATAAAGGTTAATGGTATTGCTTGGGGAAGGGCTTACATATGCTTCCTTAAATATCCCTACCAAGTGTCTAATTCTATGTCAATGATCCCTCAAATCTAATCTCTCTGATGCCAGACGGGCGGTAAGCTAGCGGGCTGTTCATCTGCTTATCGATTTGATAGCAAGTTGCTTCTGGTGAGGTGATTTAGTATTTAGTCTACTAAGGAAGCATTGTTGAGGATGGATAGCTTCTTGTCAACTTTTAAGAAAACTCAGATGTAGCTTAAATGTATTTGAATTCGAGTAACTGGCATGGTTTAAAACAAAATATTTTAGTTATATGCATCTGGATGGAGAACTAAGGTGTCACTGTTTTCACCAGGTTTTATTATCTTGTGAAACTTTCATTTTGCCACTGTCTAATCATGGCTCTTTGGAGGTCTGTCTGTCTCCTCTTCCACCTTCACTAAGCAGGTTGAGGGGTATACCATGGAGATTATTGTCTTCATTCAGCTGCCTGATTTCCTCTAGGAAGTATAGGAGGCATGGGAAGGTTTTTTGGGGGGAGGGGGGTTATAACTTCTCATTACACATATTATGTGGAGGCTTTTAAATGTTTTATCTTACTTGCTTACACATTTGGTTGTTGGATTTAAAGAGGAGAGGGAGATGAGTGTAAATTAGTTTCGGACTGCTTGATTTCCCTATCACCTTCTGGCAATCTAAGTGATTTTTCTTCATTGTTCTCACCTTTTCCCTTTCAAACCACAACTCATGAACTACTAAATAGAAATACAATGAACTGGTGAGATCTAATTTTTCAAGATCACTGTGTTAAGGTGGATATTCTGTGTATGATGCTCCCATTACTGTGATGTGAGGCCTTTTCTGAAATTAGGTTGACAGAGCCAGTCGTGTATTTGCTCTGAGTTTTCATAATGTCAAGGACATTAATCAAAGGGTAGTGAAAGATTCTTATTAACCATACTGAGGGTTGGTGAGATACATTACTTCCCATAAGACATTATTATTAAGATGGCCTTAGAAACTAAGATTGTGTATCTCCTTATGACTTCCATGGTATACTCCCCTATACTGGATGCTGTGAGATGCAGATATGAAGACATGAGCTATCCTATTTCTTTTGGGCACTTATAAGGCCTAAAATGCAGATCTAAATTATGGCCAAAAGTAAACTTGATGAGTGTTTCCAGTTTCCTGATACTGAGTTCTGTTTACTGGCTTTGGAATTGGATATTTTTGCTCTGTGGCTACAAGGCTTCTGCGTGGAATAATGTGCCTGTGGCCCCCTACAAACAGCCTGTGAAATAGCATTATCCAGTAATGCCCTTAAAATTACACATATGAATATGAAGCTGTGGAAATAATGTGAAGCTCTTAATGACAACTGCATATGGTTGTCATGTACATGTAAAAGTTCAAATCCATGGCCTCAGTATAAGCAAGCAATATTGGTCCACAACATAAGCTACAAGATGCACCTTAAACCAGCTACCCACAAAACTAATATAATACAGAGAAAATAGCCATCCCAGATAACTCCTCCTTCTTTCTCCCTCCACATCTCTACACAGACATCTCCACCACCAGCAAAATAAAAGCTATAACTATACCCCTGTGTGTTACTCATTGTGTAGAGATACATTTGTCAGGCCACTCATCTGTCTGTCTATCTATCAGAACACCTTTGCAGATAAACCCAAGCATGCCAGCCTACAGTCTTCCTGTGTCCTGTGTTCTGTATATAGGAAGGTGAAGAACATTGTTACCAGTATAATGTTTTGTAGTTCCTTCATAACTCGTGTAATCTCAGTAAAACATTATACCTAGTATGTCCTAATACAACTGTCAATGCACAGATCACATAGTATGTTAATGAAATGCTTATCTATGCAACATATGCAGAATTACATGCATCTGTACTACATTGCATGCAATCATGTGCCTATAAAATAACACTTCTAAAGGACACACTGTGGCAGTGTGCAGACAGACTGCCACCCACTAAATAGTTATGGTAAAAAAAAATCCCTATGCACCCATTTGCATGAGCAGCCTGTCCATTCTTTAGATACAGAAAGCAGTTTTCCAAAATAGCCTCCCAAGGAAAATTAAAAAAAAAACAAAAAAAAAAACAAAGAAATCATAAATTACATGTCCAGAACCATCACATGTAAGGTAGGTTACAATTTAATGAGCACTCAACTCGTGCAACTACTTTCAGTATGTTTCAGGTGCCTTTGCTGTTCTTCACACCAGCTAAGAATGTCAGGATGGTGCTGACCAGAGTGGGGTATGCCAATGGCATCAGACAGTGCCCTGGCAAGACTGTGCCAGGCATCAACTTTATACTGGAGATCCCCGTAAGAGTTCCCACATCAAGTGCTTGCCATGGTCTCCATACACCATATGTGACAAGATTTTACTCTGTTGCATCACCAAGGATTTCCTTCCAGTATCATTGCCTTTGCAAGCCATGACCATTCACTAGGTCACATTCCAAAGAACTGTGGTAGCCTCTTGCAGTCATGCAGATTGAATTTTTGGCATATTGGACAGTGTGAGGAAAAAAGGTCTTCCAACTTCATTTCAGAGCAATTCATCAACAGAAAAGAAAAGTTTTTCTCTTAGTAATTGCAGCAAACCACTTACTACAGATGTAATAAGTGGCTTGTTGCATTCATTCTCAACACCAAAGATGGAGCAATAAAGCCATAGTGCTTAAAGCACTTCAGCCTTGACTGGAAATGCACTACCACTGATCATTACTTACTAATTGCACACACTGACAGCTTACACCCATAGCTACCCCCTTTGTCCCACCCTAGGAGCACAATTTGTGAGAGATGCAAATACATCAAGCACCAAATGTCATTGCTCTCTCCCTCACAAACCAGTATATCTGGCACTGAGAAGGTTGGCAACATGAACACCACACCTCAAACACCATCCACACCTACACAACACACTTCCAGATATGCAGAGGCCCTCAACAAAAGTCTACCCAAACAAAAGAGAGCTCTGAGGCATAAACGCATGCAAAATCCACTGCCCACCACACCACACACCACACATAGTCCACAAACCTGTGTCTCACAGCCACTAAGGCCTAAACATAAACCCAACATATTAGTCATAGGAGACTCCATTGTGAGACACACAGATGTGCCCCTCACCAGGCTGGATAAGGAGAAAGTCACGGTTAGTTCTTTGTCGGGTATCAGAATCTGCCATATCACCAATGTACTCGAGTCTCTCAACAGGTACTGTTATAACTCTGTCATAGTCCATGTTGGATTGAATGACTTGAGATGTACCTCCTTGGACTATATGAAGAGAGATGTGATCGAGCTCACTGAATATGTGTCCAAGGCAGGTATGTCCCTAGCCTTAAACAGCATTCTACCGTCACCCTTAGTGATGCCTCAATACAAACAGAAAATGATTGACTTTAACAACTAGCTTAGATTCTGGCGTCATTCAAAGGGGATCCAGTGTCTGACAGCCTGGGATGACATGATTGACAAGCCATGATGCTTTGCCAGAGATGGCCTGCATCTGTCTCCCTTGGGCTTCAGGCTCCTGGCAAAGGCTCTTGCCTCCCCCATAGTGCCTTTTTTAGGCAATGCCATGAGGTTAAAACTACCAACATAAAAATTTCATCAAAATGTAAATTAAAGTCTATGCTGCTAAACACTAAGAGTCTAAACATGAAACTGCACTCATTGCAAGGATTCTTAACCTTGGAAGAAGCTGGCATTTGTGCAGTCACAGAAACCAGGTTCAAAGCTGCGGAGAGCACCCCAGCCATACCAGGTTACTCATCCTATCATTTATTCAGACCCCATGCCGTGGGCAGCAAAACAAAATGAGGTGGAGTTGCAATATATATAAAAGACACACACAACTCTAGGCTGGTCAAACAGTATGATGCACACAAAATACTCTAGGTGCAGTTAACAACTGACAGGACTCCTTTTCAAATCATAGCTGGCTACAGGCCTCCAACTCTTACTCAAGATGCCCACTCCACCTATCTGGACCTCTTTGAATCTATTAAGATTCAACCCTTTACCCTGTTCCTGGGCGACATTAACTATTCAGCCATAGAGTGGAAGAAATACTCATGCCAAAACATAAATGCCCAGATATTCCTTGATTTTTGTCAATGCAAATGCCTTGGACCAGTTGGTTGACACCCCCACAAGAGGTGAAAATATCTTGGACTTGATATTAACCAACATGCATAACCACTACAGCATCCCTACAGTGTCATCATTCCTGTTAAGATCTGACCACAAAGCAGTCATTTTTGAAGTCACCATCTCCCCCGACCTCTCCCTAGCTAGGGTCAAACGAAAAAACTTCTCCAAAGCTGATTAGAACCTCCTGGGGGAAGGTATAAACAAATTTACAGCCCCCCCTCCACAGAAACTGGCACATATGTCCAAATTACACCAAAGAACTATATGAGCATTTATATAGCTGCATGGAATCAGGAATACTAGACAGGATGAAATAATCCACCTCAAGGAAGAGTAAACATGTCTGGTGGCCATCTACAATAAATAAATTCTATAATAAAAGGAAAGGATTGCAGTCCAGGACCAAGAAGGAACAGGTGTCTAATTGGAAGCAATCTCTTCTTAGCCTGAACAAGCAAATAAGAGCACTAGTGAAATCCTCCAAAGCAAACTTCGAGTCCAGACTGGCCACATCTGCTAAAGACAGTCATAAGGCTTTCCTCACATATGTCTACAATCTCAAGGGAAGCACCCAAATCTGCTCAGAACTGGTGGTCAAGGACACGTCATGCACAACCCCTGTAGATATGGCCAACCTGCTGTCTCACAGGTTCAGTAAAAACTTCACTCCTCTGTCCCCCCCTATCAGTAAAACAGGGCATCCCCAGTACCTGCCCCCAGCCCTTATATCTAACGAAGAAGTCATCACTGCCCTCTCAAAGGCAAAAAATACAGCCTCCATGGGACCATATAACATCCCAGACTGCATCCTACATGAACTTAGGCAGGAACTTGCAGCACCATTAGGCATCCTATTCAACCAAAGCCTGAGTACCAGCTTCATCCCAGCCAAGTGGAAGACAGCTACTGTTATCCCTTTGCACAAATGTGGAGCATCCACTGATCCAGGAAATTATAGACCCATCAGTCTAACTAGCCTGATCTGCAAGGCCATGGAGCGGATTATCATGGACCTCATTAACAAGGACATTGGCAATCTCAGGACACTTGATCCCACACAGTCTGGTTTTGTCAAGGGAAGGTCATGCCTGTTAAATGTGGTCGACTTCTGTGAAACAGTCACCAAGGCCATAGATGAGGGGAAGATGGTGCACACCGCCTACCTTGACACGGCCAAAGCCTTCGATAGTATTCCCCACTCAGGTATAATAAATAAACTCTCTCAACTAGGCATCAATCAGTATGTTACCAGATGGGTAAATAAAATCAAAAATGAAGGAGAGTAGTACCACTATCAAATCACCAGTAAATCCAACAAAGTCATAGACACGGACAAGCTCCTGCAGTATTTTGAAGAATGAGACCGTAAAAAAGGACACACAATGTTTATTCATGTTAACGTTACAATTTCTCCCATGTTTTCGTCTCCATACAGACTTCATCAGACAAAAAAACAATAAATTCTGGCCACTTTTATAAGAAGTACAAAGTAATTGAGTATTTCTCTCTTAGTCACACATTGCTAATGTAACTAACAACTACTCCCAACCCTATGCAAATTGCCTATCATCCTCCTAGACTCTTTCCTTAACTTCAAATGTTACTGAATTGAAGGACTACCAACTTGAATGCTTACTACCTACGATTTAAAAAAAGTTAACCTTTTGTATGTAAATCATTTTTATCTTTGAATTTTATTTGTACTTTAAAAATGTTTTTTCATTTATGTCTTGTAACATTGTATTATGGAGCTTTTCTCCCCGGGCCTCCACTGAAAATGGGCTCTTTGGCCCAGTGGACCTCCCTGGTCACCAAACTGGAATAAATAAATAAATAAATAATTGACCAATCAGTATCACCTATTAATGCATTCATTTAAGCTTACATAGACTACTACAACCCTATTTTTACAATGTAAAACAACATTTGTAAAAAACAAAACATAATAATTTAATTAAAAATATCAGTCTAATATATCTGAATAAAATTCCTTTAATAAAATTCTTTAATAAAATTGTCTAAATCACAAAACGCCCAATGTGTAACACTAAAACCAATATGATTTTAATTAAATGTGTTTAAATAAATGTGAGGTTAGCACCATTTACTGGCAAAGCCTTGAAGTAAAACTTGCATCTAAAAGTGTAACTTGGCACAAGTTTCTAAAATAAAACTGTTAATGCCTACATTAGTGCCCCATTTATAATTTGGCAGCTCTTAATTTTAGAAGGGGTAAAATAGAAATATATCTATTTAGCCCCGGCTGTCTGCCTGCTTCCAAAAAGACCTGCCAGTACAGTTCTCTGTATTCAAGGCAGGTCTTCCAAGGCCCCCCTCTGATGACAAGTGGAATCCTTTCAAGAACGAAAAAGCTGAACCTAGCTTGGCTACATGAAATAGTATGTTTAAAGAGAGCATTACTGTTGTTTTTGTTCTTAATATCATAATTATGTTCGTATATGCGTCTCTTTAATTTGCGCTCGGTTTTGCCTATATAAAATGAGGCACACTAGGAACACGTCGCTAAATACACCACTCTCTCACTGTTACAATTGTGGTACTGGTGACTAGTGACTGTTCTACCCCGGCTTGTCAGTACTAGACTATCTTTGTTGGACACATATTGACACTGTTGACACGCCCCACATCTAAATGTCCCCTTACGTCTAGTGCTGAGGGGACCCGTTCCACCTCCACTGGATTCCAGTAAATTCTTCAAACTTTTAGCTTTTTATAAATGAATTTAAGGGGGCCTTTATCTGAGAATGGTAAATCAGTGAAGCCCATAAACCTCTCCCATTCATTTTTCACAATATTGTTAAGGTCTAAAATATTAACATTGAACTCAGTAATGAAAGGTCTACTGGCATCATAGCTAACTGGCCTAGCAGAAAGTTGCTGTACGTCACCATCTCTGTCCCTCCCCAGAACAGGAAAAAAATGTTCCTTTCTATTAGCCATCACTTCTTTTTTAATGTTGTCAATGAGTCGATCCAGGTATCCCCTTTCTAAAAATAATCAAAGAAAAAAATTCACATTCATCCCTAAAGTCCATATCACAAGAAGTCAGTCTTGATGCACAAATAAATTGGCCCTTAACTATATTGTTCTTCTGGAACTGGGGATGTGCACTTGTATAGTGCAAATATGAATTGGAATATGTATTTTTCCGAAAGACCTTAGATTTAACATAGCCATTCATTGTCTTCTCAAACGTGACATCTAAGAAGTTTATAGACTCTCTAGAAATAGAATGTGTGAATTTTAAAAATTCTGTTGCGGTGTCCAAGTATTTCAAAAATTCATTTAACTTGGCCTCTGTCTCCACCCAGCAGATACAAATATCATCTAGGAACCTAACATATTTAGCCCAACAATGTCTGTATTCAGATTGGAGAATAAATACTTTTTCCTACCAAGCCAAAACAATATTCGCATAGGTGGGGGCACAATTTGCCCCCATTGCAACCCCTTTTACTTGGTGAAAAAATTCCCCACCGAAATACAAAAAATTGTTTTTGAGAACCAAGTCTATAAGTCCCAAAATAATATGTAAATCATTGAGGGGAATCTGAACCTCATCCGTCAAGTACAATTCCAACCATTCCATGCCCTTGGAATGGGGTATTGTGGAAAAAAGGTCCTTGATGTCAGTAGTGACAAAAAAGGACCTGTTGGTAGTCCAAATCCAAATCTATTTTCCGTAGGAATCCCCATGAATCCTTCAGAATGTATTTGTTGTTCTGTCCATGGGATTTGAGCTTGGTATCAAGGTATTTAGCTAGGGGTGTAGTTTTGGATCCCTCTGCACAAACAATTAGCCTCAGTGAAGGATCTAAAAGATCCTTATGTACTTTCGGGATTCCAAAAATATTGGGGATCGTGGGTCTATTATTGCTCAAATATTGATAAGTGTCTTTGTTTATCAGCCCTTCCATCAGTAGATCTTACAAGGCCATATTGATCCTTTTATAGGCAATATTGATCTCGTTCTTTGAGACCCTCCTGTATGTATCAAGGTCTCCCAACAAGTTCAGCATTTTACCTTCATATATTACTGAACTCATGACCACAGCACCTCTGCCTTTGTTAGGCTTCATAATCCATATACTCTTATCAGCCCTCAATTGATTTAATTGGGTCCATTCATCCTTATTTAAATTGAATGCCTTTCTATTAGACCCCTGGGTACTGTTTCCTAAACACTTTCTCCATAAGTACCTCAAAATTTCTAAGTTGAGGATGGATGGGGGGTTAAAGACATTTCTGCACCGAGGTTCTTGTCCCTGAAGTAGAGATGTGTTCCCCTGCAATGTTATTTCTAAGTTCATTTTACGTATGAATAGCTTAAAGTCCATGATATACTTGGAAACATCTCCTCTAGTATGTGGGACAAATTTAAAACCTTTTGATAAAAGACCAA
Organism: Protopterus annectens; assembly: GCF_019279795.1. Lineage (NCBI taxonomy): Eukaryota > Metazoa > Chordata > Ceratodontiformes > Protopteridae > Protopterus > Protopterus annectens. The sequence goes on along the minus strand of NC_056746.1, from coordinate 402,090,561 downwards.
AAAATGTATTTATTTATTTATTTTACATTTGTTAACCAGGAAAATCCAACTGGATACAAGTCCATTTTCAGTGGAGGCCCGGGGAGAAAAGCTCCAAGAGATACAATTTTATAGTAAAGAGATAATAGAGACAGTAAATTACATGCAAGTAATCGGTTACATAGATGTTAGCATAAGACAATCATATGAGACATAGTAGAGCAAAAATGGATGGCAGTACAATGGAAAACATTCATGAGATACATTTCAGTCCTCACTAGGGAGGCTGGAAGTACAATTTGTGCAACAGTCTAGAAATAAGGCATTACTACTTGTTTTGTATACAAGATAGGTCTGTAGCTAAGCTAGCCAGGGGTGAGACAGGAGCATAGTCTGTTATTCACGAATTGAGTTTTAAGTAGTTTTTTGAATTGGGTTGAGGAGTTGTTGCTTGTTATATGGGCAGGAAGGGAGTTCCAAATTTTAGAAATATAGTGGCTGTAGACAGATTTTCCTGCCTCATTGTTAAATTTGGTAATCGTAAGGAGGTTTTGGGTGCTGGATCTTAGGGTTCTAGTGGTGGTGTAGAGTTGAAGTAGTTGTTGTAGAGCTGGAGTGTTGTTTGAGTGATGTAGTAATTTGTGAGCCAGTGATAGCTGACTGAATTGGAGTATTAGGGGGAGTTCTAGCCAATTTAGTGTTTTGAAGCATTTACAGTGATGTGTTCTTGAGGATGAACCAATAGCAAATCTAGCTATCTTGTTATGACTGTTGAGTTTGTTTAGGTCAGTTTTGTGGAGATTAGTATAAATAGGGGAGGCATATAGTAAGGTAGATAATAGATGTGTTCTGGCTATTGTTATTTTGGAGTGGTTAGAGAGAAATTGTTTGTTTCAATAGAGTGTACCAAGTTTTTTATGAACTTTTTTATGGTTATGGAAATGTATAGGTCAAATCTAAGTTGTTTGTCAGTTTCCATGCCTAGCAGTTTGGTGTGATTGGTGGGGGTAATGGTGATATTGTTATTTGAGGAGATTATGAAGCATCTGATGGGAGTATAGATCTGTGGGAGCTAAAGAGGAGTAGTTTTATTTCAGCTGGGTTAAGAATGAGGTTTTGATTGGTGATCCAAGTTTCGGCTAGGGAAAAGCATTCTTGTGTTTGGGAGTGAAGGATGAATAGTGACTTGGCAGTGCATATTATGGTGGTATCGTCTGCATATTGCACTATTGAGGCTTTAGGAATATTGGCTGGGAGTTGATTTGTAAACAAGATAGAGCCTTGAGGAACTCCTAGGAAGACAGGCAATAAGGGAGAGATTTGGTGTTGCCATATTACAGCTTGCTGCCTGCTATCTAGATAGCTCTTAAACCAAGAAATAGTAGAGTTACTAAGGTTTAGGGTGGATAGTAAGTGAAGGAGCTTTGCATGGTTGACCATGTCTAAAGCTTTGGATAAATATAAGAATGTAGCTGATACGAGCAGTCCGTTGTTTCTGTGATTATTGATGGTAGTAGTAAATGAGGTGAGTGTGGTGGAGGTGCGGTGGAAGGGTCTAAAGCCATGCTGCTGTGTGGATAGTAGTTTGTTTTCTAGGAGATACTTCATCAATTGCATATGTACGACTCTGTCAAGACGTTTTGATAAGGGGGGTAGTATTGCTATAGGGTGATAATTATTGAGCTCTAGAGAGCTACCACCTTTGTGCAGTGGAATTATATGAGATGTTTTCCATAGCTGGGGTAATTTTCACTCGGAGATGGATCTATTTATTAGGATAGAGACTGGGTAGGCTATAGCTTCTGTGGCTAGTTGAAGGTATTAAGTAGGTACTTTATCAGTGGCTAGGGTGGTTGTTTTGAGTTTTAGTAGTAGTTTTAGTATGTCTTGGTGGGTACTGGGATGAAGCTAAAGTTGAGGCCATTGTTTGATATTTCTGGTGGAGAGTTGGAGCTAGGTTGGTTATTTGCAAGGGCTTGGATTGTTTCTGTAAAGAATTTGTTGAACTGTGTGGGCATATTGTCATGGTTATTTGCTGTTTTTGGAGTGGGGGTGGTTGCTTTCTCTGGTTGTAATACAGAGTTAATTGCTGCCCAGAACTTTTTTGGGTTGTTTATATGTTTATTCTGTATATTTTGGTAGTAGGAGATTTTGTCTATTTTGATACGTTTTTTGGCTTTGTTGCATAGTTCATGGTATTTTTGTTTATCTACTTGGAATTTGCTGTTACAAAAGTTTGTCCAGGCTTTGTTTCTATTTTTGAGGAATGTTTTAGTATCTGGAGTTAGCCAGGGGGCATGTTTGGTCTTAATTCTAGTGGTTCTGGGTGGAGCATGATGGTTAAGTATTTTTGTGAAGGTTGTGTTGAAGTATAGTACTGCTTCATCGAGGTCTAAGTTTTTAGGGGGGGGTCCAGTTACACATTTTTAGGTCATTGTTAAAGATGGATAGGTTAAAATGTTTCTTGTTCCTAATTTCTCTGACAGTTACTTGGGTCAGTTGGGGTGTTTTACTTCTTAGTAGAAAAGTAGCTTGGTGGTCGCTGAGGGTGTCTGGCAGACACCCTGCTAGTGATATTAGGGAAGGATGCGATACAAGTGTCCAGTCCAGTATGGATTGATGTTTGGTTCTTTTTTCTGTTCTAGTGGGGGAAGTTATAAGTTGTGTTAGTTGATGTGGGATAGTGGGTTTTGACTGGTGCAGTTGTTCCAGTCAATGTTAAGGTCACCTAAAATGATGTTTTCTTGGGGGAGGGAGTTAGATATCCATTCTAGCAGGATTTATGTGATGGAAATATTGTTGCCTGGAGGGATATAGCACCCTATAATATTGATATATTTGTTTGGGTTAAGTTGTAGTCTAGTGAGGGTGAGTTCAACGTTTTTGAGGTCTGGGGTTGTAATGTCTAGTTTTTCTAGGCTGAGGTGGTTTTTAAAGAGAATGGCTACTCCTTCACCCCTCTTTTGTAATCTGTCACTCTGAATTATATTTTAGCCTGGTGCTGAGATTTCATTGTCATGGATTTCTGGTTTAAGCCAGGTCTCAGTAACTATGACAGGTTGATAAATGGAGAGCAAGGTATGGAGGTCATGGACTTTGTTGAGGATACTTCTGACATTTAGATTTATGATGAGGAGTGAGTTTTTGGTTCTGTGGAGTAGGGTATTGTTCAGGTCGGGGTTAGGTGTGTAAGGATTTAGTGGACCTGGGTTGGGATGTATGTCACCACAGCGTATAAGTTTAGGTTTTAGTTGTAAATAGAATCTGATTAGTTTATTGAAGTTTTTTATGTGTTTTAAAGTAATGTGGGATTGCCTGTTTGTTGGGTGAAGTTTGTGTGCTAGGAAAAGGATTATTGAGGGTTGGTAGAGGTATGGGGCTAGTTGAGTGTAAGTTGTGGGATTTAGATTGTCAAGGGATGTACATTTGTTGGGGATGATTAGGGTGTAATTAAGTTGGGTTTGATAGCAGGTAATGGAGGACAGCACTAGTAGTAAAGAGAAACTTATGGTGTATAGTATGTGTTGTGGGTGAGAGGCTTTTTATAGTGGAGTCATGTTGTGGTGTAGGTGGGAGTATTAAGTGGTAATGAATGGCAAGAGTAGGGAAGGGGTGCATATTGGTTTCAGTGGTGAATTGAGGGTTAATTGGATGATTGAACTTATAGGTTGGAAGGTGTGAGGGAAGTGGGAGTGGTTTGGGTTGGGTGTGGTGTACAGGTATAAAGGTAATTGATGTGGGGGTGGGTGGGAATGGGGGTAGGATAGAGGCATGGAGTGGGTTCCTACCGAGCTGAAATATGTACAAAAACAAATCATGATCAGCTCGTTCAATCTACCAGGCAGGTCAGTTCACATTCAACATTAACAGACGGTGCCGGTAATTGACCTATTCTTATCTCTAGGTTCTTTACACAAAGACTTTAATAAGGGGCCAATAATTTGTACTGGCGTTTTATAGGTATGGACTGGGCTAAGAACAGGTAGTGCTTGGGAAAATTCAGTAGGAATAAGACTTTATAGGGATGGTCAAATTATGGGGTGGATGTCCCGGGTTTTGCTGCCATCTAGTGGCTAAGTTGGGAAACACATGCCCCAGTAGTGCAGTAATAAAGATGGAGGGGAGAAATCTACTTCAGTAGCATGACTGGTCCGTGTGGTTGTGCTTGCCAGTAGAGATAACAGTATAATTATTATAGTACTGAAATTAGCTTTATCCAGCTATAACCTACACTTCTCAATTTCTAGATCTTAGTTGTCCTTGTAGAATGGAGGGAGGTTTTGTGGAATTTCAGTTCAAAAGAGGTTGCAGGACTTGGATTCAGTTTGCAGGAAGGCACCTGTTGCAGGACACTGGCCTTTGTTAGACTTCTTAATTTCCAGATCTTAGTTGTCCTTGTAGAATGTAGGGAGGGTTGTGGAATTTCAGTTCAAAAGAGGTTGCAGGACTTGGATTCAGTTTGCAGGAGGGCACACGTTGCAGGACACTGGCTTTTGCTAGACTTCTCAATTTATAGATCTTAGTTATCCTTGTAGAATGGAGGAAGGTTTTGTGGAATTACAGTTCAAAAGAGGTTGCAGGACTTGGATTCAGTTTGCAGGAGGACAGTGGCTTTTGCTAGACTTCTCAATTTCTAGATCTTAGTTGTCCTTCACCAAAAAAAAAAAAGGCATCTCTCAACTGTACAGATTTTCTCAGAATGTCCAGCTTTTGGCCTCATAATTTTGGTCCATTCTTCATAAAATTTGCAATTTTCTGGCAGTTCACTGGGATTATCTTTACAGTTTACAGCAATGTACCATTGCAAGTAAACTGACTATTTATAGAGGGGCACAGGGGGCTGCGAACAACAATATTCCTGCAGTGCGGCAGTCTTCTCTGTTGGTCTTATTCTAGTTGATTTTCTTGATGTGTCACATAAGATTCTGTATCTTCATATCGTCTTTCCTCATGGCTTCTTGTGCAGAATAACAACATTCCTTGGAAATATTTTATGGATGGCAGCGGATATCAGTATAGGCACACAGTGAAAGAGCTGTAAGTTCATAATCAGAGTAATTGAAAGTATTGAACTTACCCAAGGTATGTTTGACAACTACAGAAGTGGTATCGACTTGAGAAGGGTCTCTAAAAACATTTACACCTTCACAATCTGTCAATATCCCACTGGTCCCTTCCCCCTCCCCATACCCCACTTTGCTGCCACGCTGTATCCGTGAAAGTACTGAGGGGCCTATTGATTCATGATTCTTTCTGACCTGCAAAACAGGGGATACTCTAAAGGGTCATGTATAGAAAGTTCCCCTTCAATAGAACCCCTTCTGTTGTGTTGTGGAACCACATTGTCCTGGTTTTTCATTCATGGCAGAATTACCAACAGATCTTTTTGGGTCAGGGTAACAAGTCTTGGTTTTATACTCATATAAATCTCTTTCCATTTTTTAATTTTCCTTTTGATGTTAATACTGCATTTCTCATCCACCATATCAAAAACTTCAAAGTATTTATTTTTCTCTGACTCCAGTGTAAACATTAAATCATTCGTAATATTGTTATTTAATACATCAATCTCAGCACACAATTTACTCAGTGAAATCTCATTTTGTTTCACTGTAACTCTCACAATATCCAAGTCACATTTGTTAAAAATTTCTAACAGTTCATTGTAACAATCGGACCCTTTGTATATATTGTTAGGGTACTTAGAAACTCTAAGCCCCTTTTGGAACAATGTCCCCCTTAAGGGATTCACTCAGATATTCATTGTCAATTTGTAGGGCTTTGTATTTCATGAGAAGCTCAGCTAATTTAGCTAGAGAGTTTTTGTAAGTATCTTTCTGTCCAACATTCACCTCAGTAGGTGCATTAATAACAAAATTGTTAAACTGTTTTTTTTTCCATCCAATTTGGCTTTGCCAGTAGATGGTGCTAACCT